>NC_056733.1:115641963-115941963 GCF_019279795.1 Protopterus annectens | reverse complement strand
AGAGATTTGTAGATTAGATGGATATTGCACATTTTTAAGAGCTGGCACTTTAAGGATTTTTTTTATTTACATAATTAATTGTTATTAAGGAACTGGACCGAAGAGTGTGTATAAAGAAGTTGTGGGGATTTTTTTTTATCTGATGAAGTCTCTCTGAAAAGGACAAAAGTGCTTATGAAAGTCTTGTATTTTGCTTAGTCAATTAATATATATTCTTTCCATTCCATGTAGAGTTGGACTTATGGAGTTTATTTTCTTGGTTGTTGTTGCTTGCCACTTTTGGAATTTTTTGGGGGGTTTGTAGTGGCAAAGGTAGTTGTCCGTTGCCACTTTTGGAACCTTCTACAGAGGGGCCATAGAAATCAGCCTAACGTGCAACTTCATGGTGTGTTGTGGGGGCTATTCAGTTGCAGATCAAAAAGCCCTACAGAGGGTGGTGAAGGTCACAGAGAATAAGAGGCTTCAGCTTCCCAGTGATACATGGTCTGTATGTGACATGTTGCTACAACAGGGCCACGAAAATAGCCAGTGATCCTGCACACCCTGCCTATGGTTTGTTTACAAACATGTCTGGCAGGGTTTACTATCAATATCTTGAAATTTAAAAAACTGTACGAAACAGCGAAGTGTTGTACCGAAACTGTACCTAAACGAACGGCCCTAATGTTGAAAAACAGCCGTTAATGCCGAAAATGTCGATAATGACATTTTACGGCATTAACAACAATGCCACCCTTACCGCAACTCCCTAAGCCCTACACCTAATCTCCCGTGTATGCAGGGAGCAAGCCCCCCTGCGCCCCCCACACCCTCTCAACTTATTATTCCAACTCCGTGATGGCACTACCACGATCCGCTTACATGAGCGAATGTTGTAGTTGCAAATGTACCGTTCGCTCATATAACCTGCCCACATATGAAGTATTCGAACATCTGTTTGAATACTTCATAGCTGTGCAATTGCACTGCAACATTTTAATGGTAAAATGTCTGACGGACTATACCACTGCATGCGCTGTAAAGCAACCTGGTTCTGGAACAGTTTCTTCCCACAGGCAATTAGCTTTTTAAACTCTGGAAGCAATCACAGGAATGCTAGTCATTTCCAAGGTCTTGTGTCGGTCAAACCATTGTGGTGCAATAGAAATTGAGATTCTCTTTCAGTTATCTGTTCACAATGTCAATCAAGTGCAGTATTTATTTGCTAGCTATTCTAACATATCAGAAAATAAGTATGCAATAAATTAGCAGTAATCAATCACTCTAATGTTTAAAACTGTAGACATAACAGTTTATAGTAGTATGTAAATAACATTCTAAAGTTAATGTTATGTACGTTGCATGTTCTTTATGTAATTTGTATGTGTGTAATTGACATCTCAGTATTGAGCCCGACACATGCAATTTCATTTAGGTTACCCTTGTGAAGTTTAAGTAACAAAGTTCACGTTGAATTTGAAATAACGCTGTTAGACATGTATAACTGAATATGAATGTTATATTCTAAAATCTGACTTAAATATACTGTACTGAACTCATAACTGAGTGTAAATGTCATATTTTGATTCGACTGAAATTTACATTGAAGTCATACATATTTGTACTGAACATCTAAAATAGCTGTGTATATTCTGGAAATTACCTAAGCTAATACTGAAAGAATATATTTTTGCCATTATTACCGGGACACTTGTAAAAGCATAACTGAAACCTGGTAAATTTTATATTCTGCAAACTAATCTATTAGTACCTTTTTGTTAGTATTCAAACACTGTTAAAAACATAAACTGAAAACTAGTACTGTTAGCTGTCTGAGAACATTTACATACATGCTTTAACTCGTACTTTTTAACTTTAAAGAATATGTTTAAACGGATATTAAAGAAATAACTGAAACACTTTTTCTGTAGATAGTCGACTTGTGCACCACAACTTTGCCAAGTTTAGGCTTTACTCTGCATTGTCCCAGTTATTGCTGGGGTATTAGAAGGGGCTTTTTCAATGCTGAAGTGTTCTTTTCTGTCCCTTTTTATGTTTAGGCCTTCCAAAGGCCTTTTCCGTCTCCTTGTGCAAAGCTGAGTGGTTGATGTACTTGACTGTATTTAAAATCAAACTGGAAAATCCACTTGGAAATTAGTTAGCAATGTCTGCAAAGTACAAAAAAAACAGTATCAGGTCCTTAAAATAACATTTGCATCTTTAATGATTATAAAATGATAGCATTGCTTTTTTGCTCTGACTTTACATTTTCCTGTATGAAATAAACTTACTAATACATTCTTGCAAGTCTGTAACTGACCTGATAATGCACTACAGTGAAATGGAAAGGCTGTAACTTTATTATTAAATCAAACTTAAACCTCAGTGGCATTGTTTTTTCATGTCATAACCTCAAGTAAAACTAAAGTAGTAATCTGGCACTGTATTAATATTTTAACATTTTTTTACATTTCTGCACCTTTATAAAATCTTAACTGTTAAAATTTTACTCTGTAACTCTCAGGTCATAACATAGCTGTTTCTCTAGCTGATGTCATTTATTTTTGTTTTCCTTACTACCAAATGCTGCAAAGATTTATTATTACTGTCTCCAATTTTGTCTTGTCTTACGTCCTCAGCTGGACTAATGTCTAGATTTAAATGCTATGTTTTTTAACTGTATAATGCAAGTAATACATGTGGAGCTTTTCTCCCCAGGCCTCCGCTGAAAATGGACCTGTGTCCAGTCGGACTCTCCCGGTCAACAAATGTAAATAAATAAATGTTCTTGGATAAATAGTAAAAAGTATAACTGCATAAACTGTCACTAAGAATGTTAAACTGATCTTTACCATACTGTTTTATAGCATAAAGTACTGTCTTTAATTCAGCTCGCTGAGCTGGCCTGCATTCTGATAACTCAGTTACGTAAGTCTGTGCGTCTGGTGTACTTGGTAAACTGCAATTTCTCAATGCAATATATTTAGTCTTGAACTGTTTATGTGTGTGTGTTTATTACTAGAGTTAAACTGATTTACTTGTGGAAGTTTACTTGTCTATCCTTTATACAAGTGTGTGAAGTTTCTTCATATAGTGTACACATTTATTACTAGAGTTGAACATGTGGCTGTAATGACACATTTATGATGCACTCTTTTCTTGCATGGGATCTGAACTTAGCATTGCCTTTAAATTTTACAAAACATCATTTTTCATATTTGTGGTAAATGTTACGACTTTGTGTCTATCTAGTTTTTCAGTCTGTTAACTTTGTGTATCTGGAGCTTTTCTTCCCAGGCCTCTGCTGAAAATAGGTATCTCATGACCCAATCAGACTTTCCGGGTAAACAAATACCAAATACAAAGATCCTTAAACTGTCTTTTTCCTTGGATTAGATTTTGAGTGGTATACTTTTATAAAGTTGGCATGTTAAGGATGCACACTTGTTATGATCACCATTTTGATCTGAGTGGAAGATATGGACAGATGAAAGTACTTTTGCTGTCCTTTTTCTTTAAACTTCTCCCTTATGGAAACGAATCTGTTGGAACAATTTCAGCTGACACATACATGTCATCTCCATTTCACCCACTGAGGTAGTTCTCCACCTAAAATTAACAGTGATTCTTGACCCTGATACAGCAAGAGGTTCAACATGTGGTTCTCGTCTGAGGTGCTGCCTATGTGGAGTCTACATGTTCTCCTTGTGTTTATGTAGGTTTTCTGTCTGTGCTCCTGTTTCCTCCCACTTTCCAAAGCCATGCCATGGCATGGATTAGGGACTCTAAATTTCCCTTGTCTGATTGCATGCATGCATGATACAGAAGAAAGACCTGGCAGCCTACTTCTGTTTTCCCTTTTGCTTTGTAAACTCCACAGGTAGCAGTGGCTGTTTCTGGGATCATGTAGAAGTCTGATACAACTCGTAAGAAAATGAGCAAGGAGTATGATAAAGCAGTGAGGTATTCATTTTCTCTAAATTACATTTCCATACTGGTGTGGGAGTGATGATGGGTGTCATTTTCCTGTCAGAAAAAGATTAATATTTTTTTAGGCAAATGAGCAAGATTAACATTTTAGCAATTAAATAATTCTGGATATTCACTTTAATTGTATATAATAGACTGTTTTTTTATTGAGTAGTCATTGTATTGAATGCTAGGAAATTCTGACATTTTTAGTGTAAGCAGGCTTTGATTATTTTAACCTCTGCAGAATTTGCATATTTATTCTTAGAATTGTACTAGCAATGAATACTGTGTTTTGTAAAATGGTGTGATCAGAAGAGTAATTGTGAGTACTTAAAAATTATTGGACATTGGTTAGCTACTTTTCAGATAACCTTGTGCCAGGAATACTCCCTGTATTCCACCCCACATTTTAATATAGTAGCCGTCATGCCTGTCACTATCTCCACGTTTCCACTAGGTAAGTTTCTATGAATTGCTATTGATTTTGTGTTTGTAAAAATATTTTCATGAAGCTGTGGATTTGCACCCCTGGGTCTCTATCAGAAGTTGTGCTCTGTTGTGTTGATTAACTTTACCTATTCTTTTGTATCAGATTTTGCTGTCGACTTGGTGGCACTTGAAGTAAGCCCTGGTGTCTTGCTTAGACTCACCACCAAAACCAGTCCAGATCATTTTGCTGAGGCTGCTAAATCCTGTGATCCTGCTGCCACGGCTGGACATCTGGTTTCAATTATAGTTGGAGACGGGTTAACCAGTGCACCCTTGGCATTGCTTGCCAATCATCTGGAAACTGCATTGGCTACGCTGGATATTCCTGAAGGTATGCTGATTAAAATGCATACTTAATTAAATTTAGAAACTGCTACCATTTATATTTTAATTTTACTGCAGACATGTTCATATGTAATACAATAAAATGCTCATTACTAATTTATAGTATAAGAAGAGCGAGAAAGAAAATCTAGACTACTATTTGCAACATATACAGTAAGTACATGCCTGAAAGGAAAGATGTAATTTCTTAAAATAAAATACATTCATATCAAGAGTAAGTTTGTTATTAAGTAGGCAGTCTAATCAAATCATCTAAGAAGTTAACTTGTGTAACAATTTAGTAGGTATAACATTTTGTTGCTTAACAGTCAATAGGAGATAAAACTTTAGTCTGTAGCTTCTTAGTGAGGGTATTTAGAAATGTCCTGCTTTTCCTCTTGTTGATTTGTCTTAACTCACTAAGAGATGATAAAAAAAAAAAAAGTTTTCAAATTGTGGTTTTGAAAGTTTCTTCCATCTTGTTATATTTTTCTTTGCCACAGCCAGGATTGTTCAAAACAGATAATTTTCTTCATTTTATTACACACTATTGTATTGAAAAAAACTAGAAGTTTAGTTGAGGAAGGAGGAGTCAACCCATGAAGCCTTCAGAAGATCTGCAGGCTTGTTCCAGTAGATACATAATGGACAGTCAAAAAATGTGTGACCAATCAGGATTACAGAATCTTTACTAAATTTTGCTATTTTATGTGTTAAAAAGGCCCAGTGTAAGGATTTTCATGTAAAGCTGCATCAGAAATGATTCAGTGAAGTATTTTTTTTTTTATAGATTTCACTACAAGATATTTTCTTCAGATAAGGGTATATAATACCCCACGGCAGTCTACTCTCCAGATGTAGTTATTTTGTTTATGAAGCAGATGTCTTCGAAATATTATAGAAAGAGCATTCCTGTAGTTCGGAGTTGTTATATGAGTTGAGAGAGAGGGAGAGTATTGAATTTGGAATCTCTCTGTTGATGTGACAGAGAAATTTGTCTTGTGCATATGATCTGATACTCTTTAAAAAGTTCCAGTCTTATGAATCTGAGTTATATTCTTAAATTAATTACTCTGTTATCTTTACTTTTGTAATATCAAGACAATGCCAGCATGTGAAATTATTACATTCCCAGTTGTCAAATTTTTCTTTCCAGTTTTCTCAGAAATTGTATCTTAAAATAAATTAATGTATTAAATTAACAATTTATATTACCTAAAAAGGTGAAAAAGTGTTTTAAAATAAGATTAACATAATTGGATTGTGTAGGAGAGTAGAGATAAGCTGAATATAGATATAGTTGCATGAATAAAGCCAAATTAGATTATTTAATTTAACATTGTAAATATCAATTTTCATTTTGTTGGGATTAAAATGAAAAATGTAATATTTTTCAGTTTGATGTATAATTGGCATCTTACTAATAAAATCTAGTTCTAAAAACTAATGCTTAAACATAAATTTCTGTATTTTGGGAAATGTTTTGCTTGTGTTTGCGAGTAAACTACTTTTAATAGATTACCTTTCTTCTTCCTCCCTCCCATATTTCAGTCTTAGCTAATTTTCTTTTCCTTTTTGTCAGTTACCATGCTAAGGTACTTCTTTCATTACAATTGCTGGTGTCCATTTGTACTCTTCTAGAGAGCGGTATCTACCATTGTTGGTAGTGTCTTCCTTTTCTCCCTTTCTCTTTAGAAGCAAATCTTTTCTGTTTGAATAGGTAGTTTTTTTCTTGTAGCTTTTGCTACCGTTATTCCTTTGGTGTTTGTTGCATGCTGCCTGTAGTAGTTCAGAGATGAAGAAACCCATTAGATTTATCACAAGATTAGATTAGATCACAAGTGTGATGTTATATGATCCTATCTCGCCTACATTCTCTACTGATGGGCTCGGAGCTGATCCCTCGGCTCCGACTCGGCACGCTTATGCTATAGAGCGAGGCCTCTTATTGGCTGAGCTATCTTTATCCCAGGATGCACCACCACTAATCCCCCAGATCTCGTTTGCCGCTTACAAAGCTTAGACGTGGTCTCAACTTGGCTGGGCTAAGTACTATTTATTTAGGCTTTTTCCTGTCAGAAATTTGCTTGCTTTAAATCCAAAAGCTGTTTTAACAGCTATTGTTGTCATACGAGTGTATATTGGTAGTTTTTGTAGAGGAATTTGTGTTTTTTCCTGTCAGGGAAGGTTTCCCGTTTTAGTTAGAGGGGCCTTCCCCTGTTGCTTCTTCTGTCTTGTTTTTTTGTTTGTGGGTCAAGTACCCGTTTAAGTTAGAGGGTCTTGACTCTATCAATTTTTCTTCTGTGAAATTTCGTTTTACTGTACTTGTATTTAAAAAAAAAAAAAAAAAAAAATTTAAAAGAAGAGATATTTTGTTTACTGTGACAAACTTTTCTTTTTGGCTGTAAATAACTGTGTTTTGACCTATTTTGGCCATGTCAAAAGAGCACAAACCCTCCGGGTTTAAGAAATGCACGAGGTGTGGTTTTAAGATGTCCATAACGGACGACCACTCCTCGTGCGTCTATTGCTTAGGCGCCAAGCACCTACAAGAATCCTGTAGCGTGTGTCACGCCTTTTCATCTAGAGTCCTCCAGGAGAGGAAGAACAAATTAATCCTGAAGGGGTTAATTAAGCCATCCTTTGAGGAGGCTTTATCTTCCTCTCCTTCTCCTTCTAAAAAGAAGAAAGCGTCGGCTCCGACCAGTCAGTCGGAACCGACTGCTAAAAAATCTAAGCAGACTTCTCCATCGGCTCCACGGACTTCGGAGCCGAGGGCGGAACGGTCTGCCTCGATGCCTCCAGCCTCGACCCCTCTGGTTTCGGAGCCGAGGACTGGGGCATCGAGAGGCGGGTCACCCTCATCGGCTCCACTGATATTGGAGCCGATAAGGGTTACCGGCTCAGACTCTTCCCCCTCGGAGCCGAAGTCCTTATCGGCACCGAGGGAAATTACCTTGAGATCTCCCTCAGAGCCGATAGTGGTAGAGTCCATTCGGAGCCGGTCCCCGAGCCCTTCGGAGCCGATGGAGAAATCGGTTCGGGCCCGATCGGTATCTTCTAGATCATCCAAGATGTCTGATTCGGACATCAACAGGGTGCTCCTTAGACTCTTCCAGTCTCCGGTGTTCCAAAAGCTATTTTCGGCTCCAGCCCATTGGCTTCGGAGCCGATGGTCCACTCCCCTACTGTGGTTCCTCCTCTAACAGCTTCGGCACCGTTGGAGCCGGCACTGGTGGAACCGGTGGAGGTTTTAGGGTCGGGCCCGACCCTTGCTCCAACTCCGGCTCTTGGGTCGGAGTTCAGTACACGGACTTCTTCCTTCGGCCCTGGGGGGGGGGGCTTCGGGATTGATGCTTTCGGTCCCAAGTCCCCCTCTTGGTGCGTCGGCGGCGGGAGTGCCGTCCACTGTCGTGACCACGGAGGTGGGACCCTCCCAGGATTCTGGTGGTCCCGCCTTCAGGGCTATAAGGAGTGCGTTAGCCAAATCTTCCTTGGCTACCTCCACGGTTTCCCCAGCTCCTTCCCTGCATACGGAGACTGGGTCTTTGGCAGTCCCCCTGTCCTTAGACAGCGGAGCCCCCGGGCCTCAGGTGACCCCCGCTGGGGTTCTCACCCTCCTGGAGGTCCTTCTGAAGCCTCTTCGGAAGAACCCCCCCAGGAAGAGATTGTGCAAGAGGAAGCACGTTGACTCCCCTGATTGAGTCTCTTACATCAGACACTGATCTCGATGATGCAGAGGGGTCCCCTATGTCGTCCTCGGATGATGTCTCCTTCGCAGACATCCTGGAAGCCCTAAAACAACGAGGCGGCTGGCAGTCCAAACCTCCCTCTGCTGATGAGTCGGTGTTCCTGAAGGCCTTCGGGGCTCTGCCCTCCACCTCCTGGGTGTCTCCGCCCTTCGATGAGCTCTCGGATTTGATCTGTCGAAGGGCGTGGGAACACCCAGACTCTGTGGAACCGGTGCCTGCTTGTCCGAATAAGTTCCTCTCGGCACCCCCTGAAAAAGAGTTTCTAACTAAAGGTGTGGCTGTAGATGCTTTGGTGGTGGCATCTGCTACCCAGCAAGACATAGCAGAGACTTTGACGTCCGTCCATCCTCCTAATAAGGAGTCTAGGAGCATGGATCGGTACGGAAAGTGCACCCTCAGTTCAGCGGCCTTTACACTGAGGTCCTTGAACTACCTTACGCACTTTACCAGATTTCAGAGGGATCTGATTAAAGAGCTATCCGATACCCTCTTGGGTAACCTGCCTGAGGAGCTGGCCCAGACGGTTGGCTCTCAGCTGGCTACAATGTCGTCCATCTCGAACTCGTCCATGAGGCTCATTTCTTATGCGGCCGAAGGGGCGAGTAGAGCGGCGGGTACAGGCATTGCTCTACGGAGACAAGCCTGGCTCCGCCTGTGTCATTTCGCGGAGGCCTTTAAGTCTTCCTTTGCCGACGCCCCCTTTGATGGGTCCTCTCTGGACCCCAGGTAAAGGACACACTAACCCGCTGTGAGCAGGAGGGTAAGACTCTGACTGCCGTAGGGGCACGATTTTCCACTCCCTTTCGGCCTTATCCCAAGGCTAAAAGAGGAGGGAAAATGTGGTTCCGTAGATCTCAGAAGCCTTACCCTTCTCAGCAGGAGGATTCCCCTTCCAGAGGCAGGGGAGGGGGAAATTCTTCCGGAAGACGCCGTCCCAGAGGCGGCAGAAGCCCTCGCAACACTGGAGACCGCGAGTCCTTTCGTGGCTCTTCAGCCTTTCATAGTCCCTGAGGGATTGCCCGGCTGTGCAGCTCCGGAGCCAGTCGGGGTCGCTCGAAGCACCTAAAAGCCTGGGAAGGTATCACTCAGGACCGATGGGTGCTTCGAATTATCGCTGGAGGTTACTCCATCCCATTCTCTCATTCCCCCCCCCCCCCCCAGTCCAAAAAATTCCCGGACCCGCCACCCAGTCAGCGGGATACTGCAGCCTCAGAAGTTTCAAAGCTGCTGCAAAAAAGAGTCATCCAACCGGTCCCCACAGACCAGATCGGATTAGGGACTTACTCAAGATTCTTTTTGGTGCCAAAAAAGACCGGGGACTTGAGGCCCATTTTGGACCTCAGCATCCTAAACCGTTCAGTCAGAAAGTCCAAGTTCCGAATGGTCACCCTACAAACCATTCTCCCATTGCTGGAGAAGGGTGTTTGGATGTGCTCCATAGATCTCAAGGACGCTTATCATATCATGGTACATCAAGCGTCCAGGAGACATTTGCGCTTCAGCCTAGGAGACAGTCATTTTCAGTTCCGTGCGCTGCCCTTTGGTCTCACCACAGCCCCCAGGGTGTTCACCAAGTGTTTGGCAGTCGTGACTGCTCACCTGAGAAGTCTAGGATTCCAGGTGTTTCCATATCTAGACGACTGGCTCCTAACTGCCACCTCCAGGCATCTACTACTGCAGAGCCTTCAAGCCACTATATCACTGGGCAGTTCCCTTGGAATCACCTTCAATTGGCCAAAGTCTGTGTTGCTGCCATCTCAACGAATAAGATTCATAGGGGTAGAGATAGACTCAAACCGAATGCGGGTCTATCTACCGACAGACAGAATACAAACCATACAGACTCAAGTTCGAGCCTTACTTCCCAGATCCAAAGCTCCAGCCAGGATGGTCCTGCAGCTATTGGGATCCATGTCCGCCACGGTTCTTCTAGTCCCCTTGGCAAGGTTGCACATGAGAATTCTCCAGTGGCTTCTTTCAGCTCAGTGGTCCTTTCAGGAACTCCCCCTCAGTCACCTCGTATGGATCACGGAATCTTGCAAACGGGACCTTCGCTGGTGGCTAGTGCCCTCCAATTTGGATCAGGGACGACCCTTTGTTCTTCCTCCTCCGGCGGCCACTTTGACCACGGACGCCTCCCAGATGGGGTGGGGGGGGGCATTCCCTGGGCAGGTCAGTCCAAGGCAAATGGCACCCGGAAGAGACTTTACTTCATATCAACATCTTAGAAATGAGGGCAGTACTTCTGTCCCTTCAAGCCCTTCACGATTATCTCCCTCAGGGCGTAATTGCTGTTCACTCAGACAACATGTCAGTTGTCTGGTACCTGAACAAACAGGGAGGGACCAGATCCTATCCTCTTTGCAGAGAAGCCATGAGAGTTTGGGAATGGGCAGTCTCGACCAAACGCTTCCTAGTGGCTACTCACATACCGGGCAAGTCCAATGTGATAGCCAACAGATTGAGCAGAACCATCCTCTCTCCTCACGAATGGTCACTGAATATGACAGTTGCAAGTCAGATTTTCAGCAAATGGGGAGTTCCGTGTTGCGACCTTTTCGCGACTTCTCTGAATGCCAAGTGCAAAGAATTCTTCTCCCTAACCCCGGCTCCGGGGAAGAGCCCCATGGACGCACTAGTCCGTCCTTGGCCCACCGGTTTGCTTTATGCCTTCCCTCCAGTTCCTCTCCTTCCCAGGGTGATTCAAAAGGCATCTCTCTTGGGGAGCAAAATGATCTTAATTGCTCCTTACTGGCCTCGTCAAGTATGGTTTCCCTATCTTCGGAAATATGCTCTGGAAGGTCCATGGTTCCTGGATCAGATCCCAGACCTACTGGTTCATCAGTCGGGACTATTCCACCAGTCCCTACACACCTTAAAATTGACGGCTTGGCTCCTCCTCTTCCGACTATAGTCAGGAGTCATACTTTGGATCCAGATGTTGTACACATATTATCTTCGGCCCATAAGTCTGCTACAAAGAAACTGTATTCTAGCAAATGGAAAAGATTTGCTATTTGGGCTCAACTCCGGGCCTGGACCCCATTTCTATTCCGTGGCAGAAGTACTAAAATTTTTAACTTCTCTTTTCAATCAAGGCTCTTCAGTTTCTACCATCAAGGTACAATTGGCAGCAATTTCTAATTTTCACGAATCCATAGACCCACCTTTAATGAGCAACAGATTGTGTAAGACCTTCTTGAAAGGTGCTGCTCTATTAAGACCTCCGATTTCTCATCCTGCACCTCCATGGGATCTCGATATAGTGTTACGCCTTGACTTCTTTCCCCTTTGAACCGGCAGCTACATGTGATCTAAAGTTTCTATCATGGAAGACAGCTTTTCTGGTGGCAATTACTTCTGCCAGAAGAGTTTCAGAGCTTCAAGCTTTGTCAGTAAAACCCCCGTACTTGGTTTTTCACAAAGACAGAGTATCCCTCAGGCCAAATCCTTCCTTTGTCCCTAAAGTTTGTTCTAGTTTCTGCTTAAAACAATCGTTAGAGCTTCCAGTTTTTTT
The DNA here is from genome assembly GCF_019279795.1 of Protopterus annectens. NCBI lineage: Eukaryota > Metazoa > Chordata > Ceratodontiformes > Protopteridae > Protopterus > Protopterus annectens. The sequence goes on along the minus strand of NC_056733.1, from coordinate 115,929,930 downwards.
CCCAAAATACTCTGCGGAGTTCATATTCCACACACTAGATGTCCACAGGCAGTTACATTTCTATTTAGACAGGACCAAGCAAACAAGGAAAACAGATCAGTTGTTTGTATCCTTTGCAGACAATAAATTGGGCAAAGCTGTCTTAAAGGTCACTATTGCCAAATGGATCAGGGACTGTATTACTCAAGCTTATTTTTATTCTAACAAAGAGCTTACCGCCTCTGTCAAAGCTCATTCTACAAGGGCTATGGCTACTTCGATAGCATTTCATTCTAAGCTTGCTATTAGTGACATTTGTGCTGCGGCTACATGGTCTTCCCCGCACACCTTTATTTCCCACTACAAATTAGATGTGGCATCTAGAGGATGAGCTTCATTTGGTTCCACAGTGCTCAGGAGTGTTTTCCAATGAGCCACCCGGGATTTAGGTGCTAGGACGCTGTCCCATCAGTACAGAATGTAGGCGAGATAGGATCACATAACATCTTTTAGTTATGTACTCACCATAACTTTAGATGTTTGGGATCCATCTCGCCTACATTCCTAATAACCCACCCTCCTTCCCCCTTCCTTGGAGATCAGAGGATATCAGAAGGTCCGAATCCTGTTTCATCTTGAAACATCTAACAATGTTATATAAACAAGTTGTGCATGTGTGCATGAATGCGGACAAACAAGATCTGGGGATTAGTGGTGGTGCATCCTGGGATAAAGATAGCTCAGCCAATAAGAGGCCTCGCTCTATAGCATAAGCGTGCCGAGTCGGAGCCGAGGGATTGGCTCCGAGCCCATCAGTACAGAATGTAGGCGAGATGGATCCCAAACATCTAAAGTTATGGTGAGTACATAACTAAAAGTTCATAGGTGTCCGTTTGGAGTCAGTCAGATGGCCTCTCTTCCCGCCACTTGAATAAACACACTGCTGTCCCCAAGTCAATAAAGTGATCCAGAATTAATCTCTTCCAGCCTGACTGATACTGCAGGCATTGGGTTCCATGGCAGCAGACATTACCATTGTTCCGTTGGCTAGGTTTCACATGAGAATCCTTCAGTGGACTCTCTCGACTCATTGCTCCATTCTCCAACATCCATTTTCTATGCCAGTTCAGCTTAATCCAGCATGCAAAAGATATTTTCTGTGACTGAGTCATTCAAACCAGCTTCCACGAAGGCTGTCAGTTTGTTCTCCCCTTTCCCAAGGCCACAGTGACCAAGAACGCCTCTTAACTTGGGGGGGGCATTACTTGTGAAGGACGGTCCACGGTATGTGGCCCCCTTGAAGAGGCCAAAATGCATATCAGTGTCCTGGAGAAGAAGGCTGTCCTCCTAGAGTTGCATGCCTTTCAAGACATTCTTGCATCCAGAACAGTTGTAGTACAGAAGCGACAATGTGTCAGTCGTCTGTTATATCAACAAATAAGGGAGGAGCAGATGTTACTCTCTTTGTTGAAAAACCATGAGTGTGTTGCAGTGGGTGATTTCTTCCAATCACTTTCTAATAGCAGCGCACATCTTGGGGAAAGTCCAGCTTGATTGCAGACAAACTAAGCAGGTCTATCCTAATGCTTTTTAAGTAGTCTCTCAATGTCAAGGTGATGTAGAGAATTTTTCATCAATAGGGCCAGCCATGCAGTGATCTGTTTGCCTCTTCCCTTAACAAGTGCTGCAGGTTCTTTGCCCTAATCCCCTCTTCAGGGGTGTCACCGGGAGATGTTTTAGTTGATGATTGGTCCTGCTGTCTCCCGTGTGCTTTTCCATCCTTACCACTAATTCTCAAATTTCTTCATTTATTTAGAACTTCCCTGTGCCTGGCTTGGACACCTATGACTACAAGTCTTGGATTGCTTCTAAAACCATCTGGACCTACAAATCTGATATAAGTATTTTTTTTTTTTGCAGTGGCTCTAACTGTCGCAGTGCTATTTAACACTTCTGTGTATTTATTTAGCACTATTTTTCAGCCTGCTCTTGTTAATGAAATACCATCTGTTTGTTTTTGTACTGCTCTTGGGTTGTTTTAACAGTATTCTAATGTCTCCTAACTTCATCTGGTACTGCAAAAGCTGTTCTGAGCCTGCTAAAGTTATGAGTTCAAAAATATTTCTAAGTTTTCCAAAGTTTGTTTGTGTTATAGTTCTCGTACACTGTGCACTTTTTTGTTGAATATTTCTTGAGGTTAGTGAACTTGTTCACAAGGATTCCCAATAACTGCTGGAATTCCGACTTCTTTTGTAAGGTATTTGTGATTGCATTTGAGCTCAAAAACCATTTGTTTTGCATTGATGGTTTCTTTTACACTCTGGTGGGAGTAGAGCTGAATTCAACCCATCCAACCTTGAATCTGCTGGTGGGAAGTCTATTGTGTATTTATCTGATTGGCCTGAGGGATTAACTATGCAAGTCCTTCATCCTGCTGGTATGAAGGCCTTGAGCAAACACAGGTCCCCCATGCCTTGTAGATAAGCAGATCTCTCCATTTTAAAATCCTGTATAGGAAATGCTGTCCATAATCTCCCTCCACTCACAGCTATTCGAAGAGCTAACAGTTTTTGCAGTGTGTATTAACAGTGCAGTTCATCTAACTGGAACTGCTCAACATTTGGCAACTTTTGCCAAAGGTCTGGAGAGATTCTGCTGAAATCCAAAGCTACTGTTAAAATCAGAAACAAAAGTACTTTTAGTTCTCTCTGCACTTTGCTGACTGCATTTTTATCATTCTGCTGCCTCATTTTGCTGATTTTTACTGCATTTTTCTGCAGTTTAAAAAAGCTGTTCTCTTGCTTTAAGTAGCTAGTACATAGCATAGACTAGATTCAGGTATGCTGAATTTAGACTGTATTGTTACACTTGAGAACTATTCCAGCTATCTTGCATTAGGAAGGCCCTTCCTACACCCGTGTGGCAGAAGTGTGCAGTCTGCGCCTCATCTGAGTTGGAGATTGCTGGAGAAAAGCTCATTGTGTGCTCTCTCATTGGTAGTTTAGCTTTGAAGTGTTTAATTTCACCTGTATTTAAGCCTTGTGTTTGTGTATAGCTGTGCACTGTGCAACAGGGTTCACCAGTGTCCTGTATAGATGCAAACAACCTGAAAGACAATTTTCTCCTTGACATCTGTTTGTGAACCCTTCCAAGTTTCCCTGCTGCACTGTGGGAAAATCGGTTGTGCACTGAAAAGCGTTGCCATACTTTTCACCCCTAGCCTTCAGTAGAATAAGCCCTTTGGTTAATTCTTCAAAGTCTGGTCAGACTAGCCCATTCCCCAGTAATAGTTAAAGTAGAAACCTGCTGTAATGGACGGTCAGTTTCCAACCACTTCTCCAGCCAACCTGATTGACATAGGCATCCTGAGGCAATGTAGTAATTGTCTTATGTATACTGACAACCACTTATTCCTAAAACAAACAAAGAGAATATGTGAGAGATGCAATTACGCTATGAATTTTGAAATCTGTTCTCTCACATAACAAACCAGACATTAAACAGGTTGTCACCACATACGCATCACCTCTGACATAAAACAAGGTCACAACACGTAAACTCATATACATGGAGGTACTCAATAGAAGCCTACCAAAAGATCAGAGACCTCCAAACGCAAACCACTTGTGCACACTGCAAAGCAGATAGAATCCACTACACATAGCAACACAGACAGTGTCTCGGCAAATTAGTCCTGGTCATAGCTGACACCACAGTGGGAGAGACAGATGTCCCCCTCACCAGGTTGAACAAGGAGAAGGTCATGGTCAGCTGTCTTGTCAGGTGCCAGAATCCATCAAATCACGCACACACTCAAATCACTCAATAACAATTACTGTAATGACTCTTTCATAGTACACGTTGGGGTGAATGACTTGAGATGTACCTCTCTGGACTATATGAAGGGAACCATGACTGGACTCTTAGATTGTGTCCCAGGCTGGTATGTCCCTAGCCCTCAGTAGCATTCTAACTTCACCCAGGATGATGCCACAATATAGACAAAAAATGATTGGCTTCAACAATTGGCTTAGCTTTTGGTATCAATGCAGGGGGATCCAGTATCTGTCAGCCTAGGAAGACATGGTTGATGGACCACGCTTCTGTGCCAGAAATGGTCTTCACCTGTCTCCTGTAGGCTTTCAGATACTGCCAAAGGCACTTGCCTCCCCTCAAATGTGAAAACCACATAATTTCCGATGTAAAACTTTCACTTGAGACAAACTCAGGGTTATGCTGCTTAATGCTAGAAGCCTAAATAGGAAATGACACTCCCTGAAAACACTGCTCACCTTGGAAGATGCTGACGTTTGTGCAGTCACTAAGACATGCTTCAAGGCCGCAGAGAGCACCCCTGCCGTGCAGGGCTAGAATGCCTTCTACACGTGCAGACCCCAAAACCAGTGTGAAAGAACCAAAAGTGGAGGTGCATCCATATTTATTAAAGCCAAATACACCTCAAGACTGGTTAAACAGTACAACTCTCTTGAGCTCCTCCAGGTCCCCCACCATGATCAAAGAAATGCACACTGCCTACTTGGACTTAATAGAGTCACCAACTTTTCAGCCAAACACTTTGGTCATGGGAGATTTCAACTATCTTTCCATTGATTGAGTGACATACACTGGCACAAACTTACGGTGAGGTTCCTTGACTTTGTCAATACAAATGTCCTGGAACAGCTAGTGTGCACCTCCACAAAGATATCAAATGTTGTAGAAAGTACTTGCCAGTGGGTGGGGGGGGGGGTCACTGCACTACTCCCTGTGTGTTGCCCTCCCTGATAAGGTCAAACCATAAATCTGTCACGTTTGAAATAATGATCAGACCTGACACCCCCACAGGAGCAAAAAAACTGAATAAATTCTACAAAACGAACTACAGCCTACTTAGGAGATGGTATAAAAAGTTTCGGACCCTCTGCTAAAACAGCTAACAGTAACTGCTGTGCAGAGGAGTACACAAATGCCCTGTATAGCCACCTAAACAACTATGTAGAATAAACTCCCAATTCAGGTGAAGCAGAGCTCCTTAGTGACCCTTTTCATGGTCAGCCTAGACAATTGGATAGGAGACTGTAAATTCATGCCAGGGGTGGCAGCTATGTCCCTCATGGACAGGGGCGGTCTGTGCTGATCACAGACTTCCTCTGTGAATAACGACAATTAACCAAGGTCAGTTAGGAAACACTGGTATAACATGGCTAGGCTTGTAAAGGCCATAGGACTTTTAGCCTAATAATCTCCTATGAACCTATGAAAGCAGTTTGTTTAAAGAGCAGAGCTATCCTCCTTGCACTCTTTTGGCCTAGTCAGATTTGGTTCCCATTCCTTTGGCCTCATCTTCAATATCTACCCTGGTTTCTGGATTCTGGATCCTCGATCTAAGAACAGACTTACTGTCTCGCTCGACAGGCATGACTCATCCTGACTTAATAGGGTGCAAATTGACTGCATGGTTTCTCCAGTTCCACTGATTGCTAGACAGTCCAGGCTGCCCTCCCTGGTGTCTCATATTTTGCTATCTTCCCATAAGGCTTCTACTAGAAAGGCTTACAAGAGTAAATGGAAGCGAGTTGTCTCTTGGGCCCTTAGCAAAGGTCTGGACCCGTTTTCAGTGCCTGTACCAGTGATCCTTGAATTTTTTGCTTCAATCTTTAATGAAGGAGCTATCTTGTACTATTTTGAGTTCATTTGGCTGCCATTTCTAACTTCCATTTGGGTGAAAATAATCTTAGATGAGCCTCTTCTAAGTTATGCAAGGCTTTCTCACGGGAGCTTTTCTGCTTAGACCTCCCTTAAAAGAACCTTCTTCCCCTTAGGATTTAAATGCAATGCTTCAGGCCTTAACTCATTCTCCCTTTGAGCCTTCAGCCAAAGCTGACCTAAAGTTTTCATCTTGGAAAAACATTTTTGTGGTAGCTGCTACGTCATCTAGAGTATCTGAACTCCCATGTTCCATATTCAAATCCTCTTTATCTCATTTTTCACAAAGACATTCTGTCATTGCAAACTAATCCGTCCTTTTTACCTAAGGTAGCAGCTGAGTCGAATATTAACCAGATCATTAATCTCCCATTTTTTTTTCCAAATTTCTCAAACATTTTACATCTGTTGGATGTGCATAGATAACTTTGTTTCTACCTTCATAGAACAAAAACATTAGGAAATCTGAGCAGTTATTTGTTTCCTTTCCTCCTCCCAGATTAGGAAAGCCAGGATCTGAAGTTATATTGGCCAAATGTTGACTGATTGTATAACCTTTGTCTATGGTAAATTGCGTTTATCTTTACCAAAACCTCCTGGGGCCCATTCCACAATATCTGTGTCAGTTTCTTCAAGTTTTCTTGTCCAGAATATCTTTAGATTGTTCAGCTGCAACTTGGGCTAATCCCCACATTTTCGCTACTTTTTACAAATTGGATTTGATTTCTAGGAACAGAGTGGCATTTGGCTCAGTAGTGCTCTGGAATATCCTTTCTTAGGGTCCTCCCAGGATAACTGTAGCTGGGGACTCTGTCCCATTAGCTGAGGAATGAATGAAAATGACAACATCAGATTAAAAAGTTATGTACTCACCTTAATGTTCCATCTGTTTGTCCATTTTCATTCTTCAACTCCCCACCCACCTAGCCCTTACTTTTTGCCTTCTGTAGAGATGTAAAAGTTGTAAAGAAACCTCTGTTCCTTGTTTGAGCTCCAGTTTTCCTTTTTCTGTTCTGCCTCTGGTATTTCTATTAGTGGCTGTCCTTTTGTATCTAGGGGCAGCAAACTTAATCTAAGGTACGTTAGGTTGGTGGGGCATTATTGGTAAAGGGAGAAACTCGAGAGTTCTAGGATCCAGTGATCTGGTAGAAGCGGCCGAGTCAGATCCGAACCCCATCAATTGAAGAATGAAAATGGACAATACAGATGGAACATTATGGTGAGCACACAACTTTTTAATTTGATGTTGTCAGTCTTCACATAATCCTTGACTGTGGGCTCGGTTCTGAACCTTGGACCCCACTTGGCCATTATTTCAGTTCGCTCCTTCCAAAACTCACGAGCTAAGCTCTATCTATAATGCTCCTCACCGAATTACCTCACATCCTGTTTGCCGCGTCATAGCAACAAAATCTAATGTCAAGAAAAAATGTTTAATAAAGAAGCAAAGCTTTCGGGTCCACACCCTTCCTCAAACTTTAGTATTGTAGCTTTGTTGCTGCTAGCCTCCTTTTTATAGCAAGAACTTTTTTTTTTTTTTTTTTTGCCGTGTCAGTGTCAGAAACATTCTCTGATCTCTCGAGCGATAGCTAATTGTCAAAAAACTGTTAATTAGATTTTCCTATTTTCTTATATTTTGTCTATGATCCCTTATGTGTACTATCTGCTCCTCCTTTTGATAGTTTAGTTTGTGCATGCATGTGTTTTTCTCTGATTTACTGTTGGGTAGTTTTTTCAAGTACCGTCGTCGGTACTTTTCTTCCCTTTACCTTCGGGTACTCTTAAATACCATTTTTGGTATTTTCTTTCTTCTTGCTCTTTTCCTTTTACTTAGTTTAGGGGAAAAAAAGCATTTTCCTTTCTGATTTCTTACTGTGACTGGTTGTGTGTGCATGTGTGTATATTGTGGCCTTTGTTTTTGTAATGTCTGACAAACCGCCAAAGGCACTTTTGGTTTCAAGAGGTACCAGCCAAATTGTGATAGGGAGATGCCAAATTCAGATGCGCACACACTTTGTATCTGCCTTTGTGTGGTCCATCTGCAAGAGGACTGTGCAGTCATTCACAGTTTTGGCCACTGAACTCTAATTGATCATAAAAACAAACTAATTTTGAAATGTTTTCTTTCTTAAGAGTTTGAAGAGGCTTTATATGGTCTGAAAACTGAAGCCAGTTCATCATCTTCCTCCTCTTCCAAACCAAAGAAACAGTCAGTCCATTCCGACACCCTCATTGGAATCGCCGAGCAAAATTGCCAAGACTTCTGCAGTGCCGACAGCCTCCTCAGAACCGGTGGGCCAAAATATTTAGTCTTTGGTGCCAGCAGTGCCTATTTCTGCACCAACTTTTTCGGCGCCAGTGCCTTTGGTACCTTTTTTGATGCAGACTACATCTGTACTGATGTCAGTTAAAGGCACTTCCCTTTCGGTACCAACCAAGCATATGGAACTGAAGGACCCTTCACTTATTTTACCACATACCAGATATCCCCCTCAGTAGATCCTTTTGTGGACTGTTCTTTCATTCCCTTTTTGGAGAAACACCCACCAAAATCTACATAAGCTTCTTCAGTTTGATCCACTAAGAGTTTGTCTGAGTCTGATATTATGAGATTGGTGGATCAGCTCCTTATGGCGAGGGGATTACCTCCTTCCACTGTTCGTAGCAATGTTAGCTGTGGAACCTTGCATTCTTCCACACCACTGCTTATTCCTCCTCTGACTCCAGATGAGTTGTCAGAGCCCCTAGTACTGACCTTCCCGGCTTCGACTGTTTCGGTGCTGGTCAGAGGTACGTCTCCAGCACTGATGGCTGCCCTGAGTTCTTTGGGTTTGTCAGACCCAGAGGCCTCCCGAGGTCGAGGCTTTGTTGCCAGTTCCAAGGGGCAGGGTTCGACTTTGATACTTTTGGAGCCCTCCATGCCCCTCGGTGCTTTGGTATATGTAAGCTCGACCCTGGCGCTGGCTTTGCAGGTGGCCTTCTCGGTGCAGGGTGGGACCACAGTTCTGAGGATTCTGTTTTGGTTCCAGGCTCCCCTTCCTCTAACGTGGGGGGGGGGGCTGCCTTCCAGACCATGGAGAGGCCTTGTCCATTTTGGGCAAACAGTTTATGCCTTCCCTGTCGGACCAAACATCTTGTCCATCCCTGTCTCTTCTGTGGGACAGAGGACACACTTCTCTGGGTCAAACCACATTGTAACATCTTTGGATACCTCTGCAGAACACCCCTCTGAAGAGGTACCTTTGAAGAGAAAGTGCAAGAGGAAACACGTAGCCTCCCCTGATGAGTCCTTCACAGAAGATACCGATTTTGAAGAGGGGAAAAATTCCCTAAGTCACTCCTTGAAGATGCTTCCTTCAGGGACATTCTATAAATTCTTAAACAGAGGGGTGACTGGACTACCCTCAAGCCTTTCTCTGAGGAATTGGTATACCTGGAGGCTTTTCATGCCCAGCCCTCTACCTCTTGGATCTCTCCTCCTGCTGATGATCGTATTAACTTGATCTCTCGGTGAGCTTGGAAGTTACCTGACTCTATCGAGCTAATTCCAAGAAGACCTGACCATATCCTGTCTGCCCCTCAGGATCAGCAACACCAGGCCAAAGGAATTCCTGTTGACACCATGGTGGTAGCGGCAGCCACCAAGAAGGAGCTAGTTGATGAAAGTCCTACTATCCATCCTCCTATCAAAGAGTCTAGGACAATGGATAGATTTAGGGTGCACATACACGCCTCACTGACCTTTGCTCTCAGGTCCTTGAATTGTATGGCACATTTTGCCAGGCTTCAAAGAGATCTGATTAAAGAGCTATCAGATACTCTTTTGGGAGCAGTAGCTGAAGGAGTTCCAGACAGTTGCTTCTCAGCTCGCCACCCTAGACTCTATCTACAACTCGTCCATGAGGCTAACTGCTCATGCTGCCGAAGGGATGACAACAGAAGGGCGTTCAGGCATAGTGATCAGGAGACATGTCTGGATGCGGTTATGTGATTTTGTGGAGCCATTTAAGTCTTATTTCATCAGCACCCCATTTTGCCAGAACTTCCCCTATTTGGTCGCAAAGTTAGAGACTGTATCCAGATGTGAGAAGATCCTTTCTGCCATGGGTGTACACTTCTCCACTACTCAACAACTGTATTCCAGGAACCAGGGAAGTGGGAGGCTGTAGTTCAAAAGATACAAGGACCTTTCCAGGACTCGCTGACTTCCCCCGTGGGGAGTGATAATGGAAGATGCCATTCAAGAGGCAGAAATTGCCTGCAGTGTCAGGATACCAGGGAGACTCTACTTGGTAACTCCTGTCCACGCTCCTGAAAGGAGACCCAATTACCTTCCTCTGGAGGCAGTCAGGGGCCGATTATCCCTGCATTAATCTGCCTGGCTAAGGATAACGAAAGACAAATAGGTGCAGAGGATTATTACTAGAGGTTACAGTATCCCCTTTTCAGAAGAACCAAAAAGACAAAGAAGAATCCTGGACATTCCACCCAGTCAGGGTTGCAGCAGTCTTAGAAGTTCAAAAACTGATCAACAAAAGTCTCATCCAAGCAGTCCCACCAGACCAGAGAGGATCCGTGATTTACTCAAGATTCTTTTTAGTGCCAAAGAAAACAGGGGACTGGAGACTTGTTCAACTGACCGAGATCCAAAATCAGTCAGTTCAGCAAACCAAATTCCGGATGATTTTGGTTCAGTGTATACTTTCATTCTAGGAAAAAGACTGTTAGATGTGCTCAGTATGTCTTCTGAATGTATATTACCATGTAAAAATTGGTAAGCAGTCCAGGAGATTCCTGTGCTACAAGCTGGGAGCCAGTCACTGTCAGCACAGGACCCTGCCCTTTGGTCTCACCACAGCCCCCAGGGTGTTCACCAAATGCATAACAGTGGTTGCAGCTCACCTCAGACTGCTAGAATTCAGAGTGTTTCCATATCTAGACGACTGGCTCTTTACTGCTCCCACCAGGTGTCAACTCATAAAGGCACAAGATTATACCCTTATTCTTTGTTCCAGCTTAGGAATCACTATAAACTATGAAAAATCCCATTTAGAACCATCCCATCAGCTGGAATTCATTGGAGCTATGCTCGACACAGTCACAGTCATTGCATCTCTTCCCCTAGGAAGACTCCACAAATGATCAGATCACAAGTCAGCCATATCATTCACAGCAAGAAAGTAACAACAAGACTCGGTCTACAGGCTCTAGGGTCAATGGTAGTCTTTATCACTCTAGTTCCCCTGGCCTGATATCACATGCGAATTCTTAAGTGACTTCTGGCTTCCCAGTAGTCCTCCTTGAATCAGCCAGTGTCCCGTCTGATTATGATCAGCAGTCGATGCAAAGAAGACCTGAGTTGGTGGCTTTACTCCAAACAAATTTTGTTGGGCTGTCCCTTTACCCATCCTCAACCCCAAGCCATAGTGACCATGCTCACGTCCCAGATAGGGTGGGGGTGGGGCATTATCTGGGAAAGACAGTACAAGGCACTTGGTCCCAGCTGGAGGCCAGTTTGCATTTCAGTGCTCTAGAGATGAGGGCAGTACACTTAGCGTTGCAGACATTTCAAGATGCCCTCCCCTTGGGAATGATTGCAGTTCAAACCGACTATGTCGGTAGTCTGGTACATCATCAAGCAAGGGAGAACCAGATCTTACCCTGTTTGTAGAGAAGCGCTCAGAGTATAGCAGTGGGCAGTCTCCTCCGACCGCTTTCTAATGGCAGTGCACATTTCAAGGAGCTCCAACATGATTCCGGACAAGCTGAACAGACCCATCCTTGTACTTCACATGCGTGGGGTCTCAATCCACTGGTGGCAGACAAGATATTCCGCCTTTGGGGCCAACCTTGCTGCAACCACTTCACCTCCCATCTGAACAAGTGCAACAGTTACTTTGCCCGTATACCCCCACTGGGGGAGTTACCCAGTGACGCTCTCCTCCACAATTGGCCCCCTGGTCTATTGTATGCCTTTCCTCCGATTCCCCTAAAATGTCAGTTTCTAAAGAAAGCCAACAGGTCGAAGAACAGAAAAATCCTCATTGCCCTGATGTTCATAGTGTTTCATTGTTGCAGTCATTACACTTGGGTTATTCTGCTGGCGGGCTACCCGCAGTCAGCCCGAGTTCCAAAGTCTAGGTCCGGCGTCGGTTGCTGTCGCCTCTTCCCTGACGTCAGTGCGCCAGGGGTATAAAAGATGCAACAGACGCCATTTTCTTCAGTTTTTAATGCTGCGCGGTGCCTGAAGCAAAAGCAGTTCGCAAGTGCCGGTTAGCCGACTCCTGAGATTTTCGAAATAGAGTTTCAGAATGGAAGTCTTCAATAAAGCTAAGTACCCCGTTGGGGAAACTTTTTCTTGCTCCAGACCGATGTCATTGTATTTCTTGTGGGAAGCAAATGCCTCATAAGGACTTCCACTCTTACTGTATTCCTTGCCTAGGCCCTGACCACGACGTTACTAGTTGTCGGTCTTGTACTAGATTCAACAAACGCATTATTAAGCGTCGGTTTGATTTTGCTTTACGTTACTTTGGCCGAAGGTTTGACTACATAATGCCGTCGGAACAACAGACGACCGGAATTCATAAAAAAAATGTAAAGACAAGGAAAAGGACCGGCATCCGAGGTCCAAAACTGACGAAGCCTCTTCTAGGCCATTCGCCAGTTCTCAGTGAGGTGCTTTCATAGCCTTTAACACCCGCTACCTCAGAGCCACAGGCCGTTTCTGACTCCCACGTGGAGACAACTAGGCCTCTGGATACTCAAGGTATTGGGCCTACGGAAACTATTCCCTCAGATTGGTCCGGAGCCGCTGAGCAGGCATCGGCTTCTGAGGGTGTTTTCAGACCTTCACAGCTTACTATTAATTCCACTACAGCAGCCAAGGCACAGTCAAAGACACCATTAAAGACAATTAAACAAGTACAGCATTCTCCTGGAACAGTCATCCATGCCAAAGAAAAACAGATGCTTAAAATGGCCGAAGACTTAATTACTTTGATCAGGGGTTCCCATCCCCCTCCTGATAAAAGGCCTAGGCAAGACACTGACTATGATTCCTCTGACCAGGTTTCTATTTCCTCTGATTCCTCTTCGGATCAGGGCTATTCTCTCCCTCCCTATGAGGACTCTGATGCTGAAGAATCTATACCTTCAGCCTCTCCACCTGAGGATTATTCTTTTGGGGAAACTCTGCACACCATGAGGGAGCATTTCCACTGGGAGAGCCAGGATTATTCAGAATCCAAGAAAAGGCTCAGAGACTTTCCTTTACTGCCAAATCACAGGCCCCTGGCTATCCCCCTGTGCTTGATATTGTTGATGTTTGCTCTGAATCCATTCTGTCTCCTGATTCTTTCCCCCCTGCACCAGTCGAGCCAGACAGGTATTACAGGGTCCCTGACTCTCATAAATTTCTTTATAAAAACCCTGCTGCTGACCCAGAAACAATTTCTCAGGGTCCCAAAGGGGTTAAGGCTTCCACTGCAAAAATCCCTGTCTCCTCTAATAGGGATTCTAGAGCACTGGATAGATGGGGGGAAAAGTTTACACTTCTGCTACTTTAGCTGTAAGGGCTTTAAACTTCCAGTTTCACATGCTTAAATATCAACAGTACCCCATGTATTTGTTAAAACAGAAAATGCTTACAAACTCAAAGTCCTGATAATAAGGAAATGCAGGAATTATTGCATGCAGCTGAACAAGTGGGAAAGCATACTCTGCAATGTGGTTTTGATTCATTAGAGGCTTCTTGCAGAGCCGCAGTTACAGGCTCTGTCATTCGAAGGCATGCTTGGTTGAAAGAACAAAGTTTACCTGAACATGTTAAAGTAAAATTATTGGATGCTCCACTACAGCATGATACTTTGGTGTTAAGGTAGAAGAGGTGTTAAAGAAAATGGAGGATAAAGCAAAATCTATGCAGACAGTGAAGGATTTCTTACAGGTTCAACCACCTAGGTTTAGCAGAAACTGGTCTTCAAAAAATTGGCCCTTTCAGGTGTCAGACGCCCAAGAGGCAGATTTCAGCCCCAAGGCTCCTACAGACCTAAACAATGGGGTGCTTCTGCCCCCAAAGGAGGAGAAAACCAATCAAAACCTTATAGAAAACAGTCCCAATGACTTCCCTCTACAAAGGCCAAGCACTTACCTTTTGGCAGCACCCCTAGGGGGAAAGCTAGCACTTTTCTCACAAAATTGGCACATAATCACCCAGGACAAATTGATAATGAATATAGTTTCTCAGGGTTACAGGTTCCACTTTCACACCCTTCCAAAATCAAAAGGTATGCCGGACCTGCCACAAAACCAATGGGCAGAGGCACAAAAGGAAATTGCTGCTCTCATGGACATGGGAGCTATTCAAAGAGTACCACAGCAAGAACAGGGACAAGGATTTTACTCAAGAATTTTCCTGGTACCCAGAAAGGACAAATCCTGGAGACCAATACTGGACTTGTCAATCCCAAATACTTTCCTGGATGTTCCAAAATTCAAAATGTTAGCACTGCAACAACTTCTACCCATGCTGGGCAAGAAGGCTTGGCTAGTTACTTTGGACCTCAAGGAGGCATAACTGCATGTCCCAATCAGACAGTCTTGCAGAAGATACCTCAGATTCATAGCTGGCTCAATGCATTACCAATTCTCTGCACTGCCCTTTGGTTTATCTACTGCGCCTAGGGTCTTCACAAAATGCCTGGCACCAGTAATTGCATTTTGCAGACAGAGAGGAATTCAAATATATCCCTACTTGGACGACTGCCGTATTCAAGCAAGAGAGCAAGGACATTCTACTAAAGCATCTGGCATTTGTAAAAAGATTATTAATTTGCCTAGGGTACACAGTAAACGAAAATAAATCAAAACTAGTGCCCTCTCAAGAGATAATATTCCTGGGTGCAAGCTTAAATACATCTGCCAAGATGGCTTATCTCACGCCAGACAAAGGCAACTGACTCATTACTTTCAAATGATGGCAACAAAGACCCAGCTCCCTGCAAGAAAAATTCTGCAGGCCCTGGGCTTCATGGCATTCTGCATTCTACTAATTCCATATGCAAGACTGCATTTGAGGAATCTACAATGGTATCTAAAAAGTGTTTGGACTCAACATTGCCACAGCCTGGAAACAATAACAACTATAATTCCCTGTCTACAACAGGAGTTTCGATGGTGATCCTGGGCCTGTCACCACAACAAGGGACAGCCTTTCACCTTACCCACAACCAGGCAGACAATAGCAACGCATGCATCGGATTATGCCTGGGGGGGGCACACATGGCAGGAAAATGTATTCAGGGCACGTGGCCCAAGGGTCAAATGCATCTTCACATAAATCAAAAAGAAATGCTAGCTGTACAGAATGCCCTGACAGCCTTCAAGGATCTACTACATCCAGGACAACTATTATTAAAGACGGACAACACCACAGTTATGTGGTACATAAACAAGCAAGGGGGGGCACACATTCCTACCCCCTCTGCAGGCAAGCCATGACTTTGTGGAACACAGCGCTGACCTATCAAGTACATCTGCAGGCACAATTCCTGCCAGGTACGAAAAATACACTGGCAGACTAAGCAAGCAGAAATCTCATGGATCCTCACAAATGGAAACAAAATCCACAGGTCTTCAGCATGATAACAAGGAAATAGGGACGCCCAGACATAGATCTTTTTGCCTCCCCTCACAACTGCCAACTACAGAAATTCTGCACAAGGACTTATCACTCACAAGCATGGAAAGTGGATGCTCTTTCATTCAGCTGGCAAAGCCTGAGAGTTTATGCCTTCCCTCCACTGCCTCTTCTTCCCAAGGTGCTCCTGAAAGTCAGGTAAGAAGCCAAAAATGATCCTGATTGCACCATACTGGCAACGCCAGCACTGGTACCCAATCCTAAAGAGCTTGTCTCAAGGCCCAGCCTGGCCTCTACCTCAAATTCCCCATCTTCTGACTCAACAAAACAATCAGATTCTACACAGTCAACTCAGAACCTTAAATCTGGCTGCATGGCAGATAATATAGTAAGTCAGACCACACCTTTCTCTAAAGTTGTTATGGATGTCATTTTAGAAGCCAGGATGCCCAGCTCTAGGAAATCTTATGCAGAAAAATGGAAGAGATTCTGTGCTTGGAACCAGGCACAAGGACTCGAACCACTTGTTCCAAATATACCTCAGATTTTACAATACCTAACTGAGATGCTGGACAAAGGCCTATCCTTCTCATCTATTAAGATCCATGCCTCTGCCATGTCAGCTCATTACAATACGGAACCTCCTATTTTTTCACATCCACTACTAAGGCAGTACCTCAGAGGGCCAAGAAACATAAGATCCCCCAAGGAGAGCACCAATACCTACTTGGGACCTCAATTTTGTTTTAGAAAAGCTCACACTGCCTCCTTTTGAGCCAGGCAACACAGCTGATATAAAATTATTATGGAAAACTGCTCTGCTCCTAGCAATAACTTCAGCAAGAAGAGTCTCAGAGTTACAGGCATTAATGACAGTGGAACCTTTCATCATTTTTCATCAGGACAGGGTCTCTCTAAGGACAAACCCAACATTTATGCCAAAGGTGGTTTCCAGTGTGGCTCTTAACCAAACCATTCATTTGCCAACTTTCTATCCAAATCCCCAGAATAAAGGGGGAGAGACTTCTGCATGCTTTAGACATACACAGATAGCTATGATTCTACTTGGACAAAACAAAAGCTTTCAGAAAAACTGAGCAACTGTTTGTAGCTTATGCTGCAGGATCACAAGGAAAGCCTATCTCAAAGCAGACAATTTCAAAATGGATAGGACACTGCATTCGCTTCTGCTATGCACAACATGGCAAATCAGTGCCTAAGGGCATTAGGCCACATTCTACCAGAGCAGCAGCCACTTCAGCAGCCTTTCTCACAGGAGTACCAACCAAAGACATTTTAGAAGCTGCAACCTGGAGTTCAGTGCACACTTTCACCAAGCACTACCACTTACCTCTCTACTCTAAATCCAGAGCAGGCTTTGCCACTGCAGTTCTGCAGGGCCTGGTAGCCTCTCCTAATCCTATTTAGGCCCAGCCACCCAACCTCAGCTTTGGGATTCAACCCAATTGTAATGACTGCAACAGTGAAACACGATGAACATAGTACAGTTGTGTACCCACCATAAATGTAGATGTTCGAGTGTATTCACTGTTGCAGTCCAGGTTACCCACCTACCATCCCCCTTTTCATTGCTGGGACTTTTCTGTACTTCTCTATTCTATACAGCCTATGTGGTGTATTTGCTTGTAGATGAAGGAAATGTTTATTTTAGTACATGCTTGTTTTTTGGCAGAATTTTTTCCAGCCTTTCCTATTTGGGAGCACCTGACATCTGGGGCAAGAAAAACTGAAGAAAATGGCATCGGTTGCATCTTTTATACCCCTAGCGCACTGATGTCAGGGAAGAGGCGACAGCAACTGATGCCGGACCTAGACTTTGGAACTCAGGCCGACTGCGGGTAGCCTGCCAGCAGGATAACCCAAGTGTAATGACTGCAACAGTGAATACACTCGAACATCTACATTTATGGTAGGTACACAACTGTACTTTCTGGCCTCAGCAGGTCTGGTTTCCTTCCTATGGCCTCATCTACTTCAGAAACTCTGGATACTGAACCCAGCTCCAGACCTACTGTCCTACCTGAGGGACTGTTTTATCTGAATCTGCAGCATCTGAAGTTCACTGTGTGGCATCTTCAGTTCCCATGATTGCCAGGCATCGCTTTCTCACCTTCCTGGTTGAACGCATCGTTCTGGCCCGCTACAATCCTTCAGCTAGGAAATTGTATTAACATAAGAGTACCAGAGCTCTGCAGTGCATTCATCATTATTCTGGAGTGCAGTAATAAATCTAAAACAACTCGGTAAGATATACATTTTGTTTTATTTCTGCAAGATCTTCTGTAGGATTCAACGTACTGTCTCTTGCAGCATGTTCTTTTGAGTAGTAACCGTAAAAGGCACACTTTGTGTGAAATGAAGGAAAAAAATCTTATCTTATGGCTTTAGTTCACAGAATTTCATCTGTTAGTATAGTTCATAGAATGTTGGCAGTCTCAATAGAATGTTTTTAACCTGAATGATTTTAGTAAAGACTTTGGTTGAAATAGTTGTCAGGATATTCTGAGATGACAGTTTTTAACAGTAGCAAGAGTGTTTTCGTCTCTTAAAAAAATTTCCATTATATTGTACAGTAAATATGTGAGGGTCTGTTGGCCTCATATTCTTTTTCTTGTGTGGCCAATCAGATATTTGTCACTTGTCTGTGGTGATGTTTTTATGAAGAAAACTAAATGTTCTTTGCAGTATAGTTAGTCTTAGGTGAATTGGCTAGAGACCTACATCCACCTATCCTACCAAATTTCTTGTATTTTTGACTATGTTCTTTATATGGATCACTGTCGTGGTATTCACATTTGTGAATTCTAGCAAAGAGCGGTTTGGCATTTAGTCCGACTAACAGCTGTGTAACCACCCCACCTCGCTTCCCGAAGCGGGCATAGATTTGCCAAGAACCTGCTACCTGTTATTTTCCTGAACATGCAGACTGTGCCAGATAAGCTGTCAACTTCAGAGAGCAAATCTTCCGCAGAAGAGGAAGAGTCAGTCTTTTCCAGTTGAGGGTCTTACTCCTTTGATTCAGAAGGGTGAGGATAATCTTCCTTGTAAATAAAAAAAATTTTCCTTCCTTGGGATATGACTCAGATGATAATGACATCTTTTTTTTTTTTTTTAGTTCTCTGCCTGGAGACCTCTCATTTTAGAGACTCTCCTTAATGGGAATTGTTTTAAATGGGAATGTAGGATAGATGTTGAAGGCAGAAAAAAAAGCATATAGACTTTCTAGGCCTGAAGACCTTGAATTCACTCTTGGGTTCTAAATTTTTGAATGCTTGTACTGCAGCTTCTCCTTAACCATTAGTGCAATCGCACAGGAAGCCTGACCATTTTATAGGATGCAATATCCTTCAAGTCCCATGTATAAAAACCCATTTCATGTCTTGCTGTGGTATTTGTGGATGCAGCCCTGGTGTCAGAGTGGGTCTTTCCCAAAACACCATTATGTTGGGTATGTTCTTGGACTGCTTTCAGAAGAATTCTATGTTTCAGCAACCTTAGCATTCAGGACTGTTTATTTTTTTCAAAACCACATGAAGTACTAAGGGGAAGTTCTCCAGCAGGTGGTGGATATGTTTGGGTAGACCCCTCCCCATCCCTGCCAGCAGATCTGATGTTACAGCTGTTGAAACTCATTTTGTACAACTCTGCAGGTTGCAGACATGCTAGTAAATGCTCATAAGATGAAGTGGCTACATCATCTAGGGCTACTGGTCCAAGGCCTGCAATGGGGAGACATGCCTAACAAAGTATCCACCTTCTGACAGAGGATACAAAGGCAGAACTCTTTTATGCTCCTTTAAATAGAGAATTGATTTTTTTTTTGACATCACTCCAGGAGATTAACAAGAAACTGGAGGAGAAGTGAAAAACTATGGAGTAAAAGAAGAACTGCTGTTCCATCCACCCATTCAAAAGTATACAAGGAATTCTCCTACCAGAAATTGGCCCTTTTGCTGACATTAGATGAAAGGAAAATATCAAAAGGAAAAAAATGGTCTTTCAGAAACATAAGTGGCCTGGCCAGAATATGAAGCTTAGGACTCAGCAGGGCCCACGACTCAGAAAAGGAGCAAAAATTAGTGTTTTAGTTCTGCGTCCCCATTACTCCCTTATGGCTGCCTCTACCCCTGCCCTTAAACCCCTTCAGCATAGGCAGATGCCTACCAGAATTGGGGCATACTAATTCTTTTCCCATAAAAATGGAAATAAACAGGAGACAAACGGGTACTTAACTGCTTCCCAAGGTTACATTCTAAAGTTCTTATTTGTCCCACAATTCCAAGGAATGCTATTTGTGATCAAAAACATTTAGTGACACCACTTATTATAGAAACTGCTGCAACAGACTGGAGTAAAGAAGGTTGCAAAGGGTGAAGAGGACGTCGGCCTTTACCCATTTTTTTTTCCTAATGCCAGAACCGAAAAAAAACTTTCCCAGAGTTGTCAAATGTAAACAAGGTCCCACATTTCAAAAGCTTACCCTGCATGTCATTTTTGCTACTTCTGTTTCATTAGGCACCCTGATTTTCACACATTCCTGCATGTGAACCCCACAGATGCTTTCTTGGATTCAAGACAGGGAAATCTAATTACCAGTTTACCACCTTGCCCTTTTGGACTAACTTCAGTGTCTTCCAGAAATGCCATTTCTAGTGATAGCTCCTTAGAGTACCAAGGACATGGGTATGTGCCTTTACCTCGGCTACATCCCAATTCATCTTCAGACACCAGAGCAGATGCAGGTGGTGTTAAACTTCACTCTAAATTGTTTGTAAATTGTGGATTTCTTGTTACATATACTGAAATCCAGTTTCAACCTATCGGGGAGAGTAAAAGAAAGTATTTTTTTTGGGGGGGGGGGTGCTGTTTTTTTCCCTACTGTGAGTCCATGAAAAGCATCACTCACTAATGTGCATGTGCTTTATAGTTCTCACTGAAAGATTTTCAATTTCATTGCCTATTCTGACTTGGAGAAAAAAAAAGTTCACGTTTTGTGTGTTGCACAAAATAGATGTTCATAGGTTCTGCCACTTCTGCTTTCTCTATGGGAGAAGCTTCTTTTTTTGAATTTCAAAACAAAAAGAGCAAGCATCAAAATAATGGGAGCACCTAAAAATAAATAGTAAAGAAGTGGACAGAATGCTTGAGGCCATAGAGGCCCTGTCCCATTAAGGCCTGAAGGCACTGGCCCTAGGGCAGTGCAGTATTGGCTCTATGTCCTAGTTAGGTACTAGGCTGTCTGCCCGAAGGCATTTATAAGCCTAGACAGAATGTGTTGGCTTTCACCGCACCCTTAGATTAGTTCCCTGTGCCTCTGTCCAGCAGAGCCACTGAAGTGATCCCCGTGGTAAACTTTGTTTCCCATCCACTCGAGGTTTATTTTGAAGTGTGTTAGCGAGGAGCTCTGGCTAATGTAGATTGGAATCTTGTTCCAAAGCATGGGAAGTCTCCAGGACAGGAATCTATCCCTCCAGCACGTCCTATGTATTGTTGTGGTGAGGTTTAGATCCCTAGAGCATGTGGCTCAAGGGGATAAGTCTTTCGTTAGGTGGAGCACGCCCATCAATTCAGGATTGGACATGGCCTTGTATGTCAGGCAGAGATCACCTCTGAGTAGGCGGTATGCAACTGAGTACAGCTGGACTTTCTTCAGTCGAGCTGCATAGGGAATCTGTTTGAGGCCAGTGATCCTCTTGGTGAGGTACTTCTGTGGTCTTTCCCAGCTGTTGCAGGTGTCTTGTAAGGTACATCCCAAATGGGGCATTGTACTCTATGATGGGTCTGATGAGTAGAGGGGCACAATGACCTCTTTGGATCTGGATGCGAACCCTTTTGTGATTAGGTGGGCCACATAGAAGGATTTTCTAACCACTTTGGAAATGTGATTATCAAAGGTGAGATTACTTTCTACTTGGGTCCCTAGATCCCTTATTACGTCTTCCGTATTTAGGGGACTACTGCCTATGTGGGTAGTTTGTGGGTACTTAGTTTTTTCCAAAGGAGATGACTATGCACTATTTGGCGTTTAGCTTGAGGCCATGATTTTGACACCAGGTATCCATCTCATTGAGACCCTTTTGGAGGATGTCCGTGTCAGCCGGAGAGTCAGTTATATCCCCTAGTTTGCAGTCGTCTGCAAACTTGGTCAGCCATAGTCCTGCTGTGCTTGCCTGTACCTCTGAGAAGTATATGCCGAGCAGGAGGGGTCCTGGGACTGAGCCCTGGGGAACGCCACTTGTAACTGGTTTAGAGTCTGACCTAGCTCTCGCAACTCTCACCATGTGGGCTCCGTCCGTGAGCCATTTGGCAACCCATCTTGTGATGTAGGAGTTTATGTTCAGGCTAGTGAGCTTGTCTATAATACCAGAAAGGGGAATGGTGGTTTCCGTTCCTTCAACTGTGTGTACCCTTTTGTGCCTGACAAAAGTATGGTGGCTTACATTTTTCCATTGGCCTCTTCAGAAGCTATTCTCAGGTATCTGCTATTGACTGATGCATAGTTCAGGTAGTGAAGGAAGACCATCTCCTTGCAGAAATGCTTATGCTTTTTATTCAGGAATCTGTAACTGAGTCAGCAGCTAGTTATTTCAACCCCAAGTGACCATGCTAGGTTGGTTAATCCTCCTGAAATGTTTCTTATGGAGTAGACTAGTGGGTGTCTTTCTTCTCAGGCTCCCCTCTGAGGATGTGCCTTTAGGGAGCACTTTAAGTGTGAGGTAGAGAGTTACTATATTCACACTGAAAATACCTTGAGCGCTATGGAATCGATTTAACACAACACAGCTGCAGACCCTCCCATTTCCTCTGTTATTGAGGTAGGTATTGAAAACTCTAATCAGAGCCAGGTTCTCCTCTAGTAGTACCCAGAAAACTGTACAGTGGGGAAAAAGTCTCAGTCATTGGGTTATGAATCCCCCTTTCGTTTGGGGGAAAGGAGCAGAGAATTCAGGGCCATCATACTGCAGCCAGCTTTTTTGTAACTCCACTTCCCTCTGAAATGTAGAGTGACTTAAAAAAATGGATTTGCTCTTCAAGGGGAAACTCAACCTACATGGTGGAGAAGTCCCATTTTGCTGGTGTGCCTACTGCTGCAACAGTGAATTCTCCTTTTGCAGTGCGTATAATTGCACATTCCCCATGGAAGAGACAGTTGGGCAAAACCTTGCCCCCCAACCCCCGGTCTATCAAACTTGGGTCACTTGTGTTACAGCCAAGACTTTTACCAGCAGTGCCAATGCAGCTGGTTAATCTGACTGCTTTTGCTGAATTCACACATTTCTTTAGGAAAGCCTCAGTGAAAATATTTGTGCTGTTTCATAAGATGGATTTTTCAGATTAGTGCTGCAGGGTAGCAAAATAAATTGATAGAATGTGTAGATTCCACAGTAATAAATAAAGTAAATGTATGTGTGTTGAAGCTTTCTTTCAACATTTTTTTCTATAGTTTTCTCCACAGCTGAAACTGGAGCTACAAGTCGATGCGCCAAGTTTATTTTGGATTGCCTGGTGAAAATACCCACACGACTTTGTGTAGCTGTTATGCAGCAGGTTAGTTTTAGTTAACATTTTTTGTTTCTTCTTTATGTCAAACTAAGCTTATAGTTTGTGGATCCATTCATGTTCTACTACTTGATTTACACACGGAGGTGAAGCTTGGACTGTGTACTACCAGAAGCTGTCAGAGTTGAACCCTTTTTATTTTTTTTTACACTTGCTTGCTTGTTTATTCTAACATAAGATCTGCATAATGGGGGTTATGCTACCAGCTAGTACAGGAAGCCTATTCCCACCTTTCTCAAATAGAAAAGGTTATTTTATGGATTACAATTAACATAATCATTTCATTATTATTCTGGCTTTGCATGACTGATGTAATCTGTGTGGTGTAAGATGGAATACTTTGGTATTGTTGGTGTCAAACTTAGTTAAAATACATTAACCCCATTACATTTTGTCTCAGACATTTGAGGTGTACTCAGTCAGCAGTAACTGTAACTATTGTGGATGATTCTAGTTGCTTGCTTTTTTTTAAACTTTCATGTTTTAGAGTTGTGTTTTGGAGGAGTAATTTGCATTTGTTGGTTTACAGTGCCTACTGTGTGTGTTTTGTGAAATTAACTTGGAATATCTTACTGTCATTATTATTGCTACTATCTTTTTTTATCCCACCATAGTCATTTGTGGTGTAGCCCATCAACAAAGTGTCCGTGATTGCTGGGTAAGGGGCTGTCTTTGGATGCAGATAACGCTGCTACTATTTGCTCAAATTAAATGGGCATATTCTGGCTTTGCAGGACTAATATGTTTTTTATGTGAAGTAAGTTAGAACACTTTATTAGGGTGCTACCATGTCTTTGTGTGAAACAAACTTACAGTGGTTACTGTAGCCATTATTTTTAAACACAATCAGATATCTGAGGTGTACACAACTACCAAAATGGCTGTAATTGCTGGATGTTGAGTTGCCTGTAGATACAGGTAACTGATATTGCTATTGTTTGCTCAGGTTAAACATTCATTATTCTGACTTTGTAGGGCTGATTTGTATTTGTGTAAAGTAAGTTGGAATACTTTACTGTTATTTAATAGGCATTTCAGGTGTACACAGTCAATGAAGTGACTGTAATTAGTTGCTGTGGAAGCTGTTTGTGCATAAAAGGGATTTGTCCTTGTTTGATCACTGTTAAGAAGCCACTGATCTGACCTGGCAGGAGCAGTGACTCACAAAATATATGTACTGAAATCAGTATAAACGTATTACTGCTATGGCATATGCTTGCAAGCTTTTGTGTGTGTGTGTGATGGTTGCATTGTTTTTGATTAAGTTGGCCATAATTTCTTTCACTGTCTATGGTAATCTAGGCAGGATAGTGAAATCAGCTAATCATTGTCACAGTTGACAGCAAGTAGCTGCTTCACCGCTCCTGGTTCTCTGGCTGAGTTTTTGGCTGTGACTCCTTCAGAGTGGAGTCTGCTTGTCCTCCATGTTTCTTTGTGGGTTTATTCAGGTGATGGTATTTCCATTGCTCCAAAAACTTGACCATAGGTGAAATGACATTCCTCCAATTTTCCTGTATGTAAGCATGCAGTGTTCTGTCTTCTGGTAAACACGGCTTGTCAGTGTCAGTTTGTGTTGTGTTTATGTATGAGCAAATGCATGTGAGAAATTGGTGCGTTGTTTGTGTATCTGAAAAAAAAAAATTTTATGTGGATGTAATATTGCCAGGCATGTATATAACTCTTCTAAGTAAAAAATATGTAAACAAGTAATTATCTTTCAAAAGTAAGGAGTAAACTGCATTGCAGAACATCTAGATCCTCAGAGCTTCTCTGGGCCTGACTTACCTGCACTTCAATCTGTGTTTTTGACTCCGGCTTAAGAGAGACTTCTAATGGGACTTCACAGAATGTAAAACTGGCCATACTTAGAGTTGTGCAAGGTCACTATAGCTTGTGTGGGGGACTGGGGGACAGTTCAGTCATTTTGTATAACTTTCCTCACAACCAGACCTCATAGGTGTGCACAGAAAGTTGAATATAGCTTTTGTGGCAGCAACATTTAAAATATTAATATTATTAATGGATTATTAAAATTAATATTAAAATTTAGATTTTTTGCTTGGAAATAGTCGTAACTTGTATTATATCAAAATGTCGAGAGAAGATAACCACACTGGGTACCTCAGAGCACTGTGGCCTTAGGGTGTTTAGCAGCCACCATTCGCCCCCAGTATAATTGAATTCCTCCACATTTGTTATAGTGTGAGTATGTGTTGAAAGAATGCAAGTAAAAGTCGGAGTATGAGCATCAGAGAAAGCAAGCAAGCAGATAGAAATGTATAGCATATTGAAACTTGTGTCTCGTTTAAAGGAGAATTTTGGTTGGCTATTCAGTTATTTTGCCTTTGTGAGCTCCATGTATCTTATGATGTGAAAATTCTTCACCTGGAAAGATCTTTTATCACTTACTTCAAACACACTGGTGAAAGAACATGTTTCTAGTTTTGTTGATCTGTGCTTAATTTGTGTCATCTCCCAAGGCCATCTCTCAGTTTTCCTTCATCCATTCCATGTACTTTCTGGTGTAGGCTTTGGGGTGAGGTGCATCTTGTATATAGTTGCATTTAAGGTTATATATACACAGGGACCTTTGGAATTGCTTTGTTTAGGGGCTCTGAGTAAAAAGTTTAAACAGTGCTCAACTTAAAGCTTACTGTTGCAGTGTTGTTCAGCAGATTTTGGCTGTAGGCAGATATTGACTCATGACTTCTGTAACCTTTGGACATCCTTAGAGTAGGGCATAAAAGCAGTCTGTGTGATGTCTGGATAACAGGGAGAGCAGCCCTCTCCATCTGCACTTTTGTTTCTTTTGGATATAGTGAGTTGCCATCAGTATGCTTGCCCATCATCCATTATGGGAACACTTTTTTTATGTCTGTATTGATTGCATTTTTTTATTACATTTTGTTCACTCTTGCTTATTTTGACAGCTTAAGGCCTGTGATATCCCTACAAAAATAACTAATGAATGTGTCTATTGAAGACAAGTCACACCTAAGGAGTAACATTTATAGTGCTGATTTTGTTGGAGATAGAATCTCCAAGTTTCTACTTGTAAGCAGTATGCACCTTAATGACTCTACTCCATCAGGCTTATATCCTTCTAGGTTTCTTCTGCTATCCAGAACTTTTCTGGCATTGTAGTATAGAGGATGAGGATTCCGCACCCCAGCCTTCTGTACAGCCCTTTACCCATCAACTTTGAAACTAAAAAAAAATCTACCTAAAAAGGAATGCAAACTTATACAGATGAAAAAAAATTATGAAATGTAAATTAAGGAATCACTGAGCAGGGAGGGTAAATCCGTACGGACTTCCCTGTCTTGCAAAATGCTTTAAAGTGTAAGACCTGCAATTTCTTCTGCCTTACAACCTTGAAAAACAGGGATTGTGATTCTGTATTTTTATCTTCAGCCAGACCATCATCAGAACATCTCCTATCCTGGATGTAGGTTCCACATGTTTGTGAATGATTTTAAAAGTTTGTCTGCATCACAGGGACATTTTTCCAAGCAGGCTGTTATGGTGATTTTAGGTGTGATCAGCAGAAAAGGATTTCCACCCTTTTGCTGCAGAGGCCGACTGTCAGGGGCCTGACATGTGACTTCCAGTCTTCTGCATAAGCCTGCACCTTGTTTGATTTACTACAGGAAGTTTGCTGTGGAATGTGTATCCACTTAATTCACAGTAAGTTCTCAGATATTACATTCTTAAACCTCAGTCATGGCCCTTCTACCTTATTTATTTATTTAACATCTGTTAACTGGAAAAGTCCGACTTGGAACAAAGCCAATTTTCAGCAGAGGCCCAGGGAGAAATGCTCCAGATACATGTCTTTGAAATGTGTGAGGAAACCGGAGCACCCAGAGGAAACCCACACGAACGCAGGGAGGGCATGCCGACTTCTAACTCCTTAGAGTACTCCACATTTCAAATTTGAAATTGGATAAGGCTCTGTATTCATCATTGCAGAGTTTCTTCCCATTGGGCTAGTATGTTAATGATGAGGAGGTGATACCATTGGACTCTTCTCTAGATATTATTTTAGTGAACATGTAAATTTTGTGTGTGAGCCCTTCAAATAGTGTTCCATAGGGATGTTGAGACATCAAAAGATGTTTAAATCTTAAGACAGCTGTCTATTATTGACATGGATGAAGGTTTCTTATGGTCAAATCATGTTACAAGATTAAAATGTTATAGTTTTTGGTTGTACGTTTGATAGTTATTTGGTTGTACAGGAGTGAGAAGGTGCTTCACTTACAGTGATGGGGACGGACGGAGAGAGAGAGAGAAAAGCTGAATAAATGGAAGATTATGTATTTAGAGTAGATGGAGTTCCAAGAAATAGTGGTCATGCCTGAAAATATTAGTGATTAAGAGAAAATTTGTTACGACTCAGTACAAAGCACAGTGGTAAAAGTTTGCAAAGAATTTTGTTTGATTTGAGTCATCAGTAATGTTTTTTGTCTCTACTAGTAGACTTTGATGTTTTTAGCATTCCTGATTCAGATTTTGTTCATAATCAAAACAACACAGTGGTTGCCTATAAAGCACAACAAATATGATGTTTGTAACATAGCAGTAGAGTCATTTGGGCAGCTGATGTAGGAGTACATGTAAATGTATTTTTAAACACCTTTATTAAGTCATCCAGTTGTAAACAGTAATATGAGTACACACAAGTTAATAGAAAAGAACGTAGTAGTGTGTTCCATTGATCTTGTGATGCAGTATATTTATACATTTTCTTTATAACAGTTTTTATTTACTCTGTTACATAAGTTGATCAGTTCCTGCCTTCCTGTCTACCTGAATGTTTTTCTGCTGTAGCATTCTACACTTTCCCATTTGTTTGTATGAATTATGCTCTTCCCTTTTCTAAAGACCCAGCTTCAATTCTTTTATCTCATTTACCGTGTTTAAATTCTTCAGTTGCTGCTGGTTTAGATTTTTAAACACATTTATTATTACTTGAGAGAGAGACACACACATAATTGAAAATTAATTTGCATACGTTACATATGTTTTCCTTATTTATAACAACTCTGTCCATTGTTACATAAATTACTCAATTATCTTCCTTCCCTTATATCTCAGTCCTCCTCTAGAACATTTTTCTGTGTGAATTGGTCCCACAAATTCCATTTATTTATATGTGATTTACTTCCTTTATCCAAAGATCCCACTTCCAGTTCTTTTATCTGTTTTCCAATATTCAGTATTTCACATATTGTTGGTTTAGACTTTATCATTTGTTTACTGGGAAAGTCTAATTTGGAACAAAGCCAATTTTCAGTGGCGTGCTGGGGAGAAACAGTCCAGACGTATGTTTTTGTAACATGGAAGGAAACCAGAGCACCCGGAGGAAACCCACAAGAACACAGGGAGAACATAAACTCCACACAGAGGGCTCCCCAGCGGAGAATCGATCTGGAGAACCTCTTACCGTTATCTAATAATTGCATTTTAGTAGCCAGTTCCATTAAACCTAACAAGGCCTTAACTTTGTCTAAGCAGTTCCGATCCTGTGTCACAGCGCAAAGGAATCATTTCCTTAGGTACAGCCATTTGCTTCCCCATTATTTTTGACAGAGTATTCTGTAGGGAATTTTTAAAATCTGCCAGCTGATTACATTCCTGAAAAGAATGTTCCCTTGCCTCTTTCTTCCCAGTCACACTTCCTACATTTGCTTGTCTGTATGAGGAAGAATTATTTGAAGTTTGCTGGGGGTATAAAAATACTTAATGAATGCATTTGCTTCCAAGCAGAACTACTTGCATACTTGGGAGCCTACATATGACTTCCCAGTGTTCCCTAGTAAATTACTTTTCCTGTCTCTCTTCCCATTCTTCTCTAACTTCATCTGATTAATTATTATAGCTATCATGCAGTATTTTATATGCCCTACTAATTATCCCCTTTTTAACAGAAACTTCTAGTTTCAACTAAAAACTACCAGAGCAGGTCTTTCACTTATGATTCCCCCATCCCTTTCTCTTCACCTATACTTTATCAATCCCTGGTAGTGAAGGCAGTTAACCTGCAGTGCAAGTTTCTTCTTGACCTCATCCCACTCTGTTACATTTCTTTGTTTGCTCCCAATGCTATGGTTCCTTTGCCAGTTTTCTGCAGTAAATTCCAGCACCCTTTTGCCTATTTTCTGTAACCATACTTGCAGTCATCCTTGTTGGCAAAATCTCCTTTCTCCATTCCATTGTTGGCTTAGTTCTTTGAATGCTTTCTGCAACTTTATGAATATATTTTGTGTGGTGGTTATTCTGATTTAGTATCTGTATTAAAAATCCCACTCTTTCCATATTTCTTAACACCCCCTCCCCGGATTCATCATCTTCCTTTTCCATTTAGAATTACAACCTTCTGCTTGTGTTATGTACATAAGCCGTAATTGAGTAGCTCTAAAGTATACCTTCTTGTCAAGTAATCCTAAACAACCTTGTTGTATTGGGAGGATCAACTTTACCTCACTTAACTCTTGCCTTCTGTTATTGTCCACAACTTCTTCTTTGGTTGATCAAAATATGCCTGAACTGTATATAAAACTAAAGGAGCTAAAACCACTTTCACTGCTTATATCTTACTATGTCAATATCCATGAACAAGAGCTTCCAGTTTCTTAGTTTTTGTATTATCTTTTTGTTTAGTCTGTTCCCACTTATCCTTGGCTGCCATAACAGAAGCCTTTTTAATCCATACTCTTAAAACACTATATCTTATGCCACTAGGTATTGCTGAACCAATTTGTGTGCAGGTTCTTAATTTACAGCTTTACTAACTAAAAACCTTTGTTTTATCTTCAGTAAGTTTATATCCAGAAAAGATTTGAAAGTATTTCAGAATGTTCCATAACACCGAAATGTTCAGTCCTGGATTTTTTCAAGTATGATCAGCTTTAATAATTGGCTTAAATTCTGGTGTCATTCAAAGGGGATCCAATGTCTGTCTGACTGGGATGACATGCTGGACAAGCCACGCTGCTTCGCAAGGGACGGCTTGCACCTGTCACCCCTGGGCTTCCGGATATTGGCAAAGGCTCTTGCCACCCCCATAGTGCCTTTTTTAGGCAAGGCTCAAATTCTAAACCTACCACCCTAGAACACCAAAAAGGAAAAAAACTAAGGGTAATGCTGCTCAATGCCAGAAGTCTCAATCTCAAGATGCACGCACTCGAGGCCCTTCTCAATATGGCGAACATCGATGTCTGTGCTGTGACAGAAACCTGGTTCAAGGCTCCTGAGAGCACCCCAGCACTAACAGGTTTCACCTCATATCATGCGTTCCGGCCCCAAAATCCAGACAACACCAAGAAAGGAGGGGGGGTGTCCATATTCATAAAGGACACCCACACCTCAAGGTTGGTGGCAACGCACGATGCATCGGAGACCATCCAGGTGCAATTAACCATAGGCAAGACTGCTCTGCAATTTGTAGCATGTTACAGGCCACCCTCTCAAACTCAGGAACCTCACATGGCCTTCCTGAAAACATTGGAGGGATAAATGTATCTCCAAACACCATCATACTAGGTGACTTCAACTACCCTAATATAGACTGGGAACACTACTCAAGCCCGAACACTCTAACCCAAAGATTCCTGGAGTTCATAAACTCAAATGCCATGGAACAACTAGTCACCATCCCCACAAGAGGAGAAAACATACTTGATCTCATCATCACGAACATGGGATCAAAATGTTCAACACCGGAAGTATACCCCTCACTGGTGAGATCAGATCATAAACTAATCTCGCTGGAGGTCCTCATCCCGCCCACCTGAAACAAAAAGACCACAGTGAAAAACTTCTCAAAAGCCGATTTCACACTTCTAAAAACTAGTGTGGTCTCCTTTAAGGCCCCTGAGCCAGTGGTAAACATTACTCAAACCGCTGAATCACTTACAAATGCCTTCTACCAACACCTACAGGACTGCATGGATCAGGCAATCCCAAACAAAACTAAGACTCTCTGTACCAAAGGCAAGCATCCAGTCTGGTGGACCCCAGCCATAAACAAGCTCTACAACAAAAGGAGGAAGCTACTACAAGATAGAGCAAAATCCTTGAAAGGTAAGACACCTTTGATCATTATAAGTACAAAACTAAGAGCTCTCATAAAATCATCCAAGGCAAATTTTGAGAGAAAAATCGCCAAGGACTCTAAAGACAATCATAAGGCCTTCTTTAGCTATGTTAGAAACCTAGGAGGAAACTCCCAGATATGCTCATAATTAGTTCAAAATGATGTGAAAATTACTGAACCTACACACATTGCTAACATACTGGCTGACAGGTTCAGTGCAAACTTCTCCCCCCCCCCAAAAGGAGAGATATCTATTCCAGAGGATTGTAGCCCCCCAGACATCTCCAACGCCCAGGTGAGAACTGCCCTTACTAAGGCAAAAAACACAGCATCCATGGGACCAGATGGTGTCCCCGGCTGTGTGCTTCATGAACTCAACGAGGAATTAAACCCACAGTTAGGACAGCTGTTTAATCTTAGCCTCACCTCAGGATACGTACCCAAGGAGTGGCGCACGGCGACTGTGGTCCCACTTCATAAGGGCGGTGCCTCCACAGACCCTGGAAATTGCCGCCCCATTAGCTTGACAAGCCTTATCTGCAAAGCCATGGAGAGGATCATAATGGAACTCGTAAATAAAGACATAGGGAACTTGCATTCTTTGGATCCAACCCAGTTTGGCTTTGTCAAAGGCAGATCCTGCCTCTTAAACTTGGTTGACTTTTTCGAGACAGTCACCAAGGCCATTGATGAGGGAAAGGCAGTCCATACAGCCTACCTCGACCTGGCAAAGGCCTTTGACACAATACCCCACTCAGGTATCATCGAAAAACTCATCAGCTTGAATGTAAACCCATACATCACAAGATGGGTTGCAAACTGGCTCAGTGACAGAACCCACAGGGTCAGAGTTGCTGGAGCCATGTCAGACTCAAAGCCTGTCACAAGTGGTGTCCCACAGGGCTCAGTCCTGGGTCCACTCTTGTTCGGCATCTACTTTTCTGAAGTACAAGCAAACACAGGAGGGTTATGGCTGACAAAGTTTGCAGATGACTGCAAACTGGGCGCCATAGTCGAAAACACATCTGACACAGATATCCTCCAGAAGGGCCTCAAAGAAACGGATAACTGGTGCCAGAGCCATGGCCTGAAGTTAAACGCCAAAAAATGCATAGTCATACCCTTTGGGAAAAACAAGGTTACCCCAGCTACCATATAGGTGGCAATCCACTGAGCACAGAAAAAGTCATCAGGGATCTGGGGACCCAAGTTGACAGTAGCCTTTCGTTTGACACTCATGTTGCTAAAGTAGTTAGGAAAACCTTCTATATCGCCCACATGATCATGAAGGGATTCACATCTAGATCAAGGGAGGTCATCGTCCCCCTGTACTCATCACTCATTAGACCTATGATTGAGTACAATGCCCGCTCGAATGTATCTGACCAGACACCTGCTGCAGCTTGAAAGGCCCCAAAAGTTCCTCACCAAAAGGATAAAGGGTCTCAAAAATGTCTTATGCTGCCCGACTGAAAGAACTCCAGCTCTATTCAGTCTCATACCGCTTGCTCAGAGGTGACCTGTGCCTGACATATAAGGCCATGTCAAACCCAGATTTGATGAATATGCTTCACCTCAAAAAATCTAGATCCCTCAGAACCACAAGGGCGGGAGACTTAAACCTTGACACGGTTATAAATAGAACGTGCTGGAGGGACAGATTCATCACCCAGAGACTCCCTATGCTGTGGAACAAAATCCCGGTACATGTGAGGCAGAGCACCTCGCTGGCCTTGTTCAAGAGGAATCTTGACCAATGGATGGGAGATCGCAGATATACCCCAGGGATTACTTCAGTGTCACTGCTTGACAGAGGCACAGAAAAATGATAGGCATAGTTTTTATTCAAACTAAAGGGGTGGTGAAAGCCACATAACTATGGGCTAGGCTTATAAATGCCCTTGGGCAGATAGCCTAGTATGAACCTATGAACAAAAGATCTGCATACAAAGCCAGCTTTTCTTGATTACCCATACCCATTATGTATCCTTAAATTTCTGTGTTCCTTGTGTTCTTTGCCATTGGCTCTAAACGTGAAGCAAATAACAAAGGGGAATGAGGACACCCTTGTCTAGTTTTCTGTTTAAACACAACTTATCTGAGAGTAAGCCTCATACTTAAATTCTTGCTTCCAATCCATCATATAGCTTCTTAACATTACTTTTTTATTAGGGAATGCAAATGTTTCCATTGCCCTAATCATAACATTCTAGCTTATTCAGTTGAAAGATTTCTATGCATCAAGACTCGCCAGCAAAAGTAGAAATTTCTTACATTCTGCTTCCCTCCGTGTATCATCCTCATTAATGTATTAATGTTGTCATATTTTTGCATCCCCTTTACAAAACCACATTGATCCATATCTAACAATTTTGGCAACACCTTTGCCATTATTATAGCTAGTATAGACATAAACACTTTATAATCATTCCAGATGAGGCTTAGATAAAAAAGTAATAAACCCTTCCAAATGGTTTGAAATTGAAATGGGTCTGGCTGTGACTAATGGATCTTTACCGTCTTTGGGTAAAACATTCACCAGAGCTTTCTTCCATGATGCTTGTGTTTCCCTTTCTTTTAAAAATACAGTCAAACAAGAGCTTCCAGCTCTTTATCACTTTCTTCCCTCCTAACTTCCACAGGAATTCCATCTGCTTCTGGAGGCTTACCTGCAGATTGGTAATGCGTCAACATTTTTTATCTCATACCCCTGTCATTTGGAGCTTTAACTTCCTGTAACTTTGACATAATTAATTCTTCAATAAATATTTGAATTCCTCTATTTTGTGCATGTTTTCATAACATTTTCAAAATATGTCTGATAACTCTATTGGATCGCTGGTCCTTTTTCTAGTCATAGGCTTCCTAAGTTGGGAAACAACCCTTTCTACTTTCTGTTAAGTCATTGTGCTTAAACTTTGTGTGCTCTGGAGCTATTATGAAAAAAATAGTTGCTTAAGAGTAATCTTTTTAAACTTGTGCATGTTATCCAAATACTTCCTTATTTTCACTTTACCACTTTGCAGTTGCTTCTCTTCTTGTTTTTTTTTATATTCCCCTTTAAGTTCATTGGTGAAGTACTAAGCTAGCTGTGCTTGCAGATCATTTTAAACCTAGTCAATTTTCGGTACTTTTCTGTTATCAGGGCAACACTCAGTGATCACACAGCGGTTAGCCCTGAAGCGGTTGTTTTGAAAGACTACCCTTGTTGAACTGTGCCGAACTGTAGAGGCCTGAATATTAATCTGCTTAGGTTTATATAGTTATCAGCATGGTTTTCAACCTTCCTAGTGTTACAACCGTATTATTGAGCTTTGAAGTCACAGCAAAGGGTCAGAAAGAGGAACACTTACTTATTTTATTAAAAAGTAGTTTATACAATAGTATGACATGCCCCACAATCCTCTACTCTACCAGGCAAAACCTATTCACAACTCCTCCCCAAGATCACCCTCAAAAACAGCATTGGCTCAGTCAACAAAGCAAACAAACTAAATGTCGTTTGAGTAAGCTGGCACAGTACGACACCTTTCACAACTGGAAAAGCAGGATTTGACTGTGCCATCTACTTACTCGTAGGGGAATGACAGCGGGGTGAAGCAGAGACTTTCAGCGGATGTATTTTACTTCCATCCTATAAGCTAAAATTGTATGACGGCGTTGTATTAAAAATGGGTTTAAACATAACACTGACAACAAGGATTGGAGGACCTAATGCGTTTTCAAGAAGAAAACAACCTGATGCAACCACCAAACACATTTTACTGCAATAAATATACCTTTCAAGTGTATCTTATTTTAAGCCTTAGACTTACACTGTTAAGGATTGTTTTAAAAAACAATACGCATGGTAAATACTTAAATCATATTAATTTTTCCAGTGTACAACACATTTTAACCACACTATCAGCTTCTTAGTTGAAGTGCTCATTAGACCTGTTGCCCCGATAACGGAAAATCCTGCACTTTGTGTCTGTGAGGTTAACACCTTAACTATTATGCCATCCACTTACTGTGCAATACTTTATCTGCCCCTCTAAATAACTTATTTTACTTTTTAACCATATCTTTCTGTTTTATTGCTACCCTTTGTCAGCCTCTCTAAATAACACCTTTTACTTTTTAACCATGTCTTTCTGTTTTATTGCTACCCTGACTTTAAACTCCATTTCATCCCACTTATAAGCGGTCTGTTCTGAATAAATTGATTTCTTCTCTAATAACTTCTGAATAATTTCCACTTCCCATTCTTGAATTCCTGTTTTTAAGAGGTAGGTGGGAAAGCACTGATATCTAAATTTTACTTCATTACCCTGCATTTTTATTTTATTTTTTATCGGTGCATGATCTGAAATAGTGGATGTGCAGCAGATGTTAAAATGAGGCAAGAAATCCTGCTACTAGGAAATCTTATATTGGCAAGTGGAAAGGATTTTCTGGTTAGTATTTATCTAATGACCAGGGTCTCATCAAGGTTATGTTCCACTGGTACTTAAATATTTGTGAAAGTTATTTTCTATGCCCTGTCCACTTTGACTGTCCGTGCAAATCTTGTGGACATTTGCAGCATGAATGCCCATGGATCCTCCACTTTCTTATTGTTTTCCACTGAAACCGTTTCTAAGAGGAATGTTGCACCTGATACAACCATGCAAGCAAGATGTTCATTGTGTTACACTGCTGCATTACACTTGGGTTATCCTTACACTTGGGTTATCCTGCCGTCAGGCGGTTCCCCAGTCGGCCTGAGTTCCAAAGTCTTGGCCCGGCATCGGTTGCTGTCGCCTCCTCCCTGACGTCAGTGCGACAGGGGTATATAAGATGCAGCTGACTCCATTTTCTTCAGTCTTTCTTGCCGCGCGGTGCCCGAAGCAAAAGCAGTTCGCAAGTGCCGGTCGGCCGACTCCTGAGATTTTCATTTCCGAATCCAGAACCGAAGTCTTCTACAAAGCTAAGTACCCCGTTGGGGAAACTTTTTCTTGCCTCAGTCCGATGTCAGTAAAAGTTAATAACTGTATTTCTTGTGGGAAGCAAATACCTCATAAGGATTTCCATTCTTATTGCATCCCATGCCTAGGCCCAGACCACGACGTCACTGGTTGTCGGTTTTGTGCTAGGTTTAACAAACGCACTATTAAACGTCGGTTTGATTTTGCCCGACATTACTTTGGCAGAAAATTTAATTATACGATGCCGTCGGAACTTCCGACGACTGCAATTCATAAAAAGTGCAGACAGGCATCCGAGGCCCAAAACTGACGACGAAGCCTCTTCTAGGCCAGTCGCCGGTTCTCCAGTTTTCAGCGAGGTGCCTTCGCAGCCCCTGACGACCGCTTCTGCAGAACGACAAGCAGCCACTAACTCCTTAGTGGAGATGGCCGGGCCATCGGACTCCCAAGTTTTACAGACTACCGAAACCGACCCTGCAGAGGGATCCGGAGTACATGAGCCACCTGCAACTTCAGAGGGTGCCTTCAGACCTAGTCAGCTTTGCCTTAAACCCTCTTCTAAGTCTAAACCACCTCTTAAAACAAAGAAATCACAGTCTCCAGGACAGGCCTCCATGCCTAAGAAACAAATGCTCAAAATGGCCGAAGACCTGATCACTCTGATCAGGGGGTCACATCCCCCTCCTGATAAAAGGCCCAGACAGGATGTGGATTATGACTCCTCCGACCAGATGTCCATTTCCTCAGAGTCTTCCTCAGACCTAGGTTATTCTTTTCCCCCTTATGAGGATTCTGATGCTGAGGAATCCATTCCATCAGCCTCTCTACCAGAGGATTACACTTTTGGGGGAAACTTTACACACCATGAGGGAGCATTTCCATTGGGAAGGCCAGGATTATTCAGAATCCAAGTAAAACCTCATCGAATTTCTACTTTTGCCTCAACACAGACCCCTGGCTATTCCGCCAGTGTTAGATATTGTGGATGATGTGTACACTGAATCCAGCTTAAATCCTGATTCCTTACCTCCAGCTCCAGTTAAACCAGACGGGTATTACAGAGTCCCTGACTCTCACAAATTTCTGTATAAATGCCCAGTGGCAGACCCAGAAACTATTTCTCAGGGACCCAAAGGGGTCAAGGCTTCATCAGAGCATTAGACAGATGGGGAAAGAAAGTATATACATCTGCAACTTTAGCAATGAGAGCTTTGAATTGCCAATTTCACATGTTAAAATATCAGCAATTTCTGATGTCTCAGTTGAAACAAAAAATGCTTTCAGATACAGATCCTCCTAATTTTAAGGAAATGCAGGATTTATTGCATGCTGCTGAACAAGTGGGAAAACATACTTTGCAATGTGGTTTTGATTCTTTAGAGGCCTCCTGCAGAGCAGCAGTTACAGGCTCTGTCATTAGAAGACATGCATGGTTAAAGGAACATAAGTTACCAGATCATGTTAAAGCAAAACTACTGGATGCACCTTTGCAGCATGTTGTCTTGTTTGGAGTTAAGGCAGAAGAAATATTAAAGAAAATGGAGGATAAGGCAAATTCTATGCAGACAGTGAAAGATTTCTTACAGGTACAGCCTCCTTGATTTAACAGAAACTGGCCAACAAAGAATTGGTCCTTCCAGTTACAGACAGACCTCAAAGGGGAAAATACAGACGTCCAAGAGGTAGAGGACAGCCACAAGGTCCTTACAGGCCTCGACAATGGGGTGCACCAGGCCAGAAAGAAGGGGAAGACAGACAACAACCTTACAAAAAACAGTCCCAATGACTTCCCACTACAGCTGCCAAACATTTCTCTCTTGGCAGCCTCATTGGGAGGAAAACTGGCTCTTTTCCATCACAATTGGCATATGATCACCAAAGACAAATGGGTTCTCAATATCGTTTCACAGGGTTACAGGTTCTACTTTCACACACTGCCAAGGTTAAAAGGAATGTCAGCTCTGCCACCAAATCAATGGGCAGAGGCTCAAAAACAAATTACAGCACTCATGACCATGGGAGCTATTCAAAAGGTACCTCCACAGGAAAAAGGACAAGGATTTTACTCAAGACTCTTTCTGACAACAGATGCATTGGATTACGCCTGGGGAGCACACATGGCAGGAAAATGCATTCAGGGCAAGTGGCCTATAGAAAAAAAGCATCTTCACATCAACCAAAAAGAGATGCTAGCTGTACAAAATGCCCTTATAGCTTTCATGGACCTGCTACATCCAGGACAACTGCTGCTAAAGACAGGCAACACCACAGTCATGTGGTACATAAACAAGCAAGGGGGCACCCGTTCATACCCCCCCCCCTCTGCAGACCAGCAATGACCTTGTGGAACACAGCTATAAACTATCAAGTTCATCTACAAGCACAATTCCTGCCAGGAGAGAGAAACACACTGGCAGACGACTTAAGCAGAAATGTCATGGATCCCCACGAATGGGAATTGAATCCACAAATATTCAGAATGATAACACCGAAATGGTGGAGCCCGGACATAGATGTGTTTGCATCACCAAGGAATTGCCAGCTACAGAATTTCTGCACAAGGAGTTACCATCCACAAGCATGGAAAGTGGATGCCCTCTCATTCAGCTGGAAAAACCTAACAGTATACGCATTCCCACCACTGCCTCTTCTTCCAAAGGTA
The DNA here is from genome assembly GCF_019279795.1 of Protopterus annectens. Lineage (NCBI taxonomy): Eukaryota > Metazoa > Chordata > Ceratodontiformes > Protopteridae > Protopterus > Protopterus annectens. The sequence continues at coordinate 115,891,312 of NC_056733.1, read as the reverse complement.
CTCATAAAAGCCAGGCAAGAGGAGCCAAAAATTATCTTGATTGCACCAGATTGGTCATGCCAGCACTGGTACCCAATCTTAAAAAACTTAGCACAAGGACCACCCTGGATTTTGCCTCAAATACCACATCTACTCTCTCAGAACAACAATCAGATATTCCACAGCCAGCTAAGGACCTTAAACCTCGCTGCATGGAAGATACCTTAGCAAAGCAAGCAATGCGTCTCTCCAAAGCTGTTATGGATGTCATCCTGGAGGCCAGAAGGCCTAGTACCAGGAAAGCCTATTCAGATAAATGGAAGAGATTCTGTTCCTGGAACCAGGCTCACAGCCTTGACCCTCTTGTGCCAAACATTCCTCAGATACTACAATATTTGACTGAGATGCTGGACAAAGGCCTCTCCTTTTCATCCATCAAGATCCACGCCTCTGCCATCTCTGCTCATTATAACATGGATCCACCAGTTTTCTCACATCCTTCACTAAAACAGTACCTCAGAGGGGCAAAAAACATAAGACCACCCCATAGAGCTCCTGCTCCAACTTGGGACCTCAACTTTACCTCCTTTTGAGCCAGCTAGCACAGCAGAATAAAAATATACCTCTTGGAAAACTGCTCTGCTCCTGGCACGAACATCAGCATGAAGAGTTTCAGAGTTACAGGCACTAATGGCAGTGGAACCTTTCCTCATTTTCCACCAGGACAGGGTGTCCTTAAGAACTAACCCTTCCTTTATGCCTAAGGTGGTCTCAAGTGTGTCCCTAAACCAAACTATTCACTTGCCAACTTTTTATCCAAAACCACAGAATAAAGGGGAGAGACTACTGCATTCATTAGACATTCACAGGCAGTTACACTTCTACTTGGACAAAACCAAAGCTTTCAGAAAATCAGCAATTATTGGTAGCATATGCTTCAGGAGCACAGGGAAAAGCCATTTCAAAACAGACTATTTCCAAATGGATAGGACATTGCATACATTTCTGCTACACGCACCATGGAAAACCTGTGCCTACCAGCATTAGATCACACTCCACCAGGGCAACAGCCACTTCTACAGCCTACCTCAGAGGAGTGCCTACCAAAGATATTTTGGAAGCAGCAACATGGAGCTCTGTGCATACTTACACCAAACATTGCCATCTGCCTCTATATTCCAGATCCAGAGCTGGCTTCTTCTCTGCAGTGCTGCAAGGCCTTATAGCCACCCCTAATGCAATATAGAACCAACCACCCTACCTCAGCTTTGGGATTCTACCCAAGTGTAATGACTGCAGCAGTGTAACACGATGAACATAGTACAGTTTTGTACCTACCATAAATGTAGATGTTTGAGTGTTCACACTGCTGCAGTCCAGGTTACCCTCCCTCCTACCCCACTTCTTGGTTGATACGTACCTAGGTCTTCTACCCTTTAATACCTATGAGGAGTATATGCTGGTACCTGAAAGTTATTGTTTGCTTTACTCATTCATGTTTTACTAGCAATTTGAATTGCCTACCTTTTTGGGGGCACCTGACAATCTGGGGCAAGAAAGAAAATGGCGTCGGCTGCATCTTATATGCATACCCCTGTCGCACTGATGTCAGGGAGGAGGTGACAGCAACCGACGCCGGACCAAGACTTTGGAACTCGGGCTGACTGGGGGAACCGCCTGACGGCAGGATAACCCAAGTGTAATGACTGCATCATTGTGAACACTCGAACATCTACATTTATGGCAGGTACAAAACTGTACTTTGCTCCTTCCTGGGATCTTAACTTGGTGATAAAGATAGCCACATTTCCATTTGAACTTGCACATCAAAGTGATTTAAGGTTCATTCCATGGAAAACTTCTTGCAAGTGTTCTGTCATTTGCAAGAAGAGTATCTTGAGTTGCAAACTGTAATGAGTGGGTGAACCCTGTGTGTCAGAATGTCATTAAGGACAAATCTGCCATTCGTGATCAAGGTAGTTTCAGAGTTTACTTTGGATCAGGCCATCAGTTTCTGTGTTCTATCCTGACCTTCAGAACCAGGGAGAAAAGATTCTACATTCTCGGGATGTGCATAGGCAGCTCAGGTTCTATCTTGTCAGAACCAAGTTATTGAGAAAAGCTTATTCGCTACTTATTTTCTAATATTGAGACTAAGAAGGGACAACATGTGTTAAAGCAGATTATTTCCTCATGGTTGTCTTGGGCTATTACCTCTTTTTATACCCACCATGGTAAACCAGTAAACCAGTTCCAGGCAGTATAAAGGCTCTCTGTGTGAGGGCCTTTTCTTCTATAGCCTTTTGGAAAGGGGTAGACACTAGAAGCAGCTACATTGTCCTTTTTGCATACCTTTACAAGTTATTACAAAGTGGATTATTTGTCTAGTTCCAGGACTGGCTTTGATAGAGCCATTCCCCAGGGACTCCTGGATCCATGTTCTTCCTCATCCCTATATTGGATAGGTTTTGGTAATCAACCCATGTGGCTTAAAGGCTACTACAGTACTGCAAGAATGATGATCATACTGTTGAGTAAGTGACACTTTCCTATAACAGTTGATGTCTGAATTCCTCATTGCTGCAGGAGTCATATACACCCCCCCACCAAAAAATATTATTGTATATAGTTATTGTGGGGAATAGATTTGATTGATAGTTTTTGTTTAGGTAGTTCAGGATGAGTATGCCACTTAACTTTTGGGCCAGAAGGGGCTTGATCCATCATTAGTCAGAGTGGGAATGGAAAGGGGGTCAGAGCTTTTGGAAGCTGGCTGCTTGTTTCTTGGGCAACACAGTAAAAAGGTATCTTGGACTTGCATTGGTCCTGTCGCACAGCTTCACTGAGAGTATCATTGCGAAGTTCTGTCCCAACTCCTTTTACCTACTGCAAAAGCAGCCATAGCTAAAAATGTCCTTATCCCAAAATTAGAATATAACCTATCATTGATGTCTATTCTCTCTTCCAACAATACACATAAATTGCAAATTGCAGAAAACAAAATATGCAGATTTGTCTTTCTTGCTGATATAAACAGGCAGCACTTATTTGCCAGTGGAAGCAAACTAAAATCTCTCTGTTGGCTACCCATCACAAATAGGGCTACTCTGCTTCTTGGTACTGGACATATTTGAAAAAAAGTACTATTGATTAGGGAACAAAACTTCATGTAAAGTTACATCCAGAATGATATGCTTGTACTAGTCAGACCTAAATTAAAAAATACAGTAGGAGACGGTGTCGTCTTGAAATTAGGACATGCTGTATGGACCCACCTCTTTAATGAAGTGAGAAATAATTCAACTTTAGAAGTTTGGATTCATTCTTAGCTCCCCCCAAGTCCATCTTAGTAATGCATGTTAACTTTAACCCCCCGCTCCTGCCCTTAACATGTAGCTTACCCTAAAAAAAAGCCCTTCTCATAACACTGCCACTACACAAAACAGCTCAGACACACACTATACATTCCCTTACATAATCCTTACACACAGATTCACACAAAAACTTCCTGCCGAAACACATTTGCTGATCAAACACAATTAGCCCACACCAGCATTTGAGCAAATGCTCCATCCCTCAGTAATCCAAAACCAACTTATTCCCCATTTATCTTCTATCTCTGCCACCACCTTGTCATTCTTCCTAAATCTATCCACCAGAAATACTAATTAACATGTTTTTGTTGCTACTTTGCTAACCCATCAGGAAGATACTACTGGTATCACATACTTTTCTTATTTAATTGATCACATTATTCTTTTATTAAACCTTCTCATGCAATATTTTTATTTTCATTAGTGATTGTTTTCTTTTCTCTTATGTTTGGTTGTATTTACTATTATTGTTAATCTGTACTTGTATTCAGTATTGGAGCTTTTTCTCCTTGGCCTCTGCTGAAAAGGGACTTTCTCTAGTCAGGATTTCCCTGTAAACAAAGGCAAATTAAAATAATAAATAAATCCTCTTGCAAAATATGCAAATTAACTTTGATAAGACATGCACAGAATGGGCGTGCCTTCATTGAAGGTTTGGCGTCGAGCTGGCACCTCAGCACCGTAAAAATTTGCTGCCAAGCATTAGTTCCGCTGTGCTGACCCCTAACTGGGGAAAAAGCTGAAAGAAGAACAGTATAATTCAGTGGTTTTCCAACTGCTTATAAAACCATACATCCATGGTCAAAGCAGTTAACCTTACCTCCTCAAAAGGAAAATTTATAACTGGAGTCCCTTAAGGATTTGAGACTATGTCCTCTTCTGTTTTCAGTGTTTAATAATGACATTAATTTAATCATACCCCCAACAACATCGCCTTATATGCTGACAACCTCATCCATTATAAATCAGGAATTGCAACTTTGGGATTAGAACTCTTCTACCACTATGACATTTCGGTATGTAAACATACTTGTAAGCACTACTGCACTAAAACTTGTCACATCGGGAGACATTTAAGTCAGTGTGACAGTGCCAAATGTCTAGGACTATCATTTCACTTTAACCCGTACGGAAAGTTCACACAGTGGCTGTGCAGAAAAAGTCGGTCTCCAAACATAAACTCACATACTCTGTAAATATCTCATCCCTGAAGCTAGAAAATGTTGTAGCTAAAAATGTACTTAACACTAGTTTTCAAATATGTACCTACCAGTAGAATAAAAAAACTCAAAACTCTGAGAACTCTCTTTGGTCATCTGCAAAAAAAAAAAAAAAATGCCCTTGCTAAGAAGAGAGGGGGGTGCTGGCAGGGTTCTACCCTTAGACTTTTAAAGGCATATACAGACTATTGAGACTGCAGAATGGTATTTTTTTTTTCAGAGAGAGAGTGAGATAAGGTTTCCATTTATTGTCTTTGAGATTTTTTTTTCACTGCATCTTTTGTTTTGTGGGATACTTTTTACTCTGTTATTAACTTTGCCCTTGTTCTATAACATTTTTCTACAATGCTTGTTTTATAACAAGGACACTGTGCTTTTGCATCAGTTTACACTGTGTGCGTGCATGTGCGCATCTTTGGTGTACAGATTGGATGTTAAAAACAAACTTCCAGTGCCTTGAAAACTCAATGAATTTCTTCAGTCTTATTTGAAGTAATTGGACAGCTAAAGATATGCGAGAAGAAACTAAACAAAATATAATGCAAAAACAGAGAAACTGGAAGCTGTTGTTTGTAGATATGGGTAGTAAGATGCAAGACTGTCTCTGTCACAGTGAAAAACAAAACGGGAAGGATCTACGTCAAGATGTTTATCTTTTCTGTAGAGCCATAATTTGTCATGTAATGAGCGAGTTAATTTCTGCAGTCTGCTAAGGTAGCAAATAGGTAAGGCTTTTGAAGTTCAAACTCTAAAACTTCACATTCAGTGATGAATTAATTGCCTGCTTAATAGCACAAAATCTGCCTGTTTTGACTTTTGTCACATTCTAATGAGACTGAAATGTTGCATGCATTAACACTCCCTGCTTTGAGACAATGTATAAGCATTTTTAAATACTTTTAAAAAATCCTGGAAATTATTAGAATTTGTACTATGCTTTTCATGTTTTCATACTAGTCTTGAGGGTTTTGTGGTGCCTTATGATGTCCTTAGTCCTATGTTGCAACATTCCTGACATAAGAGAGTTGCCTGCCAAAGCGATGACCTGATGTCAGCCAGTATATCAGTCTTCTACTACTTAGGGTGCACAGTGCGTATGACGCAGGCCATAAGAGAGGTATGCGCGCACCACCCTCTGAACTTCTTTGCCGTCAGTCAGATCTCCAGTCCTGGACGTCGCTCTACCGCTGGAATTGCTTGCTAAACTAAGTGCTCATTTGGGGAAATCTTTTTTGCCACCTTGTCTTTTATTGAGGTTAATGTCATGTCAACCAGCAAAGGGAAGTGTGACTGTGGAAGACAGATTCCACATAAGGATAGTCATTCCCAGTGCCTCTTTTGCCTAAGGCCCCAGCGCGACCACAAAAACTGCACCATTTGTCAATCTTTTGTACCCAGGACCCTCCAAAGTCTGTTACCCTCCCTCACAGTCTCTCTAAAAAAACACCTTAAGTTTTTAGCCAAGAGCGGGATGGAATCCTTCTCGGACCCAACGACCAAGCCTGCTAAAAGCAAAGCCAAAATTTTTTTTCTGTTTCCTAATCGTGTGTTTCTGAACAGTGTGCTCTGAGTCTGTTTGCTATAGAGGGGGTGGTGTTATCACTTCTTTGTTATCTGATATTTAATAGCCTAGAGGGATTCCTCTGTACTTTGTGTTAGCCCCAAAGTTTGAGAAATCGTTTTATGCTCAACTCTTGAGAGACTTGCTTGGCTGCAAACATCTGCATTAGAAGCTTGAAGCTAAGTGAAACTTGCAGTAGTGCATTTAATATTTTGTTAAGTACAAACTTGCGGTGGTGGTGCTGCGGTAGCATTGTCGCCTCACAGTAAGACACTGTCCGGTTCGATTCCCAGCTAGAGCGTGTTCTGCGTGGAGACATGCGTGAATGGGCGTACCTTCGTTGAAGGTTGTGCGTCAGGGCTGGTAACGCGGCACGTAAAAATCAACTACCAATCATTAGTGGACCGGAGTTCCGCTGTGGCGACTCCTAACCGGGGAAAGCCAAAAGACGCAACAACAACAAACTTGCAGTTTTAAAAGTGCTGTATTTTCTTTATTTCTGTTCCCTAATTGTGTGTTTCTGAACAGTGTGCTCTGTGTCTCTCTGCAGTTAGTTTCCTACCCTCCCTCCCTGTTCTTGTGTTGGTGTTAGTGTTGCTGGCTCTGGAATTGCCCACCCCTCCTGTAAGTCTGTATTAGGACACTTCTCCTGGGTCCATCACATTTGCTCACTTAGCCAAGTACAGTGAGATCATATTCTGAGTCTAGTGTTCACTCTACTTAATACAGGGAGTTGGTTTGAGAAGGCAAAAGAAAAAAAAATAATTTGCTTTTACTGTATTTGTCTTTCCTCCTACTTTATTTTGCTTTTCTTAAAAGTACTCAATTTTATTTATTCTGCTGCATTTATTACTGCTTGGTAGTAGCCTGATTAAATTGTAACTGTTATTCTAAGTCTTTTGGTTTAAGCACTTGGGCTTCATACAGGCTGTTTTACATTAAGAAGATTTGTGGTCTGTACTGTTGTGGCAGGACAGGTAGCTTACATCCTTCTAAGCTGGAAATTGCTGATTGAAGGCCCAGTGTCTGTTATTCTAAAAGTGTATTAGTTGTGGCTTAAGCACTTGGGCTTCAGGCCAGTTATTCTACAGTAAGAAGGTTTGTGGTCTGCACTCTTGTGGGAGGAGAGGTTGGATTCTACCCTTCTGAGCTGGGAATATCTGGTCACAGGCTTATTGTGCCTGCTTATTTGAACTGTTTCTTTCTGAAATTGATGCGACCTGTTGCTGTAGCATAGACCAGATTCAGGCCTGCTGAATCTAGCTTTGTTAGTATAACTTGAGCACTCATCCAGGCCATCTTTTTTGGAGAAGAAGGTTCCCCTGCACCCTAGTAAGCAGGAGTGTGCAGTTAGAACTTGTCTGATTGAAGACTGCTGGAACAGGGCTCAGTTTTGTGCTTTTTATCTGGTCAATTGGGTAACTTGTTTAAATCAGTTCATTTTCTATTGTTATATATATATATATATATATATATATATATATATATATATATATATATATATATATTTAAAAAATTGTACTTTATTCATCTGCTTTTACTGTATTTGTGTTTCTTCCTACTTTATTACTAGTGGCATTGACTACAACTCTGACCTGTGATATGTAACAATAAGTATCCTTTTCTGTGCATTTAAAGTGTTTTTTTGAGTGTATCTGCTTTATTTTCTAAAAAAAAAAATATATATATATATATATATATATACACACACACGTGTATATATATATATATATATATATATATATATATATATATATATATATATATATATATATATATATATATATATATATATATATATATATACGCTTGTTTCCTGCCTTTCTAAGCTAGTATAGTCCAGTTTTCAGGTTAGTGCTGAATTCAGGACTGTTACAAATCTCTCTGTTTGCCCATACCTTACTTGGATAGAAGGAAGTTCTCTGTTCACCTGTGAGAGAGGGGAGCTTTGAGCAGCCTGTCCCTGGAGGAGTGGTTTCAACCCAGAAATTAGTAGTTCATTGCCCATTTGGGGCTAATTTCTATCTCTTTCAATTTCCTGCTATAAATAACTGGTTTTGTGCGCCAGGCAGCACCGGTTAGCTAGGGTAAAACTATTCCCGGCTCCACAAAGTCTCCTCTTCAATTTTTCCCTTGGAACTAGACAAACTTTCAGCTTAAGCACTCAAGCCATTCATTTGTCAGCCTGGCACTTACTCAAAACTTATAGCAAGCACTTATTAACCGTAGCACTAGACCCTCCTGTACTGTACAGAAGGACAAGGCTCTCTATTTGACCTTGGCAGCCATCCAGTAAAACAGTTTGATGTACCTATCCAGGCATGTCCAAAGGGCAGTTTCAGGTGTACTCCTCCAGTCCAACTGGTGAATCTGGGCATTTAGAGGCAATGTTACAACTGCCTCATGTACACAGACAACCCCTTCCTCCTACCACCAAGCACTAATACATGCGAGAGATGCAATTGTACAGCCAAACTGGAAGCTAAGCTCTCAAGCAACCCAAGACTGGATCAAACAGTCAAGAGGAGAAGGGAAATACTTGCATCACACCACCAGTCTCATATAAACCCATTAAAGCAGCACTGGAAAACAAAAACACATAAATACATGAAAACATACTCGGAGGCTCTAAATAAAAATCTGCAAAACCAACAGAGACCTCCAAAGCAAACCTCCAAGCAACCTCCACTCCCCAACACAAACCATGAAACACATACTTCACAAAACCAATGTGCCATGCAATCACAGCCCTTAAGGCAAAATAACATACCCAACATACTAGTAATAGGTGACTCTATAGTCAGGCACACTGACGTCCCACTCACTAGGCTGAATAAGGAGAAAGTTACTGTTAGCTGCCTGTCAGGCGCCAGGATCCACCACATAACACAAGCACTCAGGTCACTACAGAACAAGTACAAATATGACTCTGTCATTGTCCATGTTGGTGTGAATGACCTGAGCCGTACCTCTCGTGACTTGTATGAAGAGACATGGAAGAGATATCTGATCACGTAGCTCGGTATGACCCTGACTAGTATCCTGCCCTCACCAAGAATGACACCACAGTATAAAGAAAAAAATTCTCAATTTCAACAATTGGCTAAGTTTCTGGTGTGATTCGAAGGGGATCCAGTGTCTGTCCGCCTTTGATGACATGCTCGACAAACCACACTGCTTCGCTAGAGACAGCTTGCACCTGTCACCCTTAGGCTTTCGAATACTGGCCAAGGCTCTTACCACCCCCAGAGTGCCTTTTTTAGGCAAGGCTCAAAAGATGAACCTACCACCGTAAATAGCACAAGTAACAAAAAATTGAGGGTAGTGCTACTCAATGCCAGAAGTTTGAAACTCAAAATGCATGCACTTGAGGCACTCCTCTGTATGGAGAAAATAGATATATGTGCAGTAACCGAAACCTGGTTTAAGGCTCCAGAGAGCACCCCAGCACTACCAGGCTGCAACTCATGCCATACATTTTGGCCACAGAACCCAAACTGAAATACAAAAGGTGGGAGCATATCCATATTCGTCAAGGTTACCCACACCTCCAAGTTAGTGGCACAGCACAATGCTTCAGAGATCATTCACGTGCAGCTAACAATGGGCAAAACTGCAATTCAAATTGTAGCTTGCTACAGATCACCCATCATGTCCCAGGACCCCCCCATTCCACGTTCCTGGAAACACTGGGAAACATAAAGGTCCTACCAAACACCCTAATATTGGGTCATTTCAATTATCCAAACATTAACTGGGAGAACTACTCAAGTACTAACTTCCTTGCCCAACATTTCCTAAAATTTATAAACTGAAACGCCCTGGTTCAACTGGTCAACACTCCCACCAGAGGTGACAACATATTGGACCTGGCCATCATCAACATGGGCGACTGGTGTTCCTCACCGGAGGTCAACCCCTCGCTGGTTACATCTGACCATAAACAGATCACTTTGGATATCCACATTCCGCCCCCATCCCCGGACAAGAAAACCACCGTGAAAAAACTTTTCAAAAGCAAACTTCACGTTACTTAAGACCGAGGTGAAAAGTTTCAAAGCCCCCATGCTGAAGGATAATGCTGTCCAAGCTGCAAAAATCTTTACTAATGCATTCTACGGGCACCTACAAGAATGCATGGATCATGCCATCCCAAGCAAAACCAAGACTCACTCCCCCAAGAAAAGGAAACCAGTCTGGTGGACTCCTGCCATAAACAAGTATACAATAGAAGGAGGAAACTAGTACAGAAAAGAGTAAAATCCCAAGAAGGGAAGACATCCCTGATCAGTATCGGCACGAAACTACGATCCCTCATAAAATCATCCAAGGCGAGCTTTGAAAGAAAAATTGCCAAGGACTCCAAAGATAACCACAAGGCATTCTTTAGCTATGTCAAGAATCTAAGTGGGAATGCTCAGATCTGGTTGGAGTTAGTGCAGAATGGCACAAAATACACTGAACCGACCGATATTGCCAACATCCTGGCAGACAGGTTCACCGCAAACTTCACCCCCATTTCACCCCCAAGAAGGCTTATACCCATACCAGAAGAATGTAGAGTCCCTGAAATCACAGACAATCAGGTTAAAACAGCCCTCTCCAAAGCCAAAACTACAGCATCAATGGGACTGGACGGTGTCCCAGGCTGCGTCCTACACGAGCTCAAAGACTAACTAACTCCTCACCTAAACACACTGTTCAAACTCAGCCTCTCACAGGCTACATATACCCATAGAGTGGCGCACAGCAGCGGTTATTCCGCTCCACAAAGGTGGAGCCACAACAGACCCCGGGAACTATCGCCCTATATGCCTGACTAGCTTAGTCGGCAAGGCTATGGCGCGCATCATCATGGAACTCATTAACAGAGACATTGGGAACCTCCAAACACTGGACCCTACCCAGTTCGGCTTTGTTAAGGGCAGATCATGCCTCCTGAACCTGGTGGACTTTTTAAGACAGTTACCAAGGCTATAGATGAGGGAAAGGTGGTACACACAGCCTACCTAGACCTCGCAAAGGCCTTCAACATCATTCCCCATTCTGGTATTATAGACAAGCTCACCAGCCTGAACATAAACCCCTACATCACAAGATGGGTTGCCAGCTGGCTCATAGAACCCACATGATGAGAGTTGCGGGAGCTAGGTCCGACTCTATATCTGTTACAAGTGGAGTTCCCCAGGGCTCAGTCCTAGGATCCCACCTGTTCGGCATATACTTCTCAGAGGTACAGGCAATTACAGGTGGTCTGTGGCTGGCCAAGTTTGCAGATGACTGCAAACTATGGGGCTATAATTGACTCTCCGGCTGACACAGACATCCTCCAAAAGGGTCTCACTGAGACGGATACATGGTGTCAAAATCATGGTCTCAAGCTAAATGCCAAAATGTGCGTAGTCATCCCCTTTGGAAAAAACAAAGTACCCACAAACTACCACATAGGTGGTAGTCCCCTAAATACGAAAGACATAATAAGGGATCCGGGAACCCAAGTAGATAGTAATCTCAACTTTGATATTCATATTGCCAAAGTGGTTAGGAAATCCTTCTATGTGGCCCACCTAATCACAAAAGGGTTCACATCCAGATCAAAAGAGGTCATTGTACCCCTCTACTCATCGCTCATCAGACCCATCTTAAGTACAACGCCCCATTTGGGATGTACCTTACAAGGCATCTGCAACAGCTGGAAAGACCACAGAAGTACCTCACCAAGAGGATCACTGGCCTCAAACAAATGCCCTATGCAGCTCGACTGAAGAAATTACAGCTGTACTCTGTTGCATACCGCCTACTCAGAGGTGATCTCTGCCTAACCTACAAGGCCATGTCCAACCCAGAATTGATGGACATGCTCCATCTAAAGAAAACCTGATCTCCTCGAGCCACACGCTCTAGGGATCTAAACCTCACCACAACAATAAATAGAATGTGCTGGAGGGATAGATTCCTGTTCCAGAGACTTCCCATGCTTTGGGACAAGATACCAGTCTACATCAGGCAGAGCTCCTCGCTAACGCTCTTCAAAAGAAATCTTGATGAGTGGATGGGAAACCGAAAGTTTATCTCGGGGATCACTTCAGTGGCTCTGCTGGACAGAGGCACAGGGAACTAATCTAAGGGGACGGTGAAGCCAACACATTCTGGCTAGGCTTATAAATGCCTTCGTGTAGATAGCCTAGTACCTACCTATAAACCTATATGCCCAAAGCCGAAGCTGCGCCTCTCGATTCAGATATCTGTAATGAAGCGCATGAGAGCTTGGAGACTTGCACCGCCATGGAGCCGGATCCACAGGCCAGGCCCGTTTCACAGGCTGCCTTGGTACCGGACTTATGCATATCCAGAGAGGCAACTCAGACATTGACTTCCGATGTCCAGGGGGGAACCCAGGTTTATTGTGTCCAAAGGCCCTGGGGGGGGGGGGGTTACTGAAATCCGTTGTTAGGGAGAACGTCGACTCAGACTTGGAAGAATGTAGGCCTACGTCTGGCACTCCCCCGTTGCATCACATGGATACTCCACCAAAGAAGAAGCAAAAAACTAAGCATGTGTGACTTATTTAAGGCCCCAGTTGCAGACCCTTCTTTGATTTCAGTAGCCTCTGATAAGGCCTTTCAGTCGCTTCCTTCCTTCTCCCTTTGGATAAGAATAACAGACAGTTGGAGAGGCTGGGCAAGAAAATCTATTCCTCAGCCACCCTGGCATTCGGAGCTCTGAACTATCATTCCCACATGACTAGGTATAATCAGGAATTCCCTGTCTCAACTTTCAAAACTTAATTCAGACATGCCAGAGTCAGAAAACAAGGCCTTGGCATCCTCCCTCATTGCTGTCTATTTTCAGGTAGCCAGACATTCTATGAAATGCACCTACGATGCTGTAGAAGCAGCCTCAAGAGCTGCAGCTTCCTCTTCTGCACTAAGAGTTGCCTGGCTAAGGCTTCAGCCCCTTTCAGAGGACATTAAGGCAAAACTAATGGATGCCTCCTTGGACAAGTCTGCCCTTTTTGAGTAAACCCTTTGCAGAACTATTCATATCCCTACAAGAGAAAAGTAAGGAACTTAAGACCTTAAGCACATTCTGGTATCTCCTGTGCCTACATTTCACAAGAATTATCCTGCAAAACAAGTCATCATAAGCAGGTAATCCTGCACCCCACAATCAAAACTTCAAAAGAGGTCTAAGAAAGCAAAAAAACTTGTCAGTTTCCTCGTACATCTTCCTCCTCTTCCCAGCTTGCTAAGCAGTTCTTTCCTGATTGGACAGGCTCCTCCTTGTGACCCCTCAAGATGTCAGGGCACCCCTCCCCTCTCCCCAATACCTAACCCAATCACTTCCATCCTGGGAACTCCTCACGCAAGTCTCTTGGGTGCTAAGCATCATCAAGAAGAGGGTATGTCATGGTCTGGCACAAGGTGCCTTCCTTTAGGGGTATACCCAAACCTCCAAAAGATCAGGACCATTTTTTTCCTCCAGTCCTGCAAAACCTACTTGAACAGGGCAGTAACAAGCCTGTGTCCCAAGTCAAGGGGGAAGAGGCTTCTACTCACACCTATTCCTAGTTCTGAGGAAAGAAGGTCCTTCGAATCCTATCCTAGACTTCTACCTCAACCACTTGCTCATAGTTCCCTCATTCAACATGCTTACCCTGCAAACCTTTTCCCCTCTTATCCTCCCTCAAGCATTCCTAGCCTCCATAGATATCAAGGATGCTTACCATTCACCCCAGATACAGATGATTCCTACCCTCCTGTGGGATTCTTGCACTGTCAGTTCTGGGCTTTTGCCTTTTAGACTCTCCACTGTCCCCGAGAGTCTTCACAAAATGTCTAGCACCTGTGGTCACCCTCTGCTGACTCCAAGCCAATTCCCAAACAGAAATGAACAGAAATCTCCAATTGACGCTTACCATTGTACAAAACTTGGGATTTACAATAAATTTCACAAAGTCATCCCAGGTCCCATCCAAGGACCATGGCTTTCTGGGGTGCAGATTTCAAACCAAGAATATGGTGGTGTCCTTTCCACCTACTAAGGCACAAGAGAATTCTCTGCTCCTTGTAGAAATTTTCTCCCTCTATCTGCTGTCTGCAAGATGGTTCCTGAGAATTTGGGGGTTGAAGGCATCCACCATCCCTATGCTTCCTTTAGCAAGGCTACATATGAGGAAATTCTAATGGTTCTTGAAGTCAGTGTGGTATCAACATGCCAACCTTCTGGAATACCAAATCCATCTTCTACCCTGTCTCAAGGAGGAGCTCCAGTGGTGGATAACACAGCTGTCTCTAAACCCAGGTCTACCCATTCACCCACTGCCACCAACTCAAGTGCTGTACACGGATGCAACGGACATGGGGTAGGGAGCAGCCCTGGGACATCACACAGTACAGGGACAGTGGACACACTCCCAGAGGAGGGATCACACAGACATAAAGGAAATTAAGGCACTAATCCTCACCCTTCAGACCTTCCAATCCCTGATCTGACCAGGAAGGCTACATATACATACAGACAATTTGACTTCCAATCCCTGATCAGACCAGGAAGGCTATGTATACATACAGACAATTTGACAGTCTTGTGGTATATCAACAAATTGGCGGGGGGGGGTCCTACCTCTTGTGCAGACTAACCATACAGGTCTGGGATCTAGCACAACCTACCACATACGGCTAATATAAAAAGTGTACACACCCCTGTTAAAATGCCATTTTTTGTGATATAAAAAATGAGACCACAAGAAATAATTTCAAAACTTTTCCCACCTTTAATGTGACCTATAACCTGTGCAATTCAATTGAAAAACAAACCTGTTAAGAAAAAAATATAAAAAATTAAAAAAACATGCAATAAGCTGGTTGTGTAAGTGTGCACACCTTTAACATAATACTTTCTTGAAGCACCTTTTGATTTAATTACAGCATTGGGTCCACACCTGCCATCAGTTAAAGAGACTCTGATTAACCCCAAATAAAGTTCAGCTGTCCTAGTAGGATTTTCCTGACATTTACTCAGTTGCCTGCTACAGCAAAAGCCATGGTTCATGGAGAGCTTACAAAGCATCAAAGGGCTCTCATTGTTGAAAGGTGTCAGGCAGGAGAAGGGTACAAAAACATTTCCACAGCATTGGATATACTATGGAACACAGTGAAGACAGTCATCAAAAAGTTGTGAAAATATGGGACAACAGTGATGTTGCAAAGAACTGGATGTCCCTCCAAAATTGATGAAAAGACCAGACGAAAACTGGTCAGGGAGGCTGCTAAGAGACCTACAGCAACACTGAAGGAGCTGCAAGAATTTCTGACAAGTACTGGTTGTGTATTACATGTGACAATCTCTCGTATTCTCCATATGTCTGCACTATGGGGCAGGGTTGCAAGACAGAAGCCTTTCCTTACACAGAAAAACATCCTGGCCCAGTTAAAATTTGCAAAACAGTACATCAGGTCTCCCAATAGCATGTGGGAAAATGGGTTATGGTCCGATGAGACCAAGGTTGAACTTTGTGGCCACAATTCCAAAAGGTACGTTTGGCGCAGAAACAACACTTCGCATCAGAACACCATCCCCATGGTGAAGCATGGTGGTGGCAGTATCATGCTTTGGGGTTGCTTTTCTTCAGCTGGAACTGGGGGTTTAGTCAAGGTGGAGAGAATTTTGAACAGTTCCAGTTACCAGTCACCTTTGGCCCAAAACCTTCAGGCATCTGCTAGACAGCTGAAGATGAAGAGGAATTTCACCTTTCCACATGACAATGACCCGAGCATACATTCAAATCAACAAAAGAATGGCTTCACCAGAAGAAAGTTAAAGTTTTGGAATGGCCCAGTCAGCCCAGACTTGAATCCAACAGAAAATCAGTGGGGTGACCTGAAGAGGGCTGTGCACAAGAGATGCCCTCGCAGTCTGACAGATTTGGAGCGCTTTTGCAAGGAAGAGTGGGCAAATATTGCCAAGTCAAGATGTGCCATGCTAATTGACTCCTACCAAAGAAAACTCAGTGTTGTAATTAAATCAAAAGGTGCTTCAACAAAGTATTAGTTTAAGGGTGTGCACACTTAAACAACCAGCTTATCGTACATTTTCTTATTTTTTTTGTATTTTTTCCCCTAACAGATTTCTTTGTTTTTCAATTGAATTATACAGGTTATAGGTCACATTAAAGGTGGGAAAAGCTTTGAAATGATTTATTATAATCTCATTTTTTATATCACAAAAACCTGGCATTTTAACAGGGTGTATGCACTTTTTATATCCACTGCATCTCCCTCCAGGCGTCTACATCCCTTCCAGTCAGAATGCTGTGGCAGACACTCTGAGCAGATCCAGGACACCTGCCCACGAATGGATGCTTCACAGGGATGTGTTCCTGGACATTGTCCACCAGTGGGGTATTCCACAGATAGACTTGTTTGCCTCCCCTCAGAACATGCGACTCCCAAAGTTTTGCACCAGAGAACCCCATGCTCAGGCATGGAGAGTGGGTGCCCACTCAATCTCCTGGAAGGGAAAATTTCTGTATGCATTTCCCCCCTTCCACTTATTCCAAAAGTCCTCATGAAAATTTAGCTGGACAAACGAAAAATCTTGCTAGTGATTCCCTGTTGGCCAAGACAGCATTAGTTCCTCCTTCTTTGTCTAGCCACAGAGTGGACCAACTAACACAGAACAAGGGTTCACTCATCCACCCACATGTAGAGACCATCCAAGTGACCCTATGGGTGATAAATCCAATTCTTTTCAGACACTTATTCTGAGGATGTGCTTCAAGTCCTGCAGGAGACCAGAAAAGCTAATACTAGAAAATCTTACCTCTCCAAATGGAAGAAATTTTCACTTTGGTGTCTTAAAAAACAGGGCCTGCTTACAGAGCCCCCCCCCCCCTGTGGTTCTTTCATTTCTGTGTGAATTAAAATAAAAACACATCTGTCAGTGATCTCTGCATGCCTGCCACTTACTCCACCATTAGCTTCCAGATTTGAAGCAAAACAATTCCTGAAAGGCATCCTTCACATCAGACCTCCCAGGAGACCACCATGGGATCGCATTTTTGTGATGGAGAACCTGACTCAAACCCCTATTGAACCAGCTTTTTTTTAGCTCTCTCATTGTACTTGGGGAAACTGTCCTCCTAGTGGCTGTTACCTCCACCAGGTGGGTTTCGGAATTACAAGCCCTTATGGCATCTCCTCCCTTCCTGTCTTTCCACAAAGGGTTTTCCTTTGAACCAATCCCCTCCTTCATGCCAAAAGGTAGTTAATGAATTATCCTTAAACCAGGCTGTTCATCTCCCCAGAACTGTAGCTTCTTCTTAACCATGATGTATTCAGACAGTTCAGGTTTTACTTGCACAAGGCTAAACCCTTTAGGAAATTGGACCACCTTTTTGTGTCTTTTCTTCCCAGGGCTCTAGGATTGCCTGTGTCCAAACAGACCATCTCCAATTGGATATCCAAATCCATTGCCTTTTGCTATTCCCACAATGGTAGAGTTATGCCCGGCTCTTTCAAAGCTCACTCCGCAAGGGCAGTGTCTTCTTGGGGGGGCTTTCCTCAAAGGGTTGAACACCAACTCTGTCTTAGAAGCAGCTACTTGGACATCCGTCCATACCTTCACTAAACATTATAAGCTGGATTCCATTTCCAGATCCAAAGCAGGATTTGCCAGGGCCGTTCTCCATGACTTCATAGAAAATTCTTCTACCACTTCCTTTTCCCTTTCTGTATGAGCTTTTGTATTCCCCTTATGTCGGGAATACTGCAACAGATGAATAGGAGGACATAGATTAGTTGTTCATAGGCTCATAGGTTCATACTAGGCTATCTGCCCTAGGGCATTTATAAGCCTAGCCAGAGTGTGTATGGCTTTCGTCACCCATTTTAAATTAATTTTGCTATGCCCTTTTTCGAGGTAAGTATACTGTGCCTCTGTCTAACAGTGACACAGAAGTGATACCCGGGGTAAACCTACGATCTCCCATCCACTCATCAAGATTCCTCTTGAATAGAGTCAATGAGGGACTCTGCCTAACCTGGACTGGGATTTTATTCCAGAGTGAAGGGAGCCTCTGGGTTATGAATCTGTCCCTCCAGCATGTCCTATTTATTTCAGTGCTGAGGTTTAAGTCCCTCGAGCGCGTAGCTCGATGGGATTTGGATTTTCTGAGGTGCAGCATGTCCATTAATTCCGGGTTGGACATGGCTTTATACGTCCGGCACAGATCGCCTCTGAGCAGGCGGTATGCCACTGAGTAGAGCTGGAGTTTCTTTAACCAGGCAGCATACGGCATCTGTTTGAGCCCCTTGATCCTCTTGGTGAGGTACTTTTGGGGTCTTTCCAGTTGCAGCAGGTGTCTGGTAAGGTACATCCCAAAAGGGGCATTGTACTCAATTATGGGCCTGATGAGGGATGAGTAAAGAGGCACGATGACCTCCCCTGATCTAGATGTGAATCCCTTCATGATTAGGTGGGCCATATAAAATGTTTTTCTAACCACTTTGGCCACGTGGTTGTCAAATAAGAGATTGCTATCAACTTGGGTCCCCAGGTCCCTAATTACTTCTTCTGTACTTAATGGACTACCACCTATGTGGTAATTTGTGGGCACTTTGTTTTTGCCAAAGGGGGTGACTATACACGTTTTGGCGTATAGCTTGAGGCCATGGCTCTGGCACCAGTTGTCTGTTTCTGTGAGGCCCTTTTGGAGGATGCTTGTGTCGGCTGGAGAGTCTATTATGGCACCCAGTTTGCAGTCATCTGCGAACTTGGTCAGCCACAGTCCTTCCATGTTGGCCTGTACCTCCGAGAAATATATACTGAACAAGAGAGGTCCCAAGACTGAGCCTTGTTGGACGCCACTTGTAACTGGTTTGGAGTCTGACATGGCTCCAGCTATTCTAGCCATGTGGGTTCTGTCCTTGAGCCAGTTTGCAACCCATCTAGTGACATAGGGGTTTATATTTAAGCTGGTGAGCTTATCTATAATGCCCGAGTGGGGTATTGTATCGAAGGCTTTTGCGAGGTCCAGGTAGGCTGTGTGAACCACCTTCCCCTTGTCAATGGCCTTGGTGACTGTTTCAAATAAATCGACAAGGTTTAAGAGACAGGATCTGCCCTTAACAAAGCCGAACTGGATAGGCTCCAACGTCTGCAGGTCCCCAATATCCCTATTTATAAGGTCCATGATGATCCTTTCCATAGCTTTGCAGACCAAGCTAGTGAGACTTATGGGGCGATAGTTTCCAGGATCCGTTGAGGCACCACCTTTGTGGAGAGGGACCACTGTTGCTGTACGCCACTCTTTGGGTACATATCCTGTAGTAAGGCTGAGATTGAACAGTAGTTTTAGGTTTGGGTTTAGCTCTTCTTGGAGTTCATGTAGGACGCAGCCCGGGACACCGTCTGGTACCACTGATGCTGTGTTTCTTGCTTTGAAGAGGGCAGCTCTTACCTGAGCATCTGAGATGTCAGGGGGGCAGCACTCTGCTGGGATAGATATTAGCCCTTTTGGTGGGGAGGGGGGGGGGTTTGCGCTGAACCTGTCAGCTAGGATGTTGGCAATGTCTGTGGGTTTGGTGCATTTTTTGTCATTTTG
Source organism: Protopterus annectens (assembly GCF_019279795.1). Classification (NCBI taxonomy): domain Eukaryota; kingdom Metazoa; phylum Chordata; order Ceratodontiformes; family Protopteridae; genus Protopterus; species Protopterus annectens. Next base: position 115,871,572 of record NC_056733.1, on the reverse strand, counting down.
GACTAATTCTGAGCATATCTGGGAATTCCCACCCAGGTTCCTAACATAACTAAAGAAAGCCTTGTGATTATCATTAGTGTCCTGTGCAATTTTTCTCTCGAAGCTGGCCTTAAACGATTTTATGAGTGCCCGTAGTTTTTTGCTAATACTGATCAGAGATGCCTTCCCTTTTTGGGATTTTGCTCTGTCATGTAGTAGCTTCCTTCTTCTATTGTATAGTTTGTTTATGGCTGGGGTCCACCAGACAGGACGTCTGCCTTTGGAGGATTGGGTCTTGGTTTTATTTGGGATTGCATGATCCATGCACTTCTGAAGGTGTTCATAGAATGCGTTTATAAAGGATTTTGTGGTCTGGGCCGTATTATCCACAGGCCCGGGGGCTTTGAAGGATTCCACCTCGGTTTTGAGGAGTGTGAAATTTGCTTTAGAGAAGTTTTTCACACTGGTTTTCTGGGCATGGGGTGGGGTCGGGATGTGAATATCCAGTGAGATTAGTTTATGGTCTGATCTTACCAGTGAGGGATACACTTCTGGTCTGGAGCATAGAGTCCCCATGTTGGTGATGACCAGGTCCAGTATGTTTTCCCCTCTTGTGGGAGTGGTAACAAGTTGTTCCATAGCATTTGAGTTTATAAATTCTAGGAACCTTTGGGCTAGGGTGTTGGAGCTAGAGTAATGCTCCCAGTCTATGGTTGGGTAGTTGAAGTCACCCAATATAATGGTGTTTGGAGAGACCTTCATATTTTCCAGTGTTCTCAGGAAGGCCGAGTGGGGTTCCTGGGTTTGGGAGGGTGGTCTGTAGCAGGCTATAAACTGGAAGGCAGTTTTACCCACTGTTAGTTGCACATGGATAGTCTCTGGAGGTGTGGGTATCTTTGACGAATATTGATACTCCCCCTCCTTTTGTGGTTCGGTCCAAGTTTTGGGGCCGAAAAGCATGGTATGAGGTATAACCTGGTAGTGCTGGGGTGCTCTCGAGAGCCTTGAACCAGGTTTCTGTTACTGCACAGATATCAATGTTCTCCATGCTAAAGAGAATTTCGAGTGCGTGCATCTTGAGGTTTAGACTTCTGGCGTTGAGTAGCATTACTCTTAGTTTCTTATCCCTTGTGATACCTATGGAGGTGGGTTTGTCTTTTGAGCTTTGCCTAAAAAAGGCACTATGGGGGTAGCAAGAGCCTTTGCCAATATCCGAAAGCCCAGGGGTGACAGGTGCAAGCTGTCCCTAGCGAAGCATCGTGGCTTGTCGAGCATGTCATCCCAGGCTGACAGGCATTGGATCCCCTTTGAATGACACCAATACTTAAGCCAATTGTTGAAATTGATAATCTTGTCTTCATACTGTGCCATCATTCTTGGTGAGGGTAAGATGCTACTCAAGGTCAGGGTCATACCGGCCTGGGCTACATGCTCAGAGAGCTCCTCTGTCTCTTTTCATGTAGTCCAGGGAGGTACGTCTCAGGTCATTCACACCAGCATGGACAATGACTGAGTCATATTTGTACTTGCCTTGGAGTGACCTGAGTGCTTGTGTTATGTGGCGGATCCTAGCGCCCGATAGGCAGCTCACCGTGACCTTCTCCTTGTTTAGCCTGGTGAGCGGGACGTCAGTGTGCCTGATGATAGTCACCTATTACAAGTGTATCAGGTGTGTTGTTTAGCCTTAAGGGCTGTGACTGTTCGGTACACTGGCTTTGTGAGCTATGTGTTGCACGTGTTTTTTTTTTTGGGGTAGCGGTTGCTTGGTTGTCTGCTTTGGAGGTCTCTGCTGCTTAGGCAGATTTTTATTTAGAGCCTCCAAGTATGTTTTTGTGTGTTTATGTTTGGTTTGCTGTTGTGGTAGGTCTATGTGAGACTGGAATTGTAGTGAGTGTGGTTTCCTTCTCCTCCTGACTGGTTACGCCAGTACTGAGTTGAGAGAGCTTAGCCTCCAGTTTGGCTATATGGTTGCATCTCTCACGTGTTGGAATTTGTTGGGAGGAGGAGAGGGTTGTCTGTGTACATTAGGTACTTGTAACATTGCCTCAAGATTCTCAGGTTCACCAGCTGGACCAGAGAGGAGATTGACAACTGACCTTTGGACATGCTAGAATAGTATTGGGAATTCCTTTATAATTGAAAAAAAGGGCCAATGGGGAACAAGTTACTCAAGGGGAGTTTGTGAGGGGGTGTAGTGCTTTTAATTTTTTTAGTGCTGACATATAATTGCTTTAGTGAGCAAGTGCTAGGCTTTAGCGTAGGAATAGGGTGTTTATTATGAGAACTAGATCAGTTCCAAGGCTCAAACCCAAATAAGCGGCGCTGCTCGATGCCGCGCTATGCACAAAATCAAGCAAAGCCGCACTACAGCGGGTTTTATACAGGCGGACTTGAAAGAGCTAGAAATTGGCCCAAAACAGCCAACAGACTACCAGATTCCTGTGCTGGGAACACTCCTCCACAGACAGATAGGCTGCTCCAAGCTCCCCACTGCCACTGGTGAACAAAGAAGCCTCCATCTATCCAAGAAAGGAAATGGCAACACAGGAACTTTCCAAAAGTCCAGAATACAGCAAAGCCTGTATTTGGACTACTCTAGGTCAGGAAAGATGGAAAACAAGGATAACTTTTTTTTTTTTTTTTGCAACAAACAGCAGGAAATTGCAATAAATATGTAACACAGGCTAGTGCACTTGAGTGTGTAGCCTCAACAAGTAAATGCAACAAACAGGACAAACTTTAAAAGTGCAGGTGCAAAAACAACTTTAGACAGTTTAAAACCGTTCAAGAAGCAGAAATATTTGCAGTTTAGCTAGATCGGACAGTCGCCCAGGTAGTAGCAGGAAAAAACACTTTTATCAGGTTAGCAGTCGCTCTTTTAGCCTCTCTGCTGCTAGCACCTCTCTGCAGGACCAATACTAACTTATACAGGACTTGCATAAGAACTTACCATAACAATAGAGGTCCTTCTCTTCTCTGTTGCAGTATTTCATCACTCCTTCCTTTCCACCACTTCTTGGTTTTCTTCGATACATTGCTCCTCTGCCGTAGACTGTCTCTCCATCTGGGGCCTCAGTTCTGAGGGTGCTGTGTGCAGACATCTCTTTTATGGCTGACGTCTGTTAGCGGCCTGCATCATATTACCACACAGCTTATGAAGTAGAAGACTTTGATTTGCTGGCTGACTTCGGATCATCACCTTGGCAGGCAACTCCCTTATGTCAGGAGTAATGCAACAAAGAAGAAAAGGACGTCTATCGTTGTGGTACGTTCTTACACAGCTAATTTTTGTTATTTAATTTGAGGTAGGGAGTCTGGTTCTTTACTGTCCTTTCTGGCATTAAACTGTTCAAAGTCTTTACTTCATTGTTACCGATGGGTGTGGCATATGTCTGTAAACATGTATAGTTTCAGTGCATTGAATCATTTTATCCCCCCTGCATTAGCCAAGTGCTAAGCAACAGGTCATTCTTTTTATTATTTTTTTCAATGCTAAAATACTGATGTTACGTGTCCCAATCTTGCCTACATTATTACTCACGGGTTCGGAGCCGAGCCTCGGCTCCAACTTGGCCAACTTAATTTTTCTAGCACGAAGTCTCTAATTGGCTGGGCTAACCTGGTATCCCATGTTGCACTGCTCCATAGCCCCAGATCTCGTTTGCCGCTCATGTAGCTAGGACGTGGTCTCGCTTGGCTGTGGCTAAGTACCTTTAAAACTTCTTTTTTCTCTCAGAAAATTGTGGTTTTTCTCACAAAAGCTATTTTAATAGCTGATTTTGCCTTCTGGTTATCGTGTTTGTTGTGTGTGTGTGTTTTGGTATCCCTCTGTTCTGGCGGGCTAGGCCCGTTTAACTTAGAGGACCTAGTCCTCCCTGCTGTCTAGTTGTAGCTTAAGATTCCTGTTCTGTATTGAGTCCGAGTGGATTCAAGAATCGTTTGTTAAAGATTCTTGTCTGTTGTTGTTGGCTGTAGTTCCCGCTTTAGCCATTTTTTCTCGGGCTTAGGGTCCTGTTGCTTTGTGTCTCTTTGGTGCACAAGTGCCTGTTAATATGTCTAAAGATCAGAAAGATCAAAAGGAGCATAAACCTTCTGGGTTTAAGAGATGTTCTAAATGCAATTACAAGATGTCCATTACAGATGGACATTCCATTTGTGTTTACTGCCTAGGGGAACTCCATCTACAAGAGTCCTGTAGCTTTTGTCATGCCTTTAGTCCGAGGGTGCTACAGGAAAGGAAAAACAAACTTATATTGAAGGGTCTTCTAAAACCTTCCTTTGAGGAGTCCTTGGACTCTTCCTCTGGTTCTCAAGCTAAGTCCAAGGCTTTTAAGGCTAAAAAGAGATCTCCGTCTGTGTCTTCTGAGCCACTAGAGAAGACTGCCAAATTGGATTCTACCTCCACGGCTCCTCTGTCCTCGGGGCCGCAGGAGGTATCTGTTGTGCTGGAATCGGCCTCTGCTCCAATTTTGTTAGAACCCATTCGGAGCTGGTCTCCCAGTGTTAGGCATGGATCTCCAGACAGGAGATCACAGTCACCTTCTCTTTCCTCCAAATCCTCCAGGCTTTCTGATTTGGATGTTGATAGGGTGGTTCAGAGGTTCCTGCAGTCGCAGGTGTTGGCAAAATTATTTTCGGCTCCGACCCAGTCTGCTCCAGAGCCAGTCCCAATGAAGGTACCGATAGTTCCTCCGAGCACCTCCTTGTCTTTGGAGCCGGAGTTTTCTGCTCCGAGTGATGTTCTTCTACCGGCCCCGATACCTCCTAAGGGTTTATCGGTGCCGACGTCGGCTCCAACCATGTCTGCTTCGTCCTCTAGTTTCGGAACCCGGGTTTCCTCTGTCAGGCCCGAGGGGGATACTTTGGGACTTCTGTCTGTTCCGAGCCTTCCTCTTGGTGCATTGGCTCAGGGAACTCTGGCTCCGGTCGTGGCTTCGGAGGCCGGTCGGTCTTCTGATTCGGGGGGAGCCGCCGTCGAGGCCATGAGGAACGCACTGGCCAGATCTTCAGTTGCATCACCTGGATCGGTCATTCTGTCCCCCTCCACACCGGCTAGAGCCTCTGATGTCCCCCTATCAGTAGACGGCGGAGCCCAAAGGTCTAGGGATACCCCCCATGAGCGGTCCCCTATTTTCTGAGGGCCCCTCTTAGTCCGTGCCTGAGGAGCCCCCAAGAAAGAAGTTGTGCAGGAGGAAGCATACAGACTCCCAGGATGAGTCCCTCACTTCTGATACCGACCTCGAGGAATCAGAGGGGTCCCCCAAGTCGTCCTCCAATGACGTCTCTTTCTCCGATATTCTGGAGATTTTGAGGCAGAGAGGGGCTGGCAGTCCAAGACCCCCTCTGAGGAGGAGTCGGTATTCCTGAAGGCCTTTGGGGCTCAACCCTCCGCCTCCTGGGTGTCTCCTCCCTTCAATGAGCTCCTAGATTTGATCTGCTGAAGGGTGTGGGAGACTCCTGACTCGGTGGAACTGGTACCCAGACGCCCTAATAAATTTCTTTCAGCTTCCCCTGGCAAAGAGTTCCTGTCCAAAGGGGTTTCTGTGGATGCCATGGTGGTGGCAGCAGCCACTCAGCAGGAAGTGACGAGTCTTCTTCCTCCGTCCATCCTCCTAACAAGGGATCCAGGAGTATGGATCGGTACGGGAAGTGTACCCTCTCTTCAGCAACCTTCACACTACGGTCGCTGAATTATCTTTGTCATTTTACTCGGCTCCAGAGAGATCTCCTGAAAGAGTTGATATACTCTAACGGGTAACGTACCTGAGGCGTTAGCACAGACAGTCAACGCCCAGTTGTCTACCCTTGGCTCGATTGTCAACTCGTCCATGAGGCTCATATCTTATGCAGCCGAAGGGGCAAGTAGGGCTGCTAGTTCAGGTGTAGCCCTCAGGACGCAAGCCTGGATGTGCCTGTGTCATTTCGTGGAGGCCTTCAAGTCTTCCTTCCCTGACGCCCCTTTGATGGGTCCTCACTCTTTGGGACCAAAGTGAAAGACACCCTCACCAGATGCGAGCAAGAGGGAAAAACCCTGTCTGCCGTAGGGGTCCGTTTTTCCCTCCCTTCTAGGCCTTACCCCAAGGCTCGGAGGGGAGGGAAGATGTGGTTCAAAAAGTCGCAAAAGTCTTTCCCTGCCACTCAAGGTGAGTCCCCCTCTAGAGGCAGAGGAGGGGGAGGCTATTCTGGAAGATGCCACCCCAGGGGCAGAGGAGGCCTTCGCAATTCGGGACACCGTGATTCCTTTCGCGGGTCTTCCTATCATCGTTCCTGATGTGTTGCCTGGCTGTGCTATTTCAGAGCCAGTCTGGGGCCGCATTTTGTTGCATCCGGAAGCCTGGGCAAGTATCACCCAGGATCTATGGGTGCTTTGAATAGTTACCGGAGGTTATACCATCCCATTGCTATCAGACCCCCCTCCAGTCAAGAGAATCCCGGACGTTCCACCCAGTCAAAGGGATCACGCAACACTAGAAATTTCAAAGTTGCTAGAAAAAAGAGTCATCCAGCCTGTCCCCTTAGACCAGATCGGATTAGGGACTTACTCAAGACTCTTTTTGGTGCAGAAAATAACAGGGGACCTGAGACCCATCTTGGATCTCAGCCGACTGAATCACTACGTTCTAAAGTCCAAGTTCCGAATGGTCACCCTCCAGTCTATTTTTCCATTGCTGGGAAAAGAAGTGTGGATGTGCTCCATCGATCTCAAGGATGCTTACTAACATATCAAAATGGACAGGGCATCCAGGAGTCATTTACGCTTCCAGCTGGGAGCCAGTCACTTTCAGTTTCGTGTCCTGCCCTTTAGTTTCACCACAGCCCCCAGGGTGTTCACCAAGTGTCTGGCAGTGGTGACAGCTCACCTGAGACGTCAAGGATTCCAAGTGTTTCCATACCTGGATGACTGGCTCCTCACCACCCCCACCAGGCATCTTCTCATTCAGGCCAGGGAAACGACCATTGCCCTTTGTCATCAACTAGGAATTACCTTGAACTGGGGAAAGTCTGCCTTGCTGCCCTCACAGCGTGTCACATTTATAGGCGCAGAGATAGACACCATTCATATGCGGGCGTTCCTCCCCCAAGAAATGATAGCGGTATTGCAGAATCAGTTTTGCGCATTGTTACCCCTCAAAGTTCAGGCCAGATGGGTTTTACAGCTTCTAGGTTCCATGGCAGCCACCATTATGTTAGTGCGTCTAGCCAGATTACACATGAGGCTTCTGCAGTGGCTCCTCTTCGCCCAATGGTCCTTTCAGGAATTCCTCCTGTCCCACTTGATCCTACTCACCGACCGGTGCAAACAGGACCTCCATTGGTGGCTGTGCTCCACCAACCTGGACGAAGGGAAACCGTTTGTTCCTATGTCACCTGTTGCCACTGTGACCATGGATGCCTCCCAGATGGGGTGGGGGGCATTATCTTGGCCGGACGGTCCAAGGCACATGGCAAGATCACGAGGTACATCTGCACAGCAGTGTCTTAGAAATGAGAGCAGTGTTACTGGCGTTGCAAGCACTTCAGAGCTCTCTCCCTCTGGGAACGATTGCAATTCACTTGGACAACATGTCTGTTGTGTGGTACCTGAACACGCAAGGGGGAACCAGATCTTACCCCCTGTGCAGAGAGGCTATGCAAGTGTGGCAATGGGCAGTGTCTTCCCAACAGTTCCTAGTGGCAACGCACATTCCGGGGAAGGCCAATGTGATAGCAGACAGGCTGAGCAGAGCTATTCTGATGCCTTACGAGTGGTCCCTGAACCGCCGTGTTGCGGAACAGATTTTTCAGCAGGTGGGGTCAGCCTTGCTGCGATCTTTTTGCCAATCCCCTCAATGCCAAGTGCAGCAACTACTTCACACTGATCCCCCCACAGGGGGAGTCACCCAGGGACGCTCTAGTCCACGATTGGCCCCCCGGTCTGCTCTGTGCTTTCCCACCGTTTCCTCTGTTACCAAGAGTGATTCAGAAAGCCATATCCTTGGGAAGCAAGATGATTCTAATTGCCCCACACTGGCCTTGCCAAGTCCGGTTCTCTCTTCTTCATCAGTACGCAGTAGACAGTCCTTGGATTTTGGACCCAGTGCCAGACTTACTGACACATACGTCGGGACAGTCCCATCCCTCCCTGCGGACCCTCAGGTTGACAGCCTGGCTACTCCACTTCCATCCTTAGTTAGACTTCATCGTTTTTCACCTGAGGTTGTACACATTTTATCCTCTTCTCATAAATCTTCCACCAGGAAAATTTATTCCAGCAAGTGGAAAAGATTTTCTATTTGGGCTCATGCCCAGGGACTGGACCCTTACACAGCCCCTATTCCTGCTGTTTTGGATTTTTTATCCATGCTGTTTCAGCAGGGTTCTGCTCCTGCGACCATTAAGGTCCAGCTGGCCGCTATTTCTAACTTTCCTACCTCTTATGAACCTTTTCTTATGGCTCATAAACTCTGTAAGGCCTTTTTGAGAGGCACCTTGTTACTACAGCCTCCTGTGTCAGAACCCATCATGCCATGGGATTTAAACTTTGTCTAGCAAGCCCTGACTTCCCCAACTTTCGAGCCAGCTGCTACCTGTGAATTAAAATTTCTGTCTTGAAAGACTGCCTTCTTAATAGCCATCACATCAGCCAGACGGGTGTCGGAGATTCAAGTTCTGTCCATCAAAGCCCCGTATTTAATCTTTCATAAGGACAGGGTTTCCTTGAGACCTAATCCGTCCTTTCTTCCTAAAGTTACATCTACTGTTAATCTCAGTCAGTCTTTTGAGCTGTCAGTTTTCTTCCCTCAGTTTTCCAACAAGGCAGAGTTTAGATTTCATCAGTTGGACGTGCACAGGCAGCTACGTTTCTACTTATACAGGACGAAACAACTCCGGAAATCTGACCAACTCTTTGTGTCCTTTTCAGAAAATAGAACAGGCTCCCCGATTTCTAAGATTACTATTTCCAGATGTATTTCTGATTGCATTTCCTATATCTATGCGTCAGCAGGTAGAAATTTACCGTTCCCCGTCAAGGCTAACTCTACCAGGGCTGTTTCCACTTCAGTAGCTTACCAGTCTAGGCTATCTTTGGATATTAGTGCTGCGGCCACGTGGGTTTCTCCTCACACCTTTATTACTCATTACAAATTAGATGTGGCTTCTATGGGGCCGGGCTTCCTTTGTTTCCACAGTTCTCAGGAGTATCTTCCTTTGAGCCACCCAGGATAGAGGTGCTGGGGACGCTGTCCCGTGAGTAAGAATGTAGGTGAGATTGGACCACATAACATCAAGAAGTTATGTACTCACCATAACGTTCGATGTATGTGGTCCATCTCGCCTCACATTTTTACGTACCCTCCTACCTTCCCCCCTCCTGGAGGATTTGGAGGCGACATTTGGTCTTGAGTACCCTTCAATGTTGATTGTTTTTCTTTGTTACCCTGGATAGTGTTCTACCTTCCTGGACTGTGGTTGTGCATGGGGTGTGACTGTGGATTGCTGCAAACTAGATCTGGGGCTATGGAGCAGTGCAACATGGGATACTAGGTTAGCCCAGCCAATTAGAGACTTCATGCTAGAAAAATTAAGTTGGCGAGTCGGTGTCAATGCTCGGCTCCAAACCCGTGAGTAAGAATGTGAGGCGAGTTGGACCACATACATCGAACGTTATGGTGAGTACATAACTTTTAGTTATGTACTCACCATAACTTTAGATGTTTGGGATCCATCTCGCCTACATTCTGTACTGATGGGCTCGGAGCCGATCCCTCGGCTCCGACTCGGCACGCTTATGCTATAGAGCGAGGCCTCTTATTGGCTGAGCTATCTTTATCCCAGGATGCAACACCACTAATCCCCCAGATCTTGTTTGTCCGCATTCATGCACACATGCACAACTTGTTTATATAACATTGTTAGATGTTTCAAGATGAAACAACAGGATTCGGACCTTCTGATATCCTCTGATCTCCAAGGAAGGGGGAAGGAGGGTGGGTTATTAGGAATGTGGAGATGGATCCCAAACATCTAAAGTTATGGTGAGTACATAACTAAAAGATGTTATGTGATCCTATCTCGCCTACATTCTGTACTGATGGGACAGCGTCCTAGCACCTAAATCCCGGGTGGCTCATTGGAAAACACTCCTGAGCACTGTGGAACCAAATGAAGCTCGTCCTCTAGATGCCACATCTAATTTGTAGTGGGAAATAAAGGTGTGCGGGGAAGACCATGTAGCCGCAGCACAAATGTCACTAATAGCAAGCTTAGAATGAAATGCTATCGAAGTAGCCATAGCCCTTGTAGAATGAGCTTTGACAGAGGCGGTAAGCTCTTTGTTAGAATAAAAATAAGCTTGAGTAATACAGTCCCTGATCCATTTGGCAATAGTGACCTTTGTGACAGCTTTGCCCAATTTATTGTCTGCAAAGGATACAAACAACTGATCTGTTTTCCTTGTTTGTTTGGTCCTGTCTAAATAGAAACGTAACTGCCTGTGGACATCTAGTGTGTGGAATATGAACTCCGCTTTGTTAGAGTATTTTGGGAAAAAAACTGGAAGCTCTAACGATTGTTGTAAGCAGAAACTAGAACAAACTTTAGGGACAAAGGAAGGATTTGGCCTGAGGGATACTCTGTCTTTGTGAAAAACCAAGTACGGGGGTTTTACTGACAAAGCTTGAAGCTCTGAAACTCTTCTGGCAGAAGTAATTGCCACCAGAAAAGCTGTCTTCCATGATGGAAACTTTAGATCACATGTAGCTGCCGGTTCAAAGGGGAAAGAAGTCAAGGCGCATAACACTATATCGAGATCCCATGGAGGTGCAGGATGAGAAATCGGAGGTCTTAATAGAGCAGCACCTTTCAAGAAGGTCTTACACAATCTGTTGCTCATTAAAGGTGGGTCTATGGATTTGTGAAAATTAGAAATTGCTGCCAATTGTACCTTGATGGTAGAAACTGAAGAGCCTTGATTGAAAAGAGAAGTTAAAAATTTTAGTACTTCTGCCACGGGAATAGAAATGGGGTCCAGGCCCCGGAGTTGAGCCCAAATAGCAAATCTTTTCCATTTGCTAGAATACAGTTTCTTTGTAGCAGACTTATGGGCGGAAGATAATATGTGTACAACATCTGGATCCAAAGTATGACTCCTGACTATAGTCGGAAGAGGAGGAGCCAAGCCGTCAATTTTAAGGTGTGTAGGGACTGGTGGAATAGTCCCGACTGATGAACCAGTAGGTCTGGGATCTGATCCAGGAACCATGGACCTTCCAGAGCATACTTCCGAATATAGGGAAACCATACTTGACGAGGCCAGTAAGGAGCAATTAAGATCATTTTGCTCCCCAAGAGAGATGCCTTTTGAATCACCCTGGGAAGGAGAGGAACTGGAAGGAAGGCATAAAGCAAACCGGTGGGCCAAGGACGGACTAGTGCGTCCATGGGGCTCTTCCCCAGAGCCGGGGTTAGGGAGAAGAATTCTTTGCATTTCGCATTCAGAGGAGTCGCGAAGAGGTCGCAACACGGAACTCCCCATTTGCTGAAAATCTGACTTGCAACTGTCATATTCAGTGACCATTCGTGAGGAGAGAGGATGGTTCTGCTCAATCTGTCGGCTATCACATTGGACTTGCCCGGTATGTGAGTAGCCACTAGGAAGCGTTTGGTCGAGACTGCCCATTCCCAAACTCTCATGGCTTCTCTGCAAAAAGGATAGGATCTGGTCCCTCCCTGTTTGTTCAGGTACCAGACAACTGACATGTTGTCTGAGTGAACAGCAATTACGCCCTGAGGGAGATAATCGTGAAGGGCTTGAAGGGACAGAAGTACTGCCCTCATTTCTAAGATGTTGATATGAAGTAAAGTCTCTTCCGGGTGCCATTTGCCTTGGACTGACCTGCCCAGGGAATGCCCCCACCCCCACCCCATCTGGGAGGCGTCCGTGGTCAAAGTGGCCGCCGGAGGAGGAAGAACAAAGGGTTGTCCCTGATCCAAATTGGAGGGCACTAGCCACCAGCGAAGGTCCCGTTTGCAAGATTCCGTGATCCATACGAGGTGACTGAGGGGGAGTTCCTGAAAGGACCACTGAGCTGAAAGAAGCCACTGGAGAATTCTCATGTGCAACCTTGCCAAGGGGACTAGAAGAACCGTGGCGGATATGGATCCCAATAGCTGCAGGACCATCCTGGCTGGAGCTTTGGACCTGGGAAGTAAGGCTCGAACTTGAGTCTGTATGGTTTGTATTCTGCCTGTCGGTAGATAGACCCGCATTCGGTTTGAGTCTATCTCTACCCCTATGAATCTTATTCGTTGAGATGGCAGCAACACAGACTTTGGCCAATTGAAGGTGATTCCAAGGGAACTGCCCAGTGATATAGTGGCTTGAAGGCTCTGCAGTAGTAGATGCCTGGAGGTGGCAGTTAGGAGCCAGTCGTCTAGATATGGAAACACCTGGAATCCTAGACTTCTCAGGTGAGCAGTCACGACTGCCAAACACTTGGTGAACACCCTGGGGGCTGTGGTGAGACCAAAGGGCAGCGCACGGAACTGAAAATGACTGTCTCCTAGGCTGAAGCGCAAATGTCTCCTGGACTCTTGATGTACCATGATATGATAATAAGCGTCCTTGAGATCTATGGAGCACATCCAAACACCCTTCTCCAGCAATGGGAGAATGGTTTGTAGGGTGACCATTCGGAACTTGGACTTTCTGACTGAACGGTTTAGGATGCTGAGGTCCAAAATGGGCCTCAAGTCCCGGTTTTTGGCACCAAAAAGAATCTTGAGTAAGTCCCTAATCCAATCTGGTCTGCGGGGACCGGTTGGATGACTCCTTTTTGCAGCAGCTTTGAAACTTCTGAGGCTGCAGTATCCCGCTGACTGGGTGGCGGGTCCGGGATTTTTTTGGACTGAGGGGGGGGATGAGAGAATGGGATGGAGTAACCTCCGGCGATAATTCAAAGCACCCATCGGTCCCGAGTGATACCTTCCCAGGTTTTTAGGTGCTTCGAGAAACGACCCCCGACTGGCTCCGGAGCTGCACAGCCGGGCAATCCCTCAGGGACTATGAAAGGCTGAAGAGCCACAAAAGGACTTGCGGTCTCCAGTGTTGCGAGGGCCTCTGCCGCCTCTGGGACGGCGTCTTCCGGAAGAATTTCCCCCTCCCCTGCCTCTGGAAGGGGAATCCTCCTGCTGAGAGGGGTAAGGCTTCTGAGATCTACGGAACCACATTTTCCCTCCTCTTTTAGCCTTGGGATAAGGCCGAAAGGGAGTGGAAAATCGCGCCCCTACGGCAGTCAGAGTCTTACCCTCCTGTTCACAACGGGTTAATGTGTCCTTTACCTTGGGTCCAGACAGAGAGGACCCATCAAAGGGGGCGTCGGCAAAGGAAGACTTAAAGGCCTCCGCGAAATGACATAGGCGGAGCCAGGCTTGTCTCCGTAGAGCAATGCCTGTACTGCGCTACTCGCCCCTTCAGCCGCATAAGAAATGAGCCTCATGGACGAGTTCGAGATGGACGACATTGTAGCCAGCTGAGAGCCAACCATCTGGGCCAGCTCCTCAAGCAGGTTACCCAAGAGGGTATCGGATAGCTCTTTAATCAGATCCCTCTGAAATCTGGTAAAGTGCGTAAGGTAGTTCAAGGACCTCAATGTAAAGGCCGCTGAACTGAGGGTGCGCTTTCCGTACCGATCCATGCTCCTAGACTCCTTATTAGGAGGATGGACGGACGTCAAAGCCTCTGCTACGTCTTGCTGGGTAGCAGATGCCACCACCAAAGCATCTACAGCCACACCTTTAGTTAGAAACTCTTTTTCAGGGGGTGCCAAGAGGAACTTATTCGGACGAGCAGGCACCGGTTCCACAGAGTCTGGGTGTTCCCACGCCCTTCGACAGATCAAATCCAAGAGCTCATCGAAGGGCGGAGACACCCAGGAGGCGGAGGGCTGAGCCCCGAAGGCCTTCAGGAACACCGACTCATCAGCAGAGGGAGGTTTGGACTGCCAGCCGCCTCGTTGTTTTAGGGCTTCCAGGATGTCTGCGAAGGAGACATCATCCGAGGACGACTTAGGGGACCCCTCTGCATCATCGAGATCAGTGTCTAATGTAAGAGACTCATCAGGGGAGTCAACGTGCTTCCTCTTGCACGATCTCTTCCTGGGGGGTTCTTCCGAAGAGGCTTCAGAAGGACCTCCAGGAGGGGGAGAAACCCCAGCGGGGGTCACCTGAGGCCCGGGGGCTCCGCTGTCTAAGGACAGGGGGACTGCGAAAGACCCAGTCTCCGTATGCAGGGAAGGAGCTGGGGAAACCGTGGAGGTAGCCAAGGAAGATTTGGCTAACGCACTCCTCATAGCCCTGAAGGCGGGACCACCAGAATCCTGGGAGGGTCCCACCTCCATGGCCACGACAGTGGACGGCACTCCCGCCGCCGACGCACCAAGAGGGAGACTTGGGACCGAAAGCATCAATCCCGAAGCCTCCCCCCCAGGGCCAAAGCAAGTAGTCCGTGTACTGAACTCCGACCCACGAGCCGGAGTTGGAGCAAGGGTCGGGCCCGACCCTAAAACCTCCACCGGTTCCACCAGTGCCGGCTCCAACGGTGCCGAAGCTGTTGGAGGAGGAACCACAGTAGGGGAGTGGACCATCGGCTCCGAAGCCAAATGGGCTGGAGCCGAAACTAGCTTTTGGAACACCGGAGACTGGAAGAGTCTAAGGAGCACCCTGTCGATGTCCGAATCAGACATCTTGGATGATCTAGAGGATACCGATCGGGCCCGAACCAATTTCTCCATCGGCTCCGAAGGGCTCGGGGACCGGCTCCGAATGGACTCTACCACTATCGGCTCCGAGGGAGATCTCAAGGTAATTTCCCTCGGTGCCGATAAGGACTTCGCCCGAGGGGAAGAGTCTGAGCCGGTAACCCTTATCGGCTCCAATATCAGTGGAGCGGATGAGGGTGACCCGCCTCTCGATGCCCCAGTCCTCGGCTCCGAAACCAGAGGGGTCGAGGCTGGAGGCATCGAGGCAGACCGTTCCGCCCTCGGCTCCGAAGTCCGTGGAGCCGATGGAGAAGTCTGCTTAGATTTTTTAGCAGTCGGTTCCGACTGACTGGTCGGAGCCGACGCTTTCTTCTTTTTAGAAGGAGAAGGAGAGGAAGATAAAGCCTCCTCGAAGGATGGCTTAATTAACCCCTTCAGGATTAATTTGTTCTTCCTCTCCTGGAGGACTCTAGATGAAAAGGCGTGACACACTCTACAGGATTCTTGTAGGTGCTTGGCGCCTAAGCAATAGACGCACGAGGAGTGGTCGTCCGTTATGGACATCTTAAAACCACACCTCGTGCATTTCTTAAACCCGGAGGGTTTGTGCTCTTTTGACATGGCCAATATAGGTCAAAACACAGTTATTTACAGCCAAAAAGAAAAGTTTGTCACAGTAAACAAAATATCTCTTTTTTTAATTTTTTTTTTTTTTTTTTTTTTTTTTTTTTTTTAAATACAAGTACAGTAAAACGAAATTTCACAGAAGAAAAAGAGATAGAGAGAGTCAAGACCCTCTAACTTAAACGGGTACTTCACCCACAAACAAAAAACCAAGATAGAAGGCCCCTCTAACTAAAAGGGGAAACCTTCCCTGACAGGAAAAAACATGAATTCCTCTACAAAAACTACCAATATACACTCGTATGACAACAATAGCTGTTAAAACAGCTTTTGGATTTAAAGCAAGCAAATTTCTGACAGGAAAAAGCCTAAATAAATTGTACTTAGCCCAGCCAAGTTGAGATCACGTCTAAGCTTTGTAAGCGGCAAACGAGATCTGGGGGATTAGTGGTGGTGCATCCTGGGATAAAGATAGCTCAGCCAATAAGAGGCCTCGCTCTATAGCATAAGCGTGCCGAGTCGGAGCCGAGGGATCGGCTCCGAGCCCATCAGTACAGAATATAGGTGAGATAGGATCACATAACATCTTGTTTTTTTAAACTTCAAACATTACAGGACTGAGGGTGTGGAAGGTGGATCTTAGACCCTTCATATTGTTTCATATTTAAAGGGAGATAAAAGTTGTGAATATTAAGAAGAGCAGCTACTGTATCTCACAACTTCCCATTCTGTTCTATGCTTCTTTATGTAACAGGATAAAGCCCCAAGTACAACCTGTCTAACATAGCCTTGATTAGTGACCTGTGCACTGGAGTAACTTGTTGAGGGAGGATAAAAATTTTAATACTGAGCTTGGTCACTTCTCCAAGGGTGAAGGGTTTGGGTCATGTTTTAGGTTTTGTGCACTTTTGTAGTCCGTGGTAGAAACTGAATGTTGCTAATTCTTTCCCTGCTGTGCATTTCTCAGCTGGAGATGGTTTACTGCCCTGCTACACTGTATCTTTGCAGTAGTCATTGTGTTCTGCCCTGCTGTTTTGTTTACTTGCTGTATTAATTCTGCATTTCTAGACTGCATTTAATACTGCAGCACACAGGCCTGCACTTGATGCTTTTAAGTAATGTGTTGTGGCACCTGTTCCTATTGTACTTAATGAGTCTTGTAACATTTTGGCTCTTGTATTATCTGCCTCATGGAATCTTATGAGCTTGATGTTTTGAGTATTATCTTATGACACCAATGCCTACTTGTACCTAACATCTCTTGTAACATTTTGTCTGTTGTATTATCCACCTCGTGGAATACTGTAATGTTTTCCTGGTGTATTAAATGCATTTTGAAATTGTGGAGTCATTATTATCCTCGGTTTCTAGAGAATTGCACTGTGTAATCCATGCCTGCTGTGTAGTGGATCCTTATACTGCAGAATGCATTATGCAGTACTGTGCTGGGTATCACTGTTATGTCACTGTTTTTATGGTCCCCATGTACATCAGATAGCTTCTGTATTGTGTTGTGTTGTATATTGTGTTATAATGTGTTGTAGTGCTTCACTTTTCCTTTGTATAGGTTGTACAGCTGTCTCTTCTAGACTGATTAAGGGTCCCCAAGTTCCATAACATTTCATAATGTATGTCTTTAGGCATTTCCAGATTATCCATGGTCCTTCCTTCCGTCACTGCCTCGTCTGGTGATTGTCTTCAAGCACTGGACACCCTGTGGCAGTGTATAATCTACCATGTGCTGTCTGACAGCCACTACTATTACTACAGTATAAGGCCCACATGAGAGAGGTGCAAATGCTGATTGCAAGTTAAGGCAAACCTATTAAACTGGCTGTAATTTTCTGTGCTAAAATTATACCTGCACACCGCAAGACAAGCATTAATACTTCATAAGTTGAGGTACTACAGAATTTATTTCCAAAACAACAATGGCTTCCTAGGTGTGGCACTGTTAGATGTAGCCAAACCTGGGCAACATAGATACCCCCATTCCATACCACATAAAGATTATTCCAGTGCCACCACTACAGGCAAATCCCCAGAGTGGTTTGGCCAAACTCTTTAGCCTACAAGTGCAGTCCGCTTACCAACTCACCATGGTAATATACTGGTTAGTGAATATATAGGGTGGTAAACCAATGCATTGCTCGTAAGGCTGATAAGACAGGATAGTAGTTAGGTTCTAGAATTCACAATGCTCAACACTTCCTTACTGGCATGTAGTTAGTAGTGCCCTGCTACCCTCCCTCTAGCCCTCTGTCAAAGCTCAGAACTCCTCCCATTGTCTGTCTGTGAGTGAGAAGGACCAGTCACCTGGCAGGCCCAGGACAACCCTTCATACATTGACAGGACCCTTTCAGTTTTTTTATGCTACAGTCAGAGAAAGTTCTCTCAGGATATGGTCTCTCTCTGGGTGATATCAGCTAAAGAGCTCAGATTAAGAAACTGCATTTGGGTTTTATTTCCTCCCTCTGCCCTGTTCAGTCAGTGCTTGAGTAGTGTATTCTGCTGATATGCTTATTTTATTTTGTCTGTAAAATATGTATACACTGGATGATGCATTTGTTCTTATTGAAGTTAACTTACTAGTATATGAAGATCAATACAGTATATGAATGATTCATGCATTTGATTTATTATGAGATTGAATAAAATAGACTCAAATTGAATAAGGATGATGAAAATAAAATGTGTTTGTTAAAACATTTTGTTAAAAAAATAAACTTTAATGTTCCTCCACTTCAGAAACACCCTCCCCTTTCATAAAAGAAATCTATTTTTAAAGGTCAACTAGTGAGGGCCAAGGGAAACAAGTGTAAGTGAGGGACTGATTTTTGAAGAAGGTTAGCGTTAAATTGAAAAATATGTTTCAATGTTAAGAAATAGACCTCCTAGATAACCTTTTGAAGAACCTCCCTTCAAGAGAATTTGAAGAAATCTCCTTCAAGAGAATTAAAGGTTTCTATAAACCATTATTACAAAATTTTTTGTAGGAAAGAAACGAAACAAAATTAACCAAGGACCTCTCAAACTGTTCCTGATGGAAAAGACCAAGTGACTCCTGAAACATTCCACAACCCTCCTGTTTTGGTTTGATTTATTGATGCTCAAACAACAAACATATTCACAGTATGTGCAGTATTGTATTGTAGAAAATAACCCCAATCGAATTTTTTGTTTTGTGCAACTTATTGAAACTTTAGGAACAAGAGGACTGTTTTGAAAAAAACTTAAATTAAAAACTTAAAAAAATTTCATTTTTTGGGGGAGTTATGTGACAAACTACTTCTAGACAACTAAACATTTAGGTGTTGTGATTTTAAATTCTGGTAAAGATTATATTAAAACGGAATTTCATTTAGGATAAGAGGTAAATATTTTATTAATTGTTTTTTTTTTTTGATTCTAGGTTAAAAGTGTTGTAGACCTTTTGTTGTTTGTTTGACTTTATGTTGGTAAACGGACCATAAAAAAATAAAAATTAAATAAAACATACAAAAATAAAAATTAAAAAATAAAAAACAAAACATTGGACACTTTTAACAGATTTGAGGACGTGAAAGTTGGGATTTTATGGGAATAGATAACTGATTTGGGATTAGGTTAAAGAATTATGGCTTTTGAAGAACTAAAAAAATTTATTATTTATTATTAATAGCCCTTTCCCCTTTTAAAATAATGTGTAACATTTCTGTGATTTTAAAATTAAAAAGTCACCTTAGGACCTTAGAGTAAGGTAACCTTAAATAAAAAATCTAGTAGGTAACATAAAAAAAATACATAAAAGTTTGTAGCCCCCTTTTAAAACGAACGCTACGGACATCAAATTTTTTCCAAACTTACTTTTTTGTTATGTGTGTTATGTTTATATTATATGTTTGTTTTTGAATACATGACATTTAGTCCGATTAGGAGAGCGGTTTGAAATAGTTAGGGAGGAATTTTGAAAAATATGAAGTGACTTTTTCTTTGTTTAGAAAGAAATTTGTACTGTTTGTTTTTAGCTCTAGTATTTTATGACCATTTTGCTTGTTGAACTGAGTTTCTGCACTAAGGCCATTTTAGTGCAGTTCCTTTCATTGCCTCAAATTGCCTGAGCCCTGAGTAATTCACAGCTGTTATTTCTGTTGATTAAAAGCTTCTTTTGAAAGTTTTGACAGGAAAACTTGCTGTTCTACATGTTTTTTCTTTTTCTTTCTTTCTTTCTTTAGGACTATTACTATTGTTTGTGGCCTTTGAGCACATTTACAGCAATTTAATTTATTTTTTTTGTTTAAATCAGTTTGGGTTCCATTTTGTATGTGAAACAGTTCTGATAAGAATTTTTATTAAGTTTATATTTAATTCCTTGTTTGAGGTTTGGATTAATTTTTACTTGACGTGATTGTGATTTTCCACTGCAACTCAAGTGTTTACCAGATGTCTTCCTGTAGTAGTCCACTGACTTACTGTGGGCATTCAACTTTTTTTCATACTTGCATGAATTGCTGATCTGTGCAGAGTCTCTGTCCAGGTTTGTGAAATCGCTAGGAAAGGTTTGATTGAGTCCTCCTAAAGTAGTGTTTGACACCCTTGCAAAGACTTGACTCTCTGGGATACTTTATCGACTTCAACAAGGTGTGGCTTTTCTGCCTGAAGACAAGCTCCTGTTGTACCATCAAGGTTTCTGATATTCTCACAGAGGAGTGTTGCCTTGGTGAGAAAATCCACAGAAAATATTTGGACTGACAGCATCTATGATTCTTATTTTATCACTAATGTGTCTTCACATGTAAAAATTTCTCTGGTATGCCTGAAATTGTTGGTCGCAGCAGCTTCATTCTCTGGAATCCTACTTGCGAGTGCTGCCTTTCATCAGACAAGAACTATAGTAGTGTAATCAGTTGAGTATCAATCCAGGGCTTCCTTTTTCTCCTCCAGTGCTAGTAGAATTTGCGCTGTCAGATTCATCCAGCTTTGCCAGGGGAGCTGTGTCAAAGGGGATACAATTTCAAGCCACTTGGGGACATAGGATGCACAGAAGCACATCATATCTGATTGATGCTGGCAGTGTTTTTATGCCTTTAAAGTCCCTCACTATTTTTGGACTACAGCTCCTCTCCTCATGGTTATGGTCATAAGGGTTGTGGTACCTCAACAAACTAGGGGTATGAGGACCCACCGGGCCGGTTGGGAATGGTAGTCTGAGAGACGGCTTCTCAGTATTCTCTTTCTCTTCAGGCATCCTACTTCCTGTCAGAGCTGTACATTTTAGCAGACAGGCTGAGCATATCCTGAGCAGACCCGTTTCAGTGGAAGCTCAAGGGAGTGGAACTCCAGGATGTACTCCAGATGTGGGGGACACCTCTAACAGATCTGTTTACCTCCTTTCGAAACAGACTGAGAAATTCTGTTCCAAACATCCTCGCAGTCATGCTTGTAGGTTAGATGCATTCTTTGTTCTTTGGGATAGGAATGTTCCTGTATGCATTTCCACCCTTTCCACTGATTCGCAACGTACTTCAGATGTTCACAGAAGCGTCAAGTTTTATTGTGGTGATTCCCTTACTGGCCAAGGCAGTCTTGGTTTTCCCTGTTTATGGTATTAACCAAGGGCAGTTACCACAGACTTCTTCAAATTATGGACCTGCTCGCACAGTCCAAGGGGTAAATGGTGCACCCTGATTTGGAGAATTGTCCATAGACAGCCCGGATGATTCTAGCTACTATTTTAACCACCTTTATTAAATTATCACTTAAGATATGGGCCAATATATATTAACTGAAAGAAGCCGATTTAAGATTTTTCCATTTAAATACAATATATATTACCAACATTTTCTTTGCTGCTATCGGTCCAACATTAAAATAAATTGCTGAATTCTTGCCTTCCCTTAAACCTCACTCCTCCTCCTGAGCATTATTATGCATATATTGTTCCCACAATTTCCATTCACATTTATGTAATTTGCTCCTCCTGTTTTCTAATGATACTTCTTACAGTCCTTTTAGCTCTCTCATAATATCCGTTATCTCAAATACAGTTGCTATAGATTTAGATTTCTATTTTCTAGTAATTGTATTTTTTGGCAGCCAACATAATTAAACTTGACTACGACCTTACTATATGTCTAGGCAGTTCAGATCCTTTATCCCAGCTGAAAAGAATCGTTCCCTTACTTACAGCCATTTGCTCACAAAATATTTTTGATAGAGTACTCTAGGGAATTTTTAAAATCTGCCAACACATTATACTCCCAAAACATATGTTCCCAGTTGCCCCTTTCTTCTCTGTCACACCTCCCACATTTGCTGTCTGAGGCAAACATTCTGTGAAGTCTGCTTGTGGTATAGAAATACCTGTGCAAACACTTCCAAACAAAGATCCTAAACCTTCTAGATTGGATTGCATATTTAGGAGGCATACATATGGCTTCCTGTTTTTTTCTTGTAAATTGCCTTTCCAGCCTCTCTTCTCAATCTTTTCTAACCTCCTCTGATTGATTCTTAATAGTTATCTTGCAATATTTGCAATATTTTATATGCTGTAATAACTGTCCCTTTTTTAACAGCTGCTTCTGTTCTAGATCCATCTAAAATCTCTGCTAAGCAGAACATTCATTTAAAAGTCCCCTATCCCTTTCTGTTTACCTGTACTCCGAGATCAAGCCCTGGAAGGGAGGGCTGTCTGTAGCCTGCAATCCAAATACTGTCTTGGCCTCATCCCACTCTGTTGCATTTTCCAGTTGAGTTATTTGCTTCTAGTATCTTGGTTCCTTTGCCAGGTTTCTTTAGTAAATTCCAACTCCCCCTTGCCTGTTTTTTGTACCCATACTCACAGTCATCCCTATTGGCAAAATCTAATTTTTCCATTCTTGTTTTGGCTTAGTTCTTGGAATACTTTCTGCTACTTTATGAATGTAATATTCTATATGGTAGTGGTGGTTCTTAAGGATCTGCTTCCAAAATTATTCCATACTCTCTCTCTCTCTATATATATATATATATATATATATTTTTTTTCCCCTTGAAATCCCCACCTAATTTATCATCCCTTTGTACTTTTAATTATAACCTTCTGCTCGTGTTAGGCATATGAGCTTTAGCTGTGTAGCTCTAAATATACTTTTAAATCAGGTAAACATAAACCACCTTGTTCTACTGGAAGGATCAGCTTATCCCAATTAACTCCTGCCCTTTTTCCCTCACAGATAAACTCCTTCAATTCTTTATTATTACCCACAACTTCTCCTTGAGTTGAAAGGGACTAAAACATTTTAACTGCTTGTATCTTACCAGACATACCCATAAAATGAAGCATTTTTAACCCATACTCCTAAATACTTCATCTTATCATGACCCCATAAATATGGGTATTGCTAAACCAATGCATGTAGGTAAATGATTTACGGGTATAACCTTTATTTTATCTTCAATTTTATATCCCAAAGACACTTAAAACTGTCTCAAAATGTTCCAAAACACTGAGATGTCCTTTTCTGGATTTATCAGGTACAAAATATCACCATTTGCAAATCAACTTTTCTTTATTACCATACAAATTATTTCCTTGTATTTCTGAGTCCCCTATTTTCTTTGCCAGTGGCTCTAAATGTAAAACAAATAAGAAAGGGGGGGGAGACAGTACCCTGCCTGGTTCCTCTTTTCAAGCACAGCTTGTTTGAGAGGAGCCCTCCCACTTTAATACTTACCTCCGATCCTTCACATAGCCTTCCAGTTAACTTCATTATTGTATCAGTTAATGCAGATGCTCCTAATGCCCTACTCATAAAATCCCAGATTTCTCTGTCAAATGCTTTCTCTGCATCCAAGCCCAACATAGAGGTATTTTCTTACCTTCTGCTTTCCTCTGGATCGTCATTACTCCTAATAATGTCAAATGTATGCTTCCCTTCCACAAAATCCCACTGATCCATATCTATTAATTTTGGCAACACCTTTGCCATTATTTTAGCTAATATACACATGAACAATTTTTAATTGTTTAAATTGAAATGTCTCTATATGAAGTTGAGTCTGAAGGGTATTTGCCATTTTTAGGTAACCCAGCCACCATAGCTTTCCTCCAAGATGTTGGTGCTTCCCTTCCTTTTACAATACTGTTAAACAAAATCTTCCAGATCTTTGACTTTCTTCCCACTAATTCCAAAACTTCCACAGGAATGCCATCTGTTGCTAGAGACTTCCATGACGATCGATTATACACTACTGTTTTTATCTCATTATCTCTTGTCTTGATTGTTAGTTGATAAGCGTGGTCTACCTCTACCCATGGTAGAATTGTCTTCCTTAAGTGTTTCCATTCGTACTCTTTCTTGATTTCCACATTTCTCTGCTTTATGCAAATTATCATAACATTTCTGGAATATTTCTAAAAGTTCCACACGATCTCTGGTTATTTTTCTTGTTATTGATTCCCTACATTTGGAGACCACCCTTTCAGTGTTCTGTTGTCTAAATCATTGTGCTAAAAGTTTTTGTGATCTGGAGTTAACAAAAAATTAGTTGCTTAACTGAAATCTTTCCAAACTTGTACATATTATCCAAATGCTGCCTTATTTTCTCTTTAACACTCTGTGTTTGCTCCTCCTTTTGTTCTGAGATTCCCCTTATTCTGCAATACTTTAACCTTCGTCAGCCCCTCTAAGTAATTTCTATTGCTCCTTAACCGTATCTGGAAGTTGGCTTGTTCAGCCAGTACTGTGAACCAGTGCCCACCTCATCAGGAAAAAATAAAAAAGGCACTTCACTGTAATATGTTACTACATTGCAAGTGATTGGCTTATTATAGTTAGATCTATGCTACTTTTATTTTTTTGCTTTTTTAAACGGACTATGACATGATCATTTTTCATGCGAGTGTGAATAACTTGTGATGCACCACTTCAGATCAGATGGAGGGACATGATGGAGATCACGGAGTACTTCTTTAAGGTTGGAAGGAATCTAGTGTTTTGAGACCATATCCTACCATTGCCAAGAATGATGGCTTAATATAAACAAAAGATGATTAATTTATTTATTGACATTTGTTGGCCGGGAAAGTCCACTGGGCCCAACAACCTGTTTTCAGTGGAGGCCCAGGGAAAAAAGCTCCATACAGTCACAGAAAGTTTTACATAACTTCAGCTTTGAAAGTCTAAGTTTTTACACAAGACGAGTTGACATAGATATACAAGACAAATACATATTGTAGAGGTATACAATACAGGAAAATAAACCCAGTGTGTTACATTTTTAGTAATTCTGTTTGTATATTTTCATAAGTAAGAATGCGGTTTAATCAGTTCTGTCTATTCAGCCACAGAAATAAAGCGAGAGAGAGATTGGAAACGAAGACAGATAGTGTGAATTGCAACTATATAAGATAGTAAAAGTATTTGTAGTGTATAGTGGCCAAAACATTTAAGGTGATTTAATCATATGACTACAAGAACAGACAAGGTTATTGAGATAGTGTTCTTTTAGTGCAAATTTAAATGTTTTTGAAGAGTCTGAGTAATAGAGAGAGAGAGAGCATTCCAAAGTTTGGCAATAGCATGGGAATATAGAGATTGTCCAGCTCTTTTGTTGGGTTTAGTAATGGTTAAGAGTTGTTTGTTAGAGGACCAAAGATGCCGAGTAGGAGTGTGTTTGTATTATAGTTTGAAGGGATGGGCAGTAGTTTGGATCATTTAATATTTTGTGGGTGAGAGTAAGTTGGGAGTAATGTAGGTAATGAGGGAACTCAAACCAGTTTATAGATTTAATGGCCAGGCACTGATGTGTATGAGTTGGCATGTTGGAGACTAACTTAGCTATTTTATAGTAGCACGACTGCAGTTTGCTCAGGGGTGATGTGTGTAGGTTAGTGAAAATGGAGCAACCATAGAGGAGGGAGGGTAGAAGTAGACTGTTAGCTAGATTCAACTTGGTAGACTTGTCCAAATGGAGTTTATGCCTATAGAGTTTGCCAAGCTTAAAATGAGTCTTTTTTTGATTTGCCTGACTATATGATTGTCAAAGGATAGTTTCTCATCAGTTGTGATACCAGGTAGTTTGGCTGTTTTTACCATTTCAATTTCTGTATTGTTTTAAGAGAATATTTTAAAGTCTAGAGTTAAAAGTTTGGTTGTGAAGAGTAAAGGTTTTTATTTTTTGGGATTAAGTAGCAGTTGAGCTTTAAGCCATGATTCGATGGAAGTAAATGCATTTTGTGTTAACTTTAGGAGAGCTGAGGTGTTGGAGAATTATTGTCGAATCGTCCGCATATTTGCAGAGATGCTTTATGGAGATTATTAATAAATATGTTAAAAACCAAGGGCCCAAGAATAGACCCTTGGGAGAATGCCTTTGTTGTTGAGTAGGTAATCGGATTACTTACTTTGCCATCTAACAGATTGTTTTCTGTTATGTAGATAGTTATGGAACCAGGTTAGTGTGTCTGGGGAGCAGTTTAGTCTCAAGTTGTACAAGTAGTTTTGAGGAGGACACTGTTTCAAAAGCTTTTGATAGGTCTAGTAGGATCACCGATACAGTGTTCGTAAATGACAGTAAGGCGGCTGCTGTGCTGGCCGAAAACCATGTTGGGTGGGTGTGAGTAGGTTATTGTCTGTGAGATGTTTTAACAGTTGAGAATGAGTGCACTTTTGTAGAATTTTAGGTAGAGGTAAAAGTACGGAGATGGGCTGGTAGTTGGATCACTGGTGTTACCGCATTTGTGAAGGGGAGTAATTGAGTTTTTTCATAGTTGTGGGGCATATGATTGAGAGATTGATCAATTAATGAGAATGCTAACTGGAAAAGCTATAGAATCTGCTGCAAGTTTTAAGTATTCATCTGGGAGGTTATCTGAAGAGGGGGAGCATGTTTTAAGTTGAGAGCAGTTTACGAACTAGAGAGGTGGGTACTGGTTGTAATGTAAATAGAGGAGTAAATAGTTTTTTGTTGGACTTGCAGTTGATGTGGGGGAGTGGTTAGAGAGTGTATTGTCGTTTTGTTACCATTTATACTTTTGTTAGTGTGTAGAGAGAAATCATTATCAAGTTTTTGGATAGTATCAATAAAATGAGAATTGAAGGCTTGGACAATTTCTTGAGGGTCTTGGTCAGGAGATGGGGAGGGATTGTGTTTAGTCCCAGGATTTAGGAGAGAGGAAACAGAGTTCCAGAACAATTTGGTGTTATTTTGTTGGGTAGTGATTTTAGTGGAGAAAGCTTTTTTTTTTTTTTTTTTTTGTGTGTGTGTCATTGTTGACTTGCTTTTTGGCATTGTTACAGAGTTGTTTATATCCAAGTTCAAGTTGTGGGTTTCTACTCCTATGCCATTCCTTCCAGGCTTTATCCCTAGAGGTAAGTAACTGATTAGTTTAATCATGGGGCATAGTTAGGCTTTACTCTTTTGGTACGTGTAGGAGTAAAACTGTCTAGCATATCTAAAAAGACTTTATTGAAGTAGTTGACTGCTTCATCCAGTGGGAGAAATTTGGTAGGGACCAGGTGTGGGTTTTTAGAAAGGCTAAGAATAGTTGTTCATTGAAATGGGTAAGATTCATAGTTGTTGTTAGACAATGCAGTTTGTCTGCTTGAAGTTGTTTTTATGTGTATAGGCAGGAAGATAGTCACTAAAGGTATTAGGTAGGGTCCCTGCCTTGGTGAATTTTTGAGGGCGTGAGACGAGTATCCATTGTAGGGTTGATTCTTTGTTTTTTTTTTTACCTTATGGGTAGGGTTAGAGATGAGTTGAGTAAACCTGTGCAAGTTAATTTTATTTTACTGGGCAATCAGATATGTGAGTTTGCCAGTTTAAATTTGTGTCACCAAGAATGATGGTTTCATTGTATATATTGAGCGTGGTCCAGGATTGTAGATCTTCCAGAGTAGGTATGTTTTGACCTGGGAGAATAAAGTACAGCAATACATAACTGTTTTCTATTGTTGATGTGAAGGTTAACTAGCAGTAATTCCATATTTCCAAAATGTTGGTATAGGTTTATCATATGTTGTAACAGCTAAAGTGTCACTGTAGATTAATGTGACACCTCCACCTTTCTTATGTAGCCGGTTATTTTTACTTATATTATGTCCTGAGGGGATTATTTCAGTGTTGGGAATATGTGGTTTTAGTCAGGTCTCTGTGAGCGCTATAATTTCTGTGGAGTAGTGAGAGAGCCAGGCATGGAATTCAGTGGTTTTGTTACAGATGCTACATACGTTAATAGTAGTGAAACAGAGGCTCTTGGTACTAGAAAAAAGGTTTTGAGCAGAATGGTTGATTGGTCCAGGGTTGGGGGTGAATGTCACCACATAGAGAGAGGGCCTGGTAGTGGCATGTAATTATGGAGGGATGTTGATTAATGAAGAGAGGCTTATGGTGGGGTTTGCAAATTAATTTTAGCTTGATTATGATGACAAAGGATCTAATCTTTGTAAGGTGCCAAGTATGGAAGTTGAATAAAGAGGGTGAGATGTCAGATAAACTATTGGTATTAGTGTGGGGTGCAATGGGTGATGTGGAAAATGTTGAAGTTGGAGAGTGGAATGTAGTATGTAGGGAGGTGGTGTAGGACAGGAAAAGAAGAATGGAGGTAAGGGAGATTAAGGTAATACAAGATTTTGATGTATAGTACATGTTAGGAAAAAGTTGTGGCACTATAGTTAAGGAGAAGAATGAGGAAGATTCAGGAAGGGAAGATATTAACAAGGAAGATAATTAGGGTGGAATGAATGGGAGGATACTGGCATAGGTGTCTGGGTGTTGATTGGGGGGGGGGGTCAGACCAGAAAAGGTGCGTTTTGACCTGGGAGAATATAGAGTATTAATGTGGGAGTGGGTGGGAATGGGGGTAGGGTAGGGCTGTGGAGTGAGCCCAAGTGGAGCAAGGGTGAACGGAGGATGCAGAAACCTTGAAGTAGCTTACAACCACAGTAGAAACAATCAGTTAGTGTGCCTAAAGACAGTGGAGCAGTTAAGAGTAGGCAGTTCCTAGAGGAAAGAAAAACGCATGTAATAGCAACCTAACACATGCTGCTTTATTAGTTCTGTGTAGTTTTGCAGCTCTTGATATTAGCAGTTGCTAAAAAGAGAGAAGAATGGAGGGAGAAAATTCAGGGAAAAGGATAGGGGAGTCAAACGCTATTTGATTGAGTTAGCAAGTGTGCCACTAGTCAAATAAGCACTAAAGTGTTTCACTACCGAAACTTGCCTAGTACAGCAGGAAGGTTAGTGACACTAATAGTTTCCCTGCAGGTGAGATGAACGCTTGTATTTCTTGCCACGAGGAAGCTGCAAGAGGGGTGGGAGGTGCAGTTAAGCAGGGTTAGGCGGGTGTACTCACTGGAAATTGCCAACAGCAGCTATAAGAGGGAAAATGTTAGGACAGGTGCTTTAGGAGGGATGTAGGACAGAAGATATATGATCGCTAAGGACATGTGTCAGCGTAGTAATAGCAGAATTAGACAAGGTTGTTAATAAAAAGGGCTTTGAGGGAGTGAAGCAACAACAAAGATGGGGGGAGGGGGAGAAAAGAAAGGAGGCTGTAAGAGAAGGGAGAAAGAAGTACAGCAGATGTAGAACACAATATATAAAGTAAATCATTTTACAAAGTACAATCAGTAGACATTGGTCACTGTAAACCCTTTAAGGGAGTGTATACAAGTTTAAGAATAAAAATGCAACAGCACAGTACATATCAGTTAACTGAAGTAAAATTAGATGTTATGTGATCCTATCTCGCCTACATTCTGTATTCTGTACTGATGGGCTCGGAGCCGATCCCTCGGCTCCGACTCGGCACGCTATGCTATAGAGCGAAGCCTCTTATTGGCTGAGCTATTTTCTATCCCAGGATGCACCACCACTAATCCCCCAGATCTCGTTTGCCGCTTACAAGCTAGGACGTGGTCTCAAACTTGGCTGAGCTAAGTACTGTTTTCTTCAAAGTTTCCTGTCAAGAATTTTGCTATTCTTACCCCAAAAGCTGTTTTAACAGCTATTGTTGTTGTACGAGTGTGTTTTGCTAACTTTTGTTGAGAAAAATTGTGTTTTGGTTTAAGGGAAAGGTTTCCCGTTTAAGTTAGAGGGGCCTTCCCCTATTCTTTATCTAGTGTCTTTGTTTTTTTCAGGAGGTCAAGTACCTGTTTAAGTTAGAGGTTCTTGACCCTCATTTTCAGTATTTCTGTCTTTTTAAAAAAAAAACAAAAAAAAAAAAAAACAAAGTTGGTTTAAAGTTTTAGTTGTGGTAAAATCTCATCACTGAACAGCTACTTTAATTTTTTTAGTGCCTGTTAGTCAGTATGTCTAAAGAACATAGACCCTCTGGGTTTAAAAAGTGCGCGAGGTATGGTTACAAAATGTCTGTAACTGACGACCACTCGTGCGTATATTGTTTAGGCGCCAAGCACCTACAGGAGTTCTGTAGCCTGTGTCACGCCTTTTCTTCTAGAGTCCTCCAAGAGAGGAAGAATAAATTAATATTAAAAGGGCTGATTAAACCCTCCTTCGAGGAGGCCTTATCTTCCTCTTCCTCTCCTACCAAGAAGAAAAAAGCGTCGGCTCCGACCAGTCTGTCGGAACCGACTGCCAAGAAACCTAGGCAGGCTTCTCCATCGGCTCCACGGACTTCGGAGCCGAGGGCGGATTGGTCTGCCTCGATGCCTCCAGTCTCGACTCCTCTGGTTTCGGAGCCAAGGACTGGGGCATTAAGAGGCGAGTCACCTTCATCGGCACCGATTTTGGAGCCGATGAGGGTTGCCGGCTCAGACTCTTCCCCTTCGGCGCTGAAGCCCTCCTCGGCACCGAGGGAAATTGTTTTGAGATCTCCCTAGGAACCGATAGTAGTAGAGTCCATTTGGAGCCGGTCACCTAGTCCTATGGAGCCGATGGAGAAGTTGGTTCGGACCCGATTGGTGTCATCTAGATCCTCCAAGATGTCTGATTCGGACATCGACAGGGTGCTCCTAAGACTTTTCCAGTCTCCGGTGTTCCAAAAGTTAGTTTCGGCTCCAGCCCATTCGGCTTCGGAGCCGATGGTCCACCCTGTTGTTATGGTTCCTCCTCCAACAGCCCCGGCACCATTGGAGCCGGTGCTGGTGGAGCCGATGGAGGTTTTCGGGTCGGGCCCGACCCTTACTCCAACCCCGGCTTTGGAGTCAGAGTTCAGTACGCGGACCTCCTCTGTCGGCCCCGGGGGGGGACGCTTCGGAACTGATGTTTTCGGTCCCAAGCCTTCCCCTCGGTGCGTCGGCTGCGGGGGTACCGTCTACCGTTGTGGCCACGGAGGTGGGACCTTCCCAGGATTCTGGTGGTCCCGCCTTCAGGGCCATGAGGAGTGCATTAGCCAAATCTTCTTTGGCTACCTCCACGCTCTCTCCAGCACCTTCCCTGCATACGGAGACTGGGTCTTTGGCAGTTCCCCTGTCCTTAGACAGCGGAGCCCCGGGGCCTGAGGTCACCCCCTCTGGGGGTTCCCCCCCTCCTGGAGGTCCCTCTGAAGCCTCTTCGGAGGAACCCCCCAGGAAAATATCGTGCAAGAGGAAGCACGTTGACTCCCCCGATGAGTCTCTCACGTCAGACACTGATCTTGATGATGCAGAGGGGTCCCCGAAGTCGTCCTCAGATGATGTCTCCTTTGCAGACATCCTGGAAGCCCTTAAACAACGAGGCGGCTGGCAATCCAAACCCCCTTCTGCTGACGAGTCGGTGTTCCTTAAGGCCTTCGGGGCTCAGCCCTCTGCCTCCTGGGTGTCTCCGCCCTTTGACGAGCTCCTAGATTTGATCTGTCGAAGGACGTGGGAACACCCAGACTCTGTGGAACCGGTGCCTGCTCGTCCGAATAAGTTCTTGTCAGCACCCCCAGAAAAAGAGTTTTTGACGAAAGGTGTGGCTGTAGATGCCTTGGTGGTGGCATCTGCTACCCAGCAAGATGTAGCAGAGGCTTCGACGTCCATCCATCCTCCTAATAAGGAGTCTAGGAGCATGGATCGGTACGGTAAGCGCACCCTAAGTTCAGCGGCCTTTACTTTAAGGTCCCTGAACTATCTAACGCAATTCACCAGATTTCAGAGGGATCTGATTAAGGAGCTTTCAGATACCCTCTTGGGTAACTTGCCTGAGCAGCTGGCCCAGATGGTTGGCTCTCAGCTGGCTACGCTGTCATCCATATCAAACTCGTCCATGAGGCTCATTTCTTATGCGGCCGAAGGGGCGAGTAGAGCGGCGGGTACAGGCATTGCTCTACGGAGGCAAGCCTGGCTCCGCCTGTGTCATTTTGTGGAGGCCTTTAAGTCTTCCTTTGCCGACGCCCCCTTTGATGGGTCCTCTTTGTTTGGACCCAAGGTAAAGGACACATTGACCCGCTGCGAGCAAGAAGGTAAGACTTTGACTGCCGTAGGGGCACGATTTTCCACTCCCTTTCGGCCTTATCTCAAGGCTAAAAGAGGAGGGAAAATGTGGTTCCGTAGATCTCAGAAGTCTTATCCCTCGCAGCAGGACGATCCCCCTTCTAGAGGCAGAGGAGGGGGAAATTCTTCTGGAAGACGCCGTCCCAGAGGCGGCAGAGGCCCCCGCAACACTGGAGACCGCGAGTCCTTTCGTGGCTCTTCAGCCTTTCACACTCCCTGAGGGATTGCCCGACTGTGCAGGTCTGGAGCCAGTCGGGGGTCGTTTTTCGAGGCACCTAGAAGCCTGGGAAGGTATCACTCAGGACCGATGGGTGCTTCGAATTATCGCCGGAGGTTACGCCATCCCTTTTTCTCACTCCCCACCTCAGTCCAAAAAAAATCCCGGACCCGCCACCCAGTCAGCGGGAAATTGCAGCCTTAGAAGTTTCAAAGCTGCTTCAAAAAGGAGTCATCCAACTGGTCCCCGCAGACCAGATCGGATTAGGGACTTACTCAAGATTCTTTTTGGTGCCAAAAGACCGGGGACTTGAGGCCCATTTTGGATCTCAGTATTCTAAATCGTTCAGTCAAAAAGTCCAAGTTCCGAATGGTCACCCTACAATCCATTCTCCCACTGCTGGAGAAAGGTGTTTGGATGTGCTCCATAGATCTCAAGGACGCTTATTACCATATCAAGGTACATCAAGCGTCCAGGAGACATCTGCGCTGCTGCCTAGGAGACAGTCATTTTCAGTTCCGCGCGCTGCCCTTTGGTCTCACCACAGCCCCCCAGGGTGTTCACCAAATGTTTGGCAGTCGTGACTGCTCACCTGAGAAGTCTAGGATTCCAGGTGTTTCCGTATCTAGACGACTGGCTCCTGACTGCCACCTCCAAATATCTACTATTGCGGAGCCTACAAGCCACAATATCACTGGGCACTTCCCTTGGAATCACCTTCAGTTGGCCAAAGTCTGTGTTGCTGCCATCTCAACGCATAAGATTCATCGGAGCAGAGATGGACTCAAACCAAATGCGGGTCTATCTACCTACAGAAAGGATACAAACCATACAGGCTCAAGTTCGAGCCTTACTTCCCAGATCCAAGGCCCCAGTCAGAATGGTCCTGCAGCTATTGGGATCTATGTCCGCCACGGTTCTTCTAGTTCCCCTAGCAAGGTTGCGCATGAGAATTCTCCAGTGGCTTCTTTTAACACAGTGGTCCTTTCATGATCTCCCCCTCAGTCACCTCATATGGATCACGGAAACCTGCAAACGGGACCTTCGCTAGTGGCTGGTGCCCTCCAATCTGGATCAGGGATGACCCTTTGTTCCACCTCCTCCTGTGGCCACTTTGACTACTGACGCCTCCCAGATGGGGTGGGGGGGGCATTCCCTGGGCAGGTCAGTCCAAGGCAAATGGCATTCGGAAGAGACTCTGCTTCATATCAACATCTTAGAAATGGGGGCGGTGTTTCTGTCCCTACAAGCCCTTCACCATTACCTCCCTCAGGGCGTAATTGCCGTCCACTCCGACAACATGTCAGTAGTCTGGTACCTGAACAAGCAGGGAGGGACCAGATCATACCCCCTTTGCAGAGAGGCCATGAGAGTTTGGGAATGGGCAGTGTCGACCAAACGATTTCTAGTGGCGACTCATATTCCTGGCAAGTCCAATTTGATAGCCGACAGATTGAGCAGAACTATCCTCTCTCCGCACGAGTGGTCTCTGAACATTACGGTTGCAAATCAGATTTTCAGCAAATGGGGAATTCCTTGCTGCGACCTTTTCGCAACCCCGCTGAATGCGAAGTGCAAAATGTTCTTCTCCCTCACTCTGGCTCCAGGGGAGAGCCCTATGGACGCACTAGCCCATCCGTGGCCCACCGGCTTGCTATATGCTTTTCCCCCAGTTCCCCTCCTTCCCAGAGTGATCCAAAAGGCGTCTCACTTGGGGAGCAAAATGATCTTAGTTGCTCCTTACTGGCCTCGTCAGGTATGGTTCCCCTATCTTCGGAAATATGCTCTGGAAGGTCCATGGTTCCTGGATCAGATCCCAGACCTATTAGTTCATCAGTCGGGACTACTCCATCGGTCCCTACACACCTTGAAATTGACAGCTTGGCTCCTCCTCTTCCAACTATAGTCAGGAATCATACCTTAGACCCGGAAGTTGTACACATCTTATCTTCGGCCCACAAGTTTGCCACTAAGAAATTGTATTCTAGCAAATGGAAGAGATTTGCTATTTGAGCTCAACTCCGGTGTCTGGATCCCATCACTATTCCCGTATCAGAAGTCCTAAAATTTCTAACTTCCCTTTTCAATCAAGGCTCTTCAGTTTCTACCATCAAGGTTCAATTGGCAGCTATTTCCAATTTTCACGAGTCTATAAACCCACCTTTAATGAGCAACAGATTGTGTAAGACCTTCTTGAAAGGTGCTGCGCTTTTACGACCTCCAATTTCTCATCCTGCTCCTTCATGGGATCTCGATGTGGTGTTGCGTGCCTTAACTTCCTCCCCCTTCGAATCGGCAGCAACATGTGATTTAAAATTTCTATCGTGGAAAACTGCCTTTCTGGTTGCGATTACTTCTGCCAGAAGGGTTTCAGAGCTTCAAGCTTTGTCTGTAAAACCTCCGTACTTGGTTTTTCACAAAGATAGAGTATCTCTCAGGCCAAATCCATCCTGTGTCCCTAAGGTTTGTTCCAGTTTTTGCCTACAACAATCATTAGAACTTCCAGTCTTCTTTCCAAAGTACTCAAACAAAGCGGAATACATATACCACACATTAGATGTCCATAGGCAATTGCGTTTTTATTTAGATAGGACCAAACAAACAAGGAAAACAGATCAATTGTTTGTATCCTTTTCGGATAATAAATTGGGCAAAGCCGTCACAAAGGTCACTATTGCCAAATGGATCAGGGACTGTATTACTCAAGCTTATTCCTCTTCTAATGAAGAGCTTACGATCTCTGTCAAAGCTCATTCTACAAGAGCTATGGCTACTTCAATAGCATTCCATTCTAAGCTTGCCATTAGTGACATTTGTGCTGGGTACGTGGTCTTCCCCGCACACTTTCATTTCTCACTACAAATTGGATGTGGCATCTAGGGGACGAGCTTCATTTGGTTCCACAGTGCTCAGGAATGTTTTCCAGTGAGCCACCCAGGATTTAGGTGCTAGGGACGCTGTCCCATCAGTACAGAATGTAGGCGAGATAGGATCACATAACATCTTTTAGTTATGTACTTACCATAACTTTAGATGTTTGGGATCCATCTCGCCTACATTCCCAATAACCCACCCTCCTTCTCCCTTCCTTGGAGATCAGAGGATATCAGAAGGTCCGAATTCTGTTTCATCTTGAAACATCTGACAATGTTATATAAATAGGTGATGTATGTGTGCATGAATGCGGACAAACAAGATCTGGGGGATTAGTGGTGGTGCATCCTGGGATAGAAAATAGCTCAGCCAATAAGAGGCTTCACTCTATAGCATAGCGTGCCGAGTCGGAGCCGAGGGATCGGCTCCGAGCCCATCAGTACAGAATGTAGGCGAGATGGATCCCAAACATCTAAAGTTATGGTAAGTACATAACTAAAAGTTCTACAAACAAAGCAGCTTAAGTAGACATTCAGTAAGTAGAACACTGTATAGCAAGTAAAAAAACACCTTACAAAATGTATTCTATAGCAACTGCACTAATTTGCTTGTTATTGGTGACATTGATGAGAACCAATGTGTTTACCTGAAAGAATGATTTATTTTGCATTTCTTGACTGGGTAAATGAGCTGTGATTCAAGGACCGTTTTCAGTCACAACCCTTGTGGCAAAGTAATACAAGATACAGGCATTTTATTGCATAGACATTCTCATGAAATGTGATTCAGACAGCTTAAAACATACACATGCTCATGACCAGAAATGTAACAACCAAGAGTTGCATATACAAAGAAAACATGACAAAAGTACGTACTGAAGTTATAATGCAGTATTCTTACATAATTACAATATATACTTTACAAATGATGTGCATGAAATTAAATAAAATAAGTGTAGGGAAAAATCATGAAGAAGAACATTTGCTAGTTAATTTATTAAGAACAGGAGAACAAGTAGCTGTTGTGCAGAAGCTTCAGCACTGGCTGTATGGCCCTGTAGGCCGCCATTTACAGAGTAAATCATTGTACCATATGTGAATAAGTCTGTGTATTTGATTTTCTTCTCTTTGGAGAAGCTTAGTGCTTTGTGAAGAGAAGAAGGCTGTAACTGGAAGTCTATACTCTGGTCTGTGAAGTAGCACATTAATAGCAATAGAATGTTTGGCTTCAGCAGAGATTGGCGATTTTGTAGAATATTCTCAAGTGTTCAATAACTTTTTGTATTTCGGACTCAGTGTGGTTTTGAAAGGTGGTTGCTGATCAGAGATACCATTGTTCTTAAAATGTGGGAGAAGAGTGCCTGTTGGATTGGTTATTATGATATTTTGTAATATTATGGAGCTTACAGTGAGTTTTTAATAACATTACTGAGCAACTTTGAGCATTCACAGTAAATTTATTAATGTGAAGCCATTTCCAGAAAGATGAGAAATAATTTTGTAGTTCACTTTGTAGAGAGGCAAGATTGATGTGTGTAGTAGGTATGATATCAGCTCTGTAAAGCATGCAAAAGATATCTGGAAGTATGAAAGTACGATTGCTTAGGTAAATTATAAGCCACTAAACTACCTCTTGAGAAAGCAGTTTCAGCAAGTGTCTGCAGTAGTAATGAGTGATCGACAGAGCTGAAGACTAAAAATACAGAAAATAGCCCCTATAATTTCGCCTTGTTCTGTGTTGGAGTATATGTGGCTGTTGAGAGAGTAGATGGCTGTAATGGTTCTGTAAGTGAGGCAAAACTCATACTGTCTATTATTAAGAATGTGTGAGTTTGTGATATATTCTTGGATTTTATCTTAAGTAATATTTTCCAGAATCTTGGTGAGGGGATAGAGGTTTGGCTATACGTTAAAAATTCTTAGGTGGATGAGGGATTGGAGACTGAAGCCAGCAGAAATACAAGAGCATGTTTGAAACTGTGATAATATTTTAATTATGAGTGTTAAGTTGAATAAAAAAGTGTGGGGCTTATAGACAAGCTTGCTACCAAGTCTTGAATGTGTTTGAATGAATAATGTCAAAATATAGCGACTGGAACAATTGATTTTATCAAGGTGTATCTGCACTTTTATTGGCAATAACTTTGAAGAGGGAAGGTTAGTATTCAGTGGTCTTGTGTAGAGGGAGAGGAGTTGGAGAATGACTGGTTTTAGTAAGGATCTGTGGACAAAAGGGGATTGCAGATAGTATTTTAAATGTCTGTGATGAGTGAGAGAGAAAGCTTGTACCAGATATTTATAATGGCATCCTTGCAGATGAATTATGTCCCAGTTTCTCCCTTTGTCTCCAAACTTCCCACAATGAAGTGTTCAGTCCATATCCACCTCCGTCCCCTGTAATCACCTGTGAACAGGTACTTAAAGCTGCCTTTAGGACTAAAAGCACCAGTGGTATAGACCCAGAAAACATAGTGAGGCTGTTTCCTGGTTGATGTGAAACATCCCTTGTCAGATTTCCTTGATAAGTTACATATTAGAAGTCTGAAGAACAGCTGTATAAGTTCCTTTGTACAGAGAGGCCCCACTGTGGATTCTGGCAGTTAGACCTGTTTGCCTCACCAACATCAATTGCAGTATGATGGAATGTATCATCAACCTTGTAAGTAGGGGCATAAGGAGCCTGCAGTCCCTGTACCCCACTGAATTTGTTGATGTAATATGTAGAGCATGCTTGTTAAACCTGGTGCACTCAATTTACCTCAGTTTAGCTGAGGGTCTTGACACTATGTCCCACACCGGCATCATGGATAAATTGGTGAAACTTAGTACAAATCCTGTTTAGCCTGTTTGACTGATGGTCTGGCTCATTGATAAGACACCAGTCTATTAGAGGGGATGGCGCACTGTCCTCCAAGAGACTCGTTACCAGTGGCTTATCCCAGGGCTCTTTTCTGGGATAACTTCTGTTTGGCATCTGTTTAACCTGGTTGGTTAATATCTGGCTCACTGATAAGACATCAGTCTGTTAGAGGTAATAGCACACTATCCTCAAGATACTTGTTACCACTGGCTTGTCCCAAGGCTTGGTTCTGGGACAGCTTTTGTTTGACATCTACTTCTCTGAAATAATATCTGACATCAGAGTCCTCTAACTAAATTTACAGATAATTGCAAGCTTGGAGCCATCATCACCTCCCCTGAAGACACGTGGTCTAAAGGTGAAAGCCAAAAATGTAACTGTTTGGGAAACACGAATTTTGGCACACCTACCACATAGATGATCCTCTGCATAAGATAGATACTGTCATTAGAGACCTTTGTGGACAACAAACTCGCCTTTGTCTACCAAGTATCCGGTGTTAGTAAAGCATTCTTCAACCAAATGATTAGTAAGTTATCTTCTGTTAGTCAAAAGAGGCCATTATTTGTGTGTTGTCTGTCCCTCATTCAGGCCCATACAAGCATATACTGCACCCTTCAGCATGTACCACTCCAAGAACCTAAACTGACTTGAAAAGCACCAGCGGTTCTTTACTAAAAAATCCCGATTGTAAGCTCTCTGTATTACCCCAGTGCATCTAAAGTCCCCTTCTTCCTAAGCTGTTGCAAACTTCAACATAGTGATAAAAAGCCTTATGAGCAGGGGAGTGACTTGTTTTGGTGTACCACATTTAATTCCGCAATGTGTTTTGGGTTTCTAATGTCATGACGATAGTGAATCCCATTCCTAAGTCAGGATACTAAAGAGTTCATGAAATTAGTATTGTTTGATTCTTTGATATTAACCAAGAGTACTCTTCAGAGCACCTTAAATGTGGCCAGAATTACTTCTTTCTGTAATTCATATGGGGTTACATCTTTTTGTAGCATATTTAAGAACAGCTGTAAATCCTTTTTTACTATCGCTGTTGCTCTTACTACTATCGGAACTCCCTGTGAGTGAATCTCTTTTCCACAATACTCTTGTTTCTGCTTGCAGATCCTGGTATTTTAGGACTGTTTGTCTATACTTAAAACACTGTAATCTTTGTTTTCATGGACTACTATATCTGATTTTTTTTTTGAACAATTAGTAATGGGTTATCTCACATGATATAAACTTCGACATTTTCTGTAATGCCTTGTGGTTCCAGTGGGACTACAGTGGCTAGGTTTCTAAAGAATTAAATGGTCTAGTAGTAGCCTATGGACAGAGCTGTCTGCTCCCAGGAGGGGATATCTTAAGGAGAGAATTTTACTAGTAGAAGCTAGTGAGACTGCAAGCACTGACATTGTCTCCAAGCACTCACATGCCCTGGTACCTTGTTAGCAGGTACAGGGAAGTGGCAGGGCAGGCACCATTAATCACAAAAATCCCTAGCTGGTTGTCAAAAACAGGGGTTCCAAAATTATTTTAAAAAAATGCTGTCATCTTGTTTCAGGGTTTGTTAAAGTTTTCGAGATGAATCTTTGCAGTAGTAGTGGTAGCACTGCAGTCTGGAAAGTAGAGTAGGTTGTGCCAATCTGCACATGTACCCCTTTTCAGAAGTCATTCAGCCCATGCCTTTAATACACAGCTATTTAGTCATGTTTGGGAGATGGGGGTGCAAGTGAGTTGGTGATTTCATTATAATCACAGATGCCACTGTTATGATTTTCAAATTTCTGCTGTAATCTATAAGCTTTAGTAATGTTTAAATACATTGTTATATTAAATGCTTTGTCTTTGATAGTGCAGGATTTTCTCTGAGGTGTTTGGAGACTGTTTTGAACATCTAAATTCCTCTGCCTGTTTCTCTCTCGTCTTTGAAGTCATTGGATGTTACTGTTGTGGGTAGTGTAGATTTTTCAGTGTTAATTTAAAGAAACGTATAAGCAAATATGTGAAGCATCTGAAACAGTGAGCAGTTTTACCTTTATTTCACTTCAGAATTTTGTTCTGTCCATCTTTTAGGAGTTGTGTACTGTGCCTTAGACAGGTTTCCTAAGCATGAGTATTCCTGATGCAAACGTTTTGATGTGCTGCACTTCTGTAATTTTACTGGAGGGGCAGTGGGTTTGGAATTGGTATACTGTGTTAAGTGATTATGAAGGCATAAAAGTTTCTTACATGGAGTTCAGGTGTGGTGGGGGTGAGCTTAATTCCTCAGAAATCCATCCATCATCCACAACCTCTCTTTCCTATTTTTTAATTGGGGTCGAGATGAAACTTCAATAGTGACAATCTAGAGTCAAGGTTTACACTGCTGGGTGTCTAGCCTTGCCGCATTAGTTAATCCACATCACAGATTTGGACGTACACTCACAACTATGGGCAGTTTAGAATGTCCAGTATAGCTACTGCATGTCTTTGGAATGTGGGAGGAAACCAGAGCACTTGGAGGAAACCCACACGAACACAGGGTTGGAAATGCATACTGTGCACAGAAAGCACCCAAGCTGAGAATCGAACCAGGGAACCTGTTACTGTGAGGTGGTGACACTCTCCACTGTGCCACTGTTAATTCCCCAGAAGTGTATTTTTTTGTTTCTTTTTTGTATTTTTTTGTTTGTTATATATGATGTGTGGATGTATGTGTGCATTTTTGTGCACATATATTTCTCTGTTTTCACACTGTAGTGTCTATTTTTGGGTGCCGTATTTTTGATTGAAAATGAGTGTTACCAATTTACATTTTTTTGAGAGAGAAACATCAGTGGTGCAGCTGAACTAAGTCTATTTGTTTAAGAACAGCTGTCATGTAATTCTTTGTCTTTCACTTTCTTTGCATTTGTGTGACTGGAGAAATTAGTACATTTAAGTTCAGGGGTGATGGTGGACAGAGCCCCACATTAAGTAGATTTTTAAAATTGTAGGTAGTGTTATGATCACAAATGTAACTTTTTCCTTTGCAATTGGTTTGGTTTTAATGTTTTCTTTTGTTTCAGGTTTTATTCATTGATAAACATCTGCACAATGTTTTGTTTCATGCAGTTGTATTTGCGATGAATGGTCATACATTTTTATGCTTGTTTCTGTCTGTGTTTAGCAGTGCAGTATGCGTCTGTGTAATTTTGAGTTTGTATTTTAGAATTCATGATGTCATAATGCTTTTCTTTTTTTAAAATGCTATTTTTTTCTTAGTGAAAAACAGTGCAGACTTAGTTTGTTAAATATAGTTGTAATTAAGAGAAATCCCTCATTTTTTTGATGCTTGTTCTTAAACTGTAAGCGTTGCCTTTAAGTTATGGGCCATGAAGTTGAGAACACTTTTAATAGTAGACACTGAAGCAGGTAGGTGCATGTCACCTCACCGCCACCAAGAATGATGGCAAGCTATTTTATCTCCTGCTCCTCCACTTTTGCTGGTAGTAAGTATTTTGCTAAGAGAAAGTGATAGTCATCACTTGATATGTTCCCTACTGTTCTCGTTGTCTTTACTTGATAGAGTTAGGGAGTAATCATTTTCACCTGCTTATACTCTTGGTCTTGGAAGAAGCATGCCTTTTCTTCTGTGGCATGCTTAACTTTCATTCATTTGTAGAATTGGAAGTGTGTATGGATTGTCTTTTAGGTGGTAGTTTACTGTAAAACCAGGGATACACTGATCGCTGTTGAAAACAACTGACATGAAGAGAATGCAACAAACTGTTGAATTTTTGAACTTGGCTAATAACTTCATATTAAAGGTATCTCAGATGTCTGCAGTTTTAAGAAAAATCTACATCTTTATAAGGAGGCGGAATAGAATTTTGTGAAAAATGCTGATTTACTTTTTGGTAAAATTACATGGCTTCTGTGAAAGTAATAGTAGTGTAAAAGATTTGTGATGCTTGTAAACAAAATCTGTCTCCTTTCCAGGTTTTTCTAGAGCCATTTTCTCGGGTGGTTGGACAGGCTATTTCCAGGGAACTACTATTGCAAGCTTCTAAATCTTGTGATCGCTATCGTAATACTCTTCATGTTTTGGGAATTCAACTTGGAATAACGGAGTGGGTCAAAGACTTTCACACAGAACTTGAGCCACCAAAGCATCTTACTGTTAAAACAGAAACCAAGAAGGTTAGTATCTCAGAATACTAGGTTTTATTCTTATTTTTATTTTCTGGGGTACACCATGTTGTCACTTATAAGTTGTAAAAAATGGTTTGGTTTTGTCTCCTACCATTTTTTATAGCAGGCCCTTTTTTCTCCATCTGCTCAGTAAAGTACTACTTCCCCTGCATTCTTTTTTTCTTTGTTTTAAATAACTTTATTAAATTCTACTGTAAGTGTTAGTATAGCTCTACATGCATTAATAGAAAACAAAGCATGTAACTGTTTATATTGTTGTAATGCAATATACATGGAAAGTGGTAAGAAGAAAGCTTTTATTTACTCTAACATTACAAAACTGCTCAGTTTCTGCCTTCACTTCAACTTCTGTGCTTCTGCTGAACTTTATTCTTCATGAATTGCCCCTCCAAATTCCATTTTCTATGAAATTTGATCCTTCTCTTTAAGATCTGACCCCAGTTATTTTACCCCCTTTACAATATTCTTGTAGTATTCAGTACTTCAGTTATAGATGGTTTAGATTATGATTCCCATTTTCTAATTGCTTTTTTGGCAGGCAGTAGCATTAAACTTACTAAGGTCTTGTATTAGTTGGACAGTTCATGTCCTGTATCCCAGTTCAAAAGAAAAATGTCATTAGTTAAAGCTATTTGTTCTCTCCAACATTTCTGTCAAGCTACTCTGTAGACAATTTTAAGGTCTGCCGTTGCATTACATTCCCAAGATCATGTTCCCAGTTACCTCTGTCACACACCAAGTGTTTACTGTCTACCTGAGGGGGAAAAAAATCTCAAGTCTAAATACCTGTTCAAAAACTTATGCAAAAATCCTAAACCTTGTGGACCTTGTTAAACACCTGGGTGCCTTACAGACTTATTCTAGTTATTCATTTGTAAATTGCCTTTACATTCATTCTCTTTTTCTAATCTTTTCTGAACTCCTCTGATTGAATCTTAGTTATCATACAATATTTTATATCTCAAGTATCCATTCAAATCACACAGTCTAAACCACCTTGTTTTGCAGGGAGAATAAACTTATCCCACTGAACTCCTGCCCTCTTTTTCCCTCCCCATATTCTTTTAACTTTTTATTAACTAACCACAACTTCTCCTCTGGTTGATGAACATAAGTTTGACCTGTATATAAAACTGAAAGGACTAAAACATTTTTACCTTTTAAATCTTAATATTTATACCCATAAGCAAGATATTTAATTTTCTCACTTTTTATATCATCTTTTGTTTTGTCTCTTCCCATATATTTTTAGCTGCCATAACAGAGTAACTTTTAATTCATACAGTCGAGTACTTCATCTTACAAATAAGTATGGGTATTGATGAACCAATTCATGTGTGGTTACATAGTTTACTGCTATGGTCTTTGTTTTGTCTTCATTAATTTTATCCCCCAAAAAAACTTCAAAATGTTTTACAACACCAAAATTTAATTTTCCTGGCCTTATCAAGTACAAAATAGTAAAGTCTGCAAGTAAAGCTAACTTTCATTTTTCTCTGCAAATTTCTGTA
The DNA here is from genome assembly GCF_019279795.1 of Protopterus annectens. Classification (NCBI taxonomy): domain Eukaryota; kingdom Metazoa; phylum Chordata; order Ceratodontiformes; family Protopteridae; genus Protopterus; species Protopterus annectens. The sequence goes on along the minus strand of NC_056733.1, from coordinate 115,828,215 downwards.
AAGATAGCACAAATAACTGGGAAAGATGATAACCCTGCCTGGTTTCACTGTTCAAACAGCTTGTCAGAGGGGAATCCTCTCACCTTATTTCCTGCCCCCAACCTTTCATTTTATTCGGTCAGGGAATGCAAATGCTTCCTTTGCCCTACACACAAAATCTCAGTCGACTCTGTCAGGTGCTTCCAGACCCACCAACTTTAGCTGTATTTTTTTACATTCTGCTCCCGTGTGGTTCATCATTGTTATATTAATGTTGTGAAATGTTTGCCTCCCCTCTACAAAGCCTCATTGATTCATATCTTTCAAATTTGCCATTCTTTTAGCTAGTATAGGCATAAACAGTTAATCATGGCAACCAAACTTTGTTTCCTAGGCTCAAGCTCCTCCCCTATCCCATAATGCACCACTATCCCTGATGCCCTCGCATCTCGTTTGCTATGCTAAATAACAGACAATTTCTACAGGGCTCAGCTCTGTACTTCATATAAGTGAATTTGTCTAGTTTTTTCGAGAAGTCTTTTGGATTACCTTTTGGTCATTTCTTATTACCTGTCCTCTTCTATTGGGTAAATTTATCAAAAAAAAAATTATCTGTATTGTATAGTCTTTTTTGATTGGCAGTGTTAAGATTGATTGTTACTGTTTCTTTGTTGATGTTATAGTGCAGGTATTATTTTTCAGAACTTTATTGTCTTAATTGTTTTTTTGTTTTTTTTTTCAGGGCTAGTTTTTGGTAGTGAGCACTTTTTCTCTTTTCTTAGTGTGCGTAATGCATCCTTACAGTATGATGGATAAGGCTTCAGGCTTTAAGAAATGCTTCCACTGCAGGATCCACACAATAAGTATGTTTTTTGGCTTGGGCTGTGCCCATCTAGATGAAGATTGTAGCATCTATTTGTCCTTTGGTCCAAGGCCACTGTCAGATCACAGTTCAAATATAGTTTTTAAGGGCCTTCTCCCTGCCCAAGTGGTGGAATTGGCTATTTCTGTTTCATGGTCACCTATTTTCCAAGGTAGTGGTTGCAAAGACCAAGAAGGAGAGACCTAAAGAAAAGGGCAGGGATAGAGATCCCTCTAAAGATGGGTGCAAAGAAATCCTGACTAGGTCTCAAGGCACTGATCTTCTAGATTGCCCTCAGCAGTTTCTTTTAGGTCATTGTGGTCTGAGCCTATAAAAAGCAGATGTTGACAGGGTGATGAGGACTTTTTTGAAGTCACAGATGCATTTGGGGATTCTTCACCCAGCCCCCACTGTGGGTGTGGCAAGATCTTGCCCTTCCGCTCCTGTGGTCATTTCTCCTTCTCTGGTCCAATTGGCACAGATCCCTTGACCTTAGATCAGAGCATTTCCCCTGTGCTTTCTCTGCCAGAGCCAGTGATCTGCTTCAGCCTCTGCATTCCAGGTGTTTACGATTCTCTCCCAGTTGAGAGTAGATGCAGGCCATTCACTGTGGGTCCAGCCTGAGCACCTACCTTTTCTGATCTTCAGTACTGCATCATATGCCCTGGGACAGCCAGAAGTAATCAGTCTCATCCACTCAAGTCATTGTTTCCTTTGTCACTTCCAGTTCTCCATCAGCCCCCCCCCCTGCACCCCATGTGGATGAGCATTGGAAACAAATAGAAGAGGAGGTATTTAGACCCCCCCCCCTGCAGTCTTTCACCACTGAAACCGATCTTGACAAAGGGGAAGGGTCCCCCAGATTTGTTCTGGAAGACTTCTCCATTTGAAGAGCTCCTTTAGTTACTGAGACAGAGAGAAGGGATTTCCACTGATGCTTCTTCCCAAGAGGAGTTGGTGTTCCTCGGGGCTTTTGTTTTGGGCACATCGGTGACCTGGGTGGTTCCCCTGGCAGACAGACTAGTCTACCTAGTATCCCAGTGGGCTTATAAAGAACTGGATGTGGTAGAACCAGTCTTTCACAAGTTGGACACAGTGTTGGTATCTTCTAAGGACAGGGCACATTGGAGTAAGAGGCCTGCCTTTGTGGTGGCAGCAGCCACTAGGAAGGAATTGTCTGAGGAGAGTGCTACTATCCATCCCTTTAATGGAGAGTCCAGGGCTTTAGACAGATGTGGGAAATGTGTTGATACTTCAGGTACTTTTGCCTTGTGTGTACTGAACACCATAGCTCATTTAACCAGACTACAGAGATATTTGACTAAGGAGCTATTGGAATCATTTATGGGTCTGATGACCATGGAATAATCCCATAAAGCTCTAAAATTTCAGTTGGCGTCCATAAATCTCTTATCTAAGTCAGTAGATGGCATGGCCAGACCAGCCAATACAGGCCTTACTATTCACTGCCATGCTTAGATGTGATTGTTGTGGCTTTGGGGAAACTTCAAGGTATTCTCTTTGAACTCCCTGTTATATGGGTTAACCTTATTTAGACTAACGGGAAAGATGGCCAGCACTCAGTCAGCAAAAATAGCCTTTTTTATTCTTCTCTTTCAAAATACCAAATAGTTTTGACAAGAAAAGGAATTCATCAATGTGATGGCAAAGAATACACTAAAGAATTCAATAAGTGAACCAATAATTAAGCTCCACCCCTTCCAGTGAATTAATTATAACACTTCATTTAATCCAGGTGAAAACAGTGCCTCCAATCTCACTACCCAAGATTTCTTTTTGCTGTTTAATATACCATGCCAGCGTAACTTATTACATTTAGTAAGGCTAATTCTATCAGTAACAGTAAAGCTGAATACAGCTGAAGGATGTTTCTCTGTATGTTTATACACTGCATTAAAAGAACGACAATTTCTAATGTCACTCATGTTCATAAATACGAGATCTGATGTCAGTCTTCATTCATTCATGACAGATGGGTTTTGGTTCTGTCCTTGGAACCGACTAGGCCAATATAACAAGCTCGTGCCAGCCAGAATCTCCTGAGCTAAGGTTACCCATAGTGCCCCTCTTCTCATCTCATCTGATCTCGTTTGCTGCGTAGAGTTTCAAAATGTGTCAGGGCTGTTCTCAAGCCAAGTGTTACATTTTTTCAAATATTTTGCTTCTATTTTTTCTCTTAAATCTCTGAATTGTTAGTCATTTTTATAGTGATATAGTCCCTTTACTGTATGGGTGCTTTCTTCTCCTAATTACCTTGTTACCTTATTGGTATTTCTTTGTACTGTTGCTGGTACAGCCCCCTCCCTTCCCCTCACCTCTTGGTAATCTTAATACCATTGTTGGTATTTTTCCTTCCTTTCTTTTACCTTCTTGGGTATACCTTCACTACCATTGTTAGTAATATAAAAAAAAAAAAAAAAAACTTTGTGTGCGTCTTGACAGGATTTCTTACTGTTCATATTGCTATTACTGTAGTATTTGTTTGTTGCTCTTATTGCTGTTACCTTAGTATTGGTTGACAATGGCTGACAAGAAAAGGTACCAGTGGTTTTAAACAGTGTGACTCTTGTAGCAGGAAGATGCCAAATTCCGATGGGCATCTCTCCTGCGTATACTGTTTACGAGTACCACACTTGCAAATTCAACCTCCATGTGAGCTCTGTAAGGGCTTTAGTGCCCACACCTTAGCATAAACATAAGCTAATTTTAAAGGGTCTGCTAAAAAACCCTTTCTCCGAGGCTTTATCTGAGGCGGAGGTATCAATCCCTCCTAAGAAAGAGACAAAGAAAAGGAGTCATTCAGTTCCAAAGTCGTCTCAGCCACAAGAACCAAAAATTTCTAAGACCAAGGTTCATACTGAACGTAAGACTAAACTTGCCAAACTGACACCATTTATCTCAGCACTGGAGCTTATATCCCCCTTCACGGTGCCATCTTTGACTATGGAACCGACTGCAACAGTTGCCATGATGCTGACCCCTTCCATGGTACCGCAGACCCTCTTGGCACCAATAATAGTCTCTCCCTTAAAATTGCCCCCCCCCCCCCCCAAATCATAACTTTCAGGTCATTTGACCTTGGTGCCAAAGGTAGAGACACTAGCCAGGACCCGATACTCCTTGTCCATTGACCCCTTTGTTGGACAACAGCTTAGTTCATTTCTTGACCAACCAGAATGTCCATCGGGGATGTCAACTTGTTCCACCAGGAGAGTTTTGGACCTTGATATAGTAAGACTTGTGGACCAGCTCCTAGCAGCCAGAGGCATCCCAACTCCATCCAGGACCTCGCTCCCACCCGGAGCAGAGGGTTTTTCTCCACAGACTCCAACCTATATTCCTCCTTGGATCCCTCACTGCTGATGCTGCTCTTGGTGCCAGCTTCTTCAGTTCTACTGGTGGATCTTACTGTGGTTCCAGAACCGACCCTGTGGACCACGGCTCAGTTAGAGCAGACTCGCCAATGTAACTGGTCTGTCAGTGCCGTGATTCCTAGGATGGCACCGATTTATTTTTTTCCTATGGCGCCATCTACAGTTCTCATTGCTTTGGCAGCCCCAAGTCCTCTCGCTTCTCCTTCCCTGGAGGTGGCCTCGTTCAAGCAGGGTGTGACCCCAGTTCCGGGCTCCCATCACTGTTCAGGCAGGCCTGCCTTCCAGGTTATGGAGAAGGCACTCACCTCAGCAGGCTCAAAGTTGGCTCCTTCGGCACATGAATATATATATATATATATATATATATATGTGTGTATATATATATATATATATATATATATATATATATATATATATGTATGTGTATATATATATATATATATATATATATATATATATATATATATATATATATATATATATATATATAATATAATATGCATGTCCTCTGGATCGCAGCTGACACAGTCCACTACACTGGGGCAACGGGCACGGGAGCAGCAAGATACCCTACTGCAGGGTACCCTCTCTTTGGGGCCCTCTTCAGACATTCCCCCTGATGAGCCACCCAGTAAGAGATTGTGCAAGAGGAAGCACGTTGATTCACCTGAGGAATCTGTCACTGAAGGAAAAGATTATGATGAGGGGGAAGGGTCCCCACGGTTGCCCCCCTGAAGATGTCTTCTTTGGAGACATACTAGAGATATTGAAGCAGATGGGTGACTAAGTCCTCCAACCCTTCCTTGGAGGAGTCTGTATTCTTGCAAGCTTTCCGTGCCTGGCCCTCTACTTCCTGGGTGACCCCATCTGCAGATGAGTTGGTCAAGCTCATCCTGCACCACATTTGGAAGACCCCTGATGCCGTTGATCCAATTCCCCAGAGACCAGACAAAATTACCCCCCTCCCCTGAGGGTCACCCCCACTGGTCCAAAGGCTTGTCATTCGATGCTATGGTGGTGGCGGCCACAAAGAAAGAGCTCGCAGCAGAGAGTCCTGCTGTTCATCCCCAGAGAGTCTTGGACTTTGGGTAGATTAGGGAAGCAGGTTTACGCTTCAATGACCTTTGCCATATATTGACTGAATTATTTGGCACACTGTACCCGTCTTCAAAGGGACCTGATCACAGAACTTTCAGTGACCCTAGCAGAACAGTGTCTGATGAGGTATGCTACAAAGTTTCCTCACAGCTTGCTACCCTGGAGTCACTATCTAATTCATCCATGCGGATGATTGCACATACAACTGAAGGGATGGCCAGAGCAGCAGATTCAGGCATTGTCTCGAGACGTCACGCCTGAATGCAGTTATGCAACTTTGCAGACCCCTTCAGGTCTTCCTTCGTCAATGCTCCCATTGATGCTTCCTCTGTATTTGGTCCAAAAGTTAGACATGTTAGCCAGGTGTGAAAAGGACGGTAAGACCCTGTCTGCTGTGAGCGTACATTTTTCCACTCACCAGCGATCCTACAACAGGAATCAGAGAAGTGGAAAGATGTGGTTCAGAAAATCCCAAGGGCCTTTTCATGACACACTGGCAAGTTTCCCTCCTGGGGCAGAGGGGGGAACTCACAAGGAAGACCCCCCCCCCCGTGGCAGAGGGGGCCACGTAACCAGGGCTCCAGAGATTGCTTTTCCGGACAGGCCTTACCAGTGCTCCTGAAGAGCAGTCCGATTGCTTACTTCTGGAAGTAGTCATGGGATGATTCTCTCTGCACCAGTTAGCCTGGCATGCAATAACATCAGATTCTTGGATGCAGATGATAATTACCAGACGTTACCACATTCCCTTTGATCTTTACCTGAAGCCACAAAAGTGAATCTGTGACGTTTCACACAGTCAGAGGAATGCTGCTGCGCAAGAAATTCAAAAACTGCTTGAAAAGTCATCCAAACAGTTCCACCAGACCAAATAGAATCCGGGTTTTACTCAAGGTTCTTTTTAGTGCCACAAAAGACAGGGGACTGGTGGCCTATTGTAGATCTCAGCATCCTAAACAAGTTCGTCAAACAGACCAAGTTTCAGATGGTCATAGTTCAGTCTGTCCTTCGTTTCTGGAAAAAGATGATTGGATATGCTCAATAAACCTCCATGATGCATATTACCACATAAAAATAGACAAACAGTCCAAACGATATCTCCACTTCCGGCTGGAGCCCAACCTTACCAATTCCCAACACTGCCCTTTGGTCTCTCCAGGTCATAGTTCAGTCTGTCCTTCGTTTCTGGAAAAAGATGATTGGATATGCTCAATAAACCTCCATGATGCATATTACCACATAAAAATAGACAAACAGTCCAAACGATATCTCCACTTCCGGCTGGAGCCCATCCTTACCAATTCCCAGCACTGCCCTTTGGTCTCTCCACAGCCCCCAGAGTGTTCACCAAATATATGGCAGTAGTGACAATTCACTTGAGACTGCAAGGATTTTGATGTTTCCTTATTTAGATGATTGGGTTCTTACCGCCCCCACCAAGCATTTACTACTTTTCACTTTGCATTACATCCTACAGCTGGCATGGCTCATAGGTATCTCAGTAAACAAAGAAAAGTCGAAACTAGAACCTTCTCAAAGCCTAGAATGCATAGGAGCAACATTCAGTACAAGGTCCTGTCTTGTTGCTCTTCCTCATCTACAAAGGCTAAGATCTCAGCTCTGGGTGATAATCTGTCAGGACAAAATCACTGCTAGTTTAGTTCTTCAACTGCTAGGGTCAATGGCAGCAACAATCACCATAGTTCCCCTAGCCAGACTCCATATGAGGCTACTATAGTGGCTCCTAGCGTCACAGTGGTCCCTATTAACACATCTTATGTCACACCCTATCCGCATAACAAACCATTGCAAGCAGGATCTGAATTGGTGGATGAAGTTGGAAAAAGGAGTTATGGAGACGTCCCTTCTCACTCCCTCAGCCCAAGGCCGTAGTGACCAAGGACGCATCTCTGAATGGGTGGGGGAATTTTCAGGGAAAGACAGTCCAAGGCAATTAGTTCCCCTTAGAGGCCAATTTGGATATCAGTGTCCTAGAACTGAGGGTGGTGCTTCTGGCGTTGCACGCATTCCATTCTGCCCTCCCATCAGGGGCAGTTGCTATCCATTCGGACAACATGTCGGTCGTCTGATATATCAAACAGGGGAACCAGATCCTACCTGTTATGTCGGAAAGCCAAGAGGGGTATGGCAATGGATGATAGCCTCCAACCACTTTCTGGTAGCCACGCACATTCCCGGGAACTCCAGCATGATTGTGGACAAACTGAGCAGGTGCATTCTCCTGCCTTGTGAGTGGTCTCTCAATCCCAAGGTAGCATCAGAGATTTTTTGTCATTGGGGTCAGCCTTGCTGCGATCTGTTTGCATCATCCAGCAGCTACTTTGCCTTAATCCCCCCTCAGGGGAAGTCCCCGAGGGAAGCTCTTGTACACAGTAGGCCCACTGGGACTGCTTTATGCTTCCCTCCCTTTCCTCTGATTCCACTATTTTTAAAGAAAGCACATTGGGTGAGAAGCAAAGTAATCCTCATTGCCTCCCATTGGCCCCGCAAAGTCTGGTTTTCCTTCTTTTGGCCTCACCTGGTTCACCGCCTGTGGAATCTGGACCCGACTCCAGGATTGCTGTCACATCCACAGGGGTTGGTCCATTCAAACCTATCGAGCCTCAAGCTGACAGCTTGGTACCTCCGCTTCCAGGAATTGCCAGGCAAAATAGTCCATCTTCCCCTATACAGAAAATACTTCTAGTTTCCCATAAACCACCCACCAGAAAAATTTATTTTAATAAGTGGAACAGATTTGTGTTGTGGTCTCAAGGAAGAGGACCTCTTTTCAACTCCAATTAATACAGTGCTGGAGTACTTATCAACCTTACTCCATTCAGGAGCCTCAGCTTCTAATATTGGAGTCCATTTAGCAGCTATTTCAAATTTCCATAATGGTTTCGAAGATTTCTCTTTAATATCTCACCGTCTCTGCAAAACCTTCTTAAAAGGAGTCATGCATTTAAAACCACCCTTTAAAGAGCCCATTGAACCTTGGAATTTGACACTAGTCCTACAAACCCTGACTCATTGACCCTTTGAGCCAGTTGCCACTTGCGAAATAAAATTTTTGCCTTGGAAGACTATTCCTGGTAGCCATCACTTTGGCCAGGAGAATATCAGAATTACAGGCCTTGCGTGTGAAACGCCCTTACATAGTTTTTCACAAAGAGAGAGTTTCTCTTAGGGCTAACCCATCCTTTCTACCCAAAGCAGTATAAGAGTTCAATATTAATCAGTCTGTTGACCTGCCAGTTTTCTTCCCAAATTTTTCTAACAAAGGAGAATATTGTCTGCATTTATTGGACGTACATAGACAATTGTGGATGTCCTTCATGGATGCATCTGCAGTCATAACAACTGGGTTGTCCTGTCGTCAGGCAGCCCTGCAGTCGGCCGGATTCCAAAGTCCGGGTCCGGCTTCGGCTGATGTCGCACTTCACCCGACTTCATCTCTGCTGGTCTCCGGGTATAAAAGCATCAGCCGACGCCATTTTCTTCAGTCTTTCTTGCCGCGTGGCACCCGAAGCAGAAGCTGTTCGCAAGTGCCGGTCGGTCGGATCCAGAGATTTCTACTACCGAATACTACTTCGAAGACTTCTAAAAAGCTAAGTACCCCGTTGGGGACTCTTTCTTGCCTCAGCCGATGTCAGAAAAGTCAATAACTGTTTAACTTGTGGGAAACAAATACCTCATAAAGATTTCCACTCTTACTGTTTGCCTTGTTTAGGCCCAGACCACGACGTAGCAGCCTGTTCGCCTGTGCTTCATTCAACCGACGAACGCTTAGGCGTCGGTCGGAGTTTGCTGAACAGTTTTCGGTTCAGAATTTGCGTACATTATGCCGTCGGATCCTCCGACTACCCAAATTGTTAAGAAACGCAAAGAAAAAGACCGACACTCGCGGTCCACGGTTTCGGCCGAAACCATGGTGAAGCAAACCGCGAGTGTCTCGGTTTCGGCGGAAACCGAGAAAACTGATCAAAGCACAGCTGAATCTTTGACTACTTCTGAGGTTCCTGCTACCTTACTTGAATCGGCCTCTGAAATTTTACCTACTACAGTGGTTTCTAGTGAATTATCAGACACCATCCCTTTGGATGTCTCTACCCCAGCACGTGGTGCTGCTAGGCCTCCTGCAGCCATGTCCATTAAGGCCTTTGCCAGGGCTAAAGCAGCCAAGTCTACTAAATCAGTGCCTGTTAAACCCCCCTCAACCAGGCCTACTTCTAGTTCACAAATGCTTACTCTGGCAGAAGATTTAATATCCTTAATTAGGGGATCTCAATCTCACCCAGACAGGGCCTCTCAGCCCCCAGAGAAGAGACCTAGGGCAGAGCCCCCCGAGCCTGTGTCCTCTGATGATTCTGCGGATGACTCAGATATTACAGACCAGCCAGAGGCTCCTTTCTCCAATTATGAAGACTCAGATGCTGAAGAATCCATCCCAGCTGCTTCTCCACCTGAAGAATTCTCATTTGGGGAAACCTTACATGCCATGCGAGAACAATTCCAATGGCAGCAACAGGATTTCTCAGATACCAGAAAAAGACTTAGGAACTTTCTGCACCTTCCACAACACAGGCCCTTAGCTATACCTCCTGTCCTCTCTGTTGTGGACGATGCCTTTAATGATGTCTGCTCTGCACCAGACTCCTTACCTCCAGCCCCTGCCAAACCAGACAGATTTTACAGGGTACCAGACACGCATCATCACCTATACAAGGCCCCACTTGCAGACCCCGAAACTATTTCCCAGGGGCCTAAGGCAGTAGCCTCGACCACAGCAAAAAACCCTATTCCTTCTGAAAGGGAAGCCAGGTCTTTAGATAGATGGGGCAAAAAAGTTTATACCTCAGCTACTCTCTCAGCTAGAGCTTTAAACTGTCAGTTTCACATGATACAATACCAAGAGTTTATGCTTGATCAGTTAACTAAAAAACTATCATCTGATGACTCTATAGATAAGAAATATGTATTAGAAATGGTAAATAACATACAACAGGTTAGTAACCATTCCTTAAAATGTGGCTATGATGCACTGGAGGCTTCATTTAGATCAGCCATGACTGGCACAGTGATAAGAAGACATGCATGGCTGAAGGAACAAGTCTTACGGATCATGTTAAAGCTAAGTTATTAGATGCTCCTATGGATAAGACCAGTTTGTTTGGTACACCTGCCCAGCAGGTAATGAAGAAAATGGAAGAAAAGGCAAAATCTGTTCAAACGGTTAAAGATTTCTTGCAGGTTCAGCCCCAAGGTTTAGCAGGAACTGGCCTGCCAAAAATTGGTCCTTTCCTGACTCCACAAGATCCCAGAGAGGCAGGAATAGACGTTCCAGAGGCAGACACCAATCCAGAGGAGGTGCCTACAGAGGACGACAGTGGCAAGGTAATAACAGAGGTACAGACTCAGCCACTACCACTACAACGGCACAATCACAGTGACTTAACTCTACATCCGCCTACCAGGGAACAAATAGCAGCTCCATTAGGCGGAAAATTAACCTTATTTTGAAAAACTGGAACTACATCACAAAAGACAAGTGGATTTTGCAAACCATAGACCAAGGTTACCGATTCCACTTTCACACTTTACCAGTCAAAGAGGAATGCCAAACCTGCCTCCAAATCAAAAACAGAAGCTCTACAACAGATAATGCAATTAGCAAAGATGAGAGCTGTGGAAAGAGTGCCAATAACAGAACAAGGCAAAGGATTTTACTCCAGACTATTCCTAGTTCCAAGAAAGGAAAAAGTTGGAGACCTATTCTCGACCTGTCCACCTTAAATACATACATCATTGTCCCAAAATTCAAAATGCTGACCCTACAGCAACTTCTTCCCATGCTGGGCAAGGAGTGTTGGCTGGTAACTCTAGATCTCAAGGAGGCATACCTGCACGTCCCCATTCGACCTATTTGCAGAAGATACCTCAGATTTCTTGCAGGATCAGAGCATTATCAATTCTCAGCATTGCCCTTTGGCTTATCTACTGCCCAGAGTATTCACAAAATGCCTGGCATCAGTAATCGCCCACTGCAGACTACAGGGAATCCAAATTTATCCATACCTGGACGACTGCCTGCTACAAGGGGACAACAAAAGCAAGCTGACAACAGATTTACAAAGGGTCATTTACTTGCTACAAGCACTGGGATACACAGTCAATTTACAAAAGTCAAGGCTGATACCATCCCAAACAAGGACATTCCTGGGCGAATTGGACACTGAAAAACAAATGGCATTCCTAACCGCAGAAAAACAAAAAGAACTCCCTCTTTACTTCTTGGCTCTAACAAAACAGAACAAGTTAACAGCAAGAAAGGTCCTGCAGGCCTTGGGCTACATGGCATCATGCATAATCTTGGTTCCACATGCCAGACTACATATGAGAAAACTACAGTGGTACCTAAGGAATTTATGGTCCCAACACAGGCACAGCCTAGAAGCAAAAATTCCACTAATCCCATGCCTAAAACAGGAGTTCCTATGGTGGGCACAGGCATGCCAGTCAAACCCAGGCCTACCCTTTCACAGCTATCGAGCAAGCCAGACCATCACAACAGACGCCTCAGACCTAGGATGGGGGGCTCACATGCTGGACAAATGCGTACAAGGATTGTGGACGCAGGATCAACTCCACCTGCACATCAACCTAAAAGAAATGCTGGCAGTAAAACTGGCAATCCAAAATTTCAGACCATTTCTCAGAGGGCCATTTGATGATAAGGACAGACAACACCACAGTAATGTGGTACATCAACAAGCAGGGAGGCACTCATTCATACCCCCTATGCAGAATGACTTTGGAGCTTTGGAACCTGGCACTCAGCTACAACATCCAGTTACAGGCAATATTTGTACCGGGAAAGGACAATACTCTAGCAGACATATTGAGCAGAACCACATCGGATGCCCACGAATGGATGCTACACCCGGACATCTTCAAGACCATCTCAAAGAAATGGGGAAGACCACAGATAGATCTATTTGCTTCCCCTCTCAATCACCAACTCAAAAAATTCTGCACAAGGACATTCCACCCACTTGCATGGAAAGTGGATTCGCTCTCCTTCAGCTGGAAAGGCCTAACAGCATATGCATTCCCACCTCTTCCCTTGATACACAAGGTATTACTAAAAATCAAGGAGGAACGTCCAAGGATAACCCTGATAGCTCCAAACTGGCCAAGACAACACTGGTACCCATTACTGAGGAGCATGTCTCGACAACATGTGGCCAATACCCCTGATGCCTTTGATGTTAACTCAGAACAACTACAGCAGCATGCATCCAAACCTAAAAACGTTGCAACTGACTGCATGGAACATCACATAGCAGCAACTAACCCAGAACTTTCACAAAGGGTTAAAGACATTATCCTTGAAGCCCGCAGACCTTCAACAAGAAGGAACTATGCAGGAAAATGGAAAAGGTTTGTCATTTGGAGCACTGAAAGAGGAAAAGATGTGTCAATTATAGATATGGCTAACATTCTGGAGTATCTGGCAGAGCTTCTACATACAGGCCTGTCCTATTCCTCCATCAAGATACATGCATCAGCTATTTCAGCAGAATACAGCTTTGATCCACCTGTCTTTTCACATCCTTTACTCAGGCAGTTCCTCAGAGGAATTAAGAATGTAAAACCTCCAAGGAAACCACCATTGCCAGCTTGGGATTTGAACTTTGTGCTAGAAAAATTGACACTCGCACCTTTTGAACCAGCAGCTACAGCAGACCTACAGCATCTATCATGGAAAACTGCTTTCCTACTGGCAATAACCTCAGCAAGGAGGGTCTCTGAACTCCAGGCCCTAATGGCGGTACAGCCCTTCCTAATCTTCCACCAAGATAGAGTGTCCATGAGGACTAATCCTACGTTTATGCCTAAGGTGATATCCAGAGTGTCTTTAAACCAGGCAATCCACCTACCCACCTTCTTTCCCAACCCACAAAACAGAGGGGAAAGATTGCTGCATTCCTTGGATGTACATAGACAGTTACGCTACTACCTGGACAGAACAAAAAGTAGCAGAAAAACTGACCAGCTTTTTGTAGCCTATGCAACAGGAAGGGAAGGAAAAGCAATTTCCAAACAGACAATCTCCAAATGGATAGGAAATTGCATACGGTTCTGCTACTCCTTCCATGGAAAACCAATTCCACAGAACATAAGGCCTCATTCTACAAGGGCAACAGCCACTACCACAGCCTTCATACGAGGGGTGGCAACCAAGGACATTATTGAGGCGGCTACTTGGACCTCCGTGCATACATTTGCCAAGCATTATAACTTACCAATGTACTCCAGATCCCGAGCAGGGTTTGCCACTGCTGTGCTGCAAGGGATCCTAACCACACCATAATCTAATTTTTTTTCCTCCTCCCTTAGTTGGCTATGGTATTCTACCCAGTTGTTATGACTGCAGATGCATCCATGAAGGACATAGTACAGTTTTGTACCTACCATAAATGTAGATGTCCGAACTGGATAGCATCTGCAGTCAGGATTACCCTCCCGCCTTCCCCTCTGTGGTACTCCTAGGGTATTTACCCTCCTAATAGCTAGCTAGTGGGGGGAGTCTCTTATGGTGTATTTGTTTGTATATATGTACATACATGCTTATTTTCTGAGTTTGCCTTCTATCCTTTTGGAAACATTGGCATTTATCCAAAATTTAGCCTTCCAGGAAGGGCAACTGGCATCTGGGGCAAGAAACACTGAAGAAAATGGCGTCGGCTGATGCTTTTATACCCGGAGACCAGCAGAGATGACGTCGGGTGAAGTGCGACATCAGCCGAAGCCGGACCCAGACTTTGGAATCCGGCCGACTGCAGGGCTGCCTGACGACAGGACAACCCAGTTGTTATGACTGCAGATGCTATCCAGTTCGGACATCTACATTTATGGTAGGTACAAAACTGTACTTTTTACTTGGGACTAAATAATTCCGGAAATCAGACTAATTGTTCCTGTCCTTTTCAGGAACCAAGTTAGGTAAGTCAGTTTCTAAAGTCACTTTGGTGAAGTGGTTGAGCGACTGAATTTCCTTTGTCTATCAACAAAATAACATGTGTTTAACAACTAAAGTCACGGCACATTCAACCAGATCATTTGCCACTTCCATAGCCTTTCATTTGAGAGCTTCTATGGATATTTGCGCAGCAGCTACTTGGGCTTCCACCTTGTACCTTTATCACTCATTACAAATTGGACATGGTCTCCAGGGGGAGAGCATCCTTTGGCTCAGTGGTGCTCAGGAATATCCTTCTGTAGGGCCTCCCAGGACATAAATTAGCTAGGGAAGATTGACAACATCAGATAAGGAAGTTATGCTCTTACCAAACTGTTCCATCTGTGTTGTTGATCTTCATTCATTCATGACATCGCACCCTCCGAACCCCCTCCAAAGGCTCCTGGAGGTTCAGCTTTGGTCCTGGTTGCGTGGTACGGTATTTGCTCAGACAAACCTCTGCTTTCTTATTCTTACGGGCAAATTCAATCTAAGGAGATGAGGAGAAGGGGCACTATGGGTAACCATAGCTCGAGAGTTTCTAGCTGGCACGAGCTTGTTAAATCAGCCGAGTCAGTTCCGAGGACGGAACAGAAACCTATTTGTCATGAATAAAGATCAGCAACACAGATGGAACGTTACGGTAAGAACATAACTTCTTTTTTTCAATTGTCTGGATGTTTGTCCAGCATAAAATCCTGAGCAAGTACAATGTGGCAAGGTAAATTAGCCAGTCAGAACTACAAGTGCTAAACATTAAAATGTCAAAAACTTTTGCTGTATTACTGGATATGAATTGTTTTGTTTTCCTAACATACTTGCATGCAGAACATTGCCCACTAGGTTGACAGCCCAAGAAGAGATTGCTATCCGTAGTTGTTTACTGATGTTAAATTTAATAACTTTTTATAATGGTTAAAACAATAACCTATGGTTTTACCCCTTCTGTAAGAGAATGAACAACGTGCTGGTATTAACTCGCAGTTGTCCGCCATTAAAATGTCCCAATGTTTATTGATAAAGTTCCTGAAGAACCCAGTGTTGCTTCCAAAACTAGGCATTAGTCTCAGTGTGCTCATTGTGTCATCTTTAACTCTGTTTATTGTATCGCAATCATTTTAATCTGCCAACATTTTTGACAGAGTTGCCAACATATCTTTATAATTGTATCCCCTGTCACAAACTCTCTTAATAAGATCAAAATCTTGTTTAAATTCCTCATCCGGTGAATATATTCTTCGAATTCTAAGAAATTGTGATTTTGGAATATTTTGAATAATATGGGCTGTATGACAACTTGTTGCATGTATTCTAATGTATGGCTTAAATTTATTCAAAGCATATAGTTTGATGGGCCTGTCCCTACAGAGACTACGAGTTTGGTTGAAACCTATGGTCAAACAAATTGATGCTGCATTGATAGAGGTATTTTATTGAGCTTGATGCTGTTCATCAACGTGTCTTTTTAAGATTTTGACATGTTTTTATGAACGCCGTATTGATAAATCAGTCACAGAGGTATCCCATTTCTGTGATGAAGTAAGCGTATACCAGTCACATAAATCTTTTCACGATCATTTTTCTAAGTTAGCTACGGATATAATGGTTTTGGAAAAGGAACTGAAAGAGTGAAAATTTAAGAAATTTCAAAGACATGCAAGGGATTATGCCAGTGGCAAGCCATTTACTGTACAAAAAGCAATCAAGTTTTTAAATAGTGAGGAATAGAGTTCCAGTTCAGAGAAAGAGAACCAAATCTGTTAACGAAATATTTGATAACATAATTGAAACATCAGCTGAAGATTCTTCTTCGGCCGTGGATACTGATGTTGAGGCTACTAGTATCTCCCCAGTGGCCAAAAAGAGTAATGTGGTTAAACCCTTTTGATTTAGGAAAAGGGCTGGCCGACAGTACTCTAAAAGACATTCCATCTGTAGATGCCCCACTGCCCTACTATGTCTGATAGTTCTGAATTACCATGCAACTCTAATGTGCATAACATTTCTTCTATTCAGTTAACTCAGACAGCAGTTGATTTGCTCAATTAAGGTTTGAATTTTGTACCCACCTCTTCTGTTTCAGAAAACTTTTTTTTTTGTTAAGGATGTTCTGACATTTTGTAGACAGCTCAGTTTAAAGTTATTTTTTCTTAATAAAGATATATCTGACAGTAAAGAATTTAAATTTAGAAACTCTAAATGTCTTTTTATTCCTATGTTGCAGTATTCTTACTGTGGGATTTCCCGCCTCAGGTGACCCGACATAGGCTCCTATACAAAAGCTTAAGCCTGGTTGCTGTAGGTGCATGGGACTTTACAAGTAGGGCTATAAACCAGGTACCTTAAATGTGACGTCTGCATGCACAGACCTCAGAACGTTTCAGCCGCAGACGATGTTCCATCGTTCACCTCGCTGCTACCCTTGAAGACTTCTAAAAGCTAAGTACCCTGTTGGGGAAACCTTTCCGTTCTTTTTGCTTGAGATTGGTTAGCTGTATTTAGTATTAGCTGATTTCAGCTAAGAAGGGCAAATGCCGCTGCGGGCGTCAGATACCATATAAAGATATGCACAACCTTTGCATTTTTTTTTATCTTGGGAAGGAACACGATCATACTGCTTATTCCATTTGCCTGTCTTTTGCACCGAAGACCCTCTGCAGTCATCTGGCTGCACTAAACTTGTATTTAGAGAACCAGTGTCTCAAAAAGCTTGCGCTTAGGATGGATCCCGACTTGGCCGTTCCGACTGAACCACCACAGAAAAAAGCCAAAGTTTTCAGGCCTACTTCCATTGCCTGTCCGCCATCAGACAGCTTCTGATTTAGGAGTTGAGGGATGTCCGACAGAATTGGCTACTTTGGCTCTCACTGATTCCAAACTTATTTCCTCTCCATCTCTTACCTACTAATAAAGACAGCAAAGTCATGGATAGGATTGGGAGAAAAGTGTACACCTCTTCCGCCCTGACCTTTCATGCTGTTCTTTACCAGACACACCTGAATGCCCTACTAAATCAGGCATAACATCTAAACTGTCTCTGGCTTCACAGGTCGCCAGACATTCCATTAGGTGCAGTTATGACACAGCAGAGGCCTCTGCTAGGTCAGTAGCTTCTGCTTCTGTCTTCCGCAGACATTCTTGGCTCCGCCTACACCCTTTTCCAGAAGACTTCAAAACTTAAATTATGGACGCCCCATTAGACTATAACCTTTTGTTTGGAAAACAGCCTGCAGAACTTTTTAAAAACCTGCAGGAGAAAAACAAGGAACTGCAGGACATCAAGCATTTGCTTGTGTCCCCTATTCCCAAGTATGACAGGAACTACCCTGCTAAAACTTCATTTGTCAGGAAAACTCCTTCCTCTGGCACCCCCTCCTCCACCAGGCACAGAAGAAGGAACCAGAAGGTAAACATACTCCAGACCTGTTAACTCTCAACCAACTCCTAGATAGCCATTTTAGGTTAAAAATGCACCCAACAATGCGTTAACTGCCTTGGCCATCTGCCCTTGTCACCTCACCTATCCCACTGCTTGCCATTTTGAAAAACTTCAGACCAATTGGTACTGACTGTCATTCAAAACGGATACTTCCTTTCTTGGAAAGAAAAAGCTCATCCCAAGGCCGATTGCCTTCCCCCCCAAAAATCAAGCCCACCTCCTGCCACAAATTCTTCAAGACCTCAAAAAACTAGGAACAATAGAACCTGTTCCTTCAGGTCAGAAAGGAAAAGGGTTTTACTCGAGACTCTTTCTGGTCCCCAAAAAGGATGGCCCTTTGAGACCTATATTGGATCTGTCCTTCCTGAACCAATTCCTAAAAGTTTCATCATTCAGAATGCTTTCCCTTCCAACCCTTCTCCCTCTTATCCCAGAGCAGCCCTTCATGGCCACACTGGATCTAAAGGAGGCTTACCTCCATATCCCTATAAAGCCATCCAACAGAAAATGTTCACTTTTTTTGCATTCTGCTCTCATTTTCAGTTTACAGCCTTGCCCTTTGGTTTGTCTGCTGCACCCATAGTATTTACAGAATGCCTAGCCCCAGCCATTGCTTACTGCAGGACCCAACTTATCCAACTCTATCCCTACCTAGATGACATTCTCCTTCTAGCAGAGACAGAAACCCTTCACAAACACCATCTCAGGTTCACCACCACCCTTCTTCAAAACCTGGGCTTCACCCTCAACATAAACAAATCCTGCTCACTCCCTCAGCAAGACAAAATCTTTCTGGGCTGCAAAATCAGGACAGATCTGATGCGGGCCTTTCTTCCCCAGGAAAATGTCCACTCACTCTCCAGTCATTTTCAAAACATTTTACTGGATCTCCAGATTTCTGCAAGACAATTCCTGCAACTCCTGGGGTTTACGGCAGCCACCATTACCTATACTTCCCTTGACAAGAATGCACATGTGGAAGTTCCAATGGTACCTCAAGAATGTGTTGTGTCAACACCTACAGTCTCTGGAGAAGCAAATTCCATTTTTGCCCTGCCTCAAATCAGAACTAAGGTGGTGGATTCTACAAGTCCGTCACAACCCGGTATTACCACTCCAAATGCCCTCCCCAACCCAGTTCATGCATACAGATGCATCAGACCTAGGGTGGGGAAGCCACCTGCAAAGGATTTCAGGGTTTAGGAAACATGCAATCCTGCCTTTCAAAAGAAAAATATCAATGTCAGGGAGATGACTGTAGTTCTCCTAGCCCTGCAGGTTTTTCTTCCTACCCTCCACCTGGGCCCCCTTCAAATATTCACAGACAACACCACAGTTATGTGGTACCTCAACAAACTTGGGACTGAAGCCCACCTCCTTTGCACAATAACTCTACAAGTCTGGGACATCACCTCCAGGCACAGCTTGTCCCTGCAAGCCTCGTATATCCCCTCTCAGGACAACAAACAGGCAGATGATCTCAGCAGAACATTTTCTCTCCAGCACAAGTGGATGTTGAACATGGAAGCCTTTCTAGACATTGTCTACCAGTGGGGTACTCCTCAAGTGGATCTGTTTGCCTCCCCCCAGAACAGACAGTTGTGCAATTTCTGCACCAAGGATCACTCCCCACTAGCCTGGAGAGTAGATGCTTTCAGCATTCCTTGGAAGGGACTGTTTCTTTATGTTTTTTCCCCCTTCCCTGTAATCCAAAAGACCTACTGAAAATCAGGAAAGACAAACCAAAAATCTTGCTGGTGACCCCCTACTGGCCAAGGCAACACTGGTCCCCCCCCTACTTCAATCACTAGCCGAGGGCAATCACCACAAGTTCCCACAAGGTAAAACTTCACATACAACAAAAGGGAACCCTAATCCATCCTCACCTATAGATGTTAGCACTAACACTCTGGGTGATAAAACTTCTAATCCCTTTACGACACCGCTACTCAGAGGACATGCTTACAGTCCTGAGGGAGGCCAGGAAACCTGCAACTAGAAAATCATACTTATCAAAATGGGAGAGGTTCTCCAAATGGTGTCTACATAAGGACAAGGACCCCAGCCAAACAAACCCTTCCCTAGTCCTTACATGTGTGTCTGAACTCATTAAGGAGGGCCTTTCTTACTCTTCAGTGAAAGTGCACCATTCAGCCATCTCTTCCTGCCTGCCTCTAGATCCCCCTTTACTATCCAGGCTAGATGTTAAACTTTTCCTGAGTGGGGTCTTACACATCAGACCACCTAGAAAACCCATCCTGCAGCCCTGGGACCAAAACTTTGCCCTGAAAATAGCACTTGCCCCCCTTTGAGCCGGCTAGCAATGCTACTTTACAATTGTATACATGGAAGATGGTACTGTTGGTGGCCATCACTTCTGCTAGGAGAGTGTCAGAGTTACAGGCTCTCATGGCCTGCCCCCTTACACTATCTTCCACAAGGACAGGGTGACCTTACACACCAACTCTTCCGTCATGCCTAAAGTGGTAAACGAACTCTCCTTAAATCAATCTATTCACCTGCCTACCTTCTTCCCCTCTCCATCTAACAATAGTGAGAGGATTCTCCATTCCCTGGCTGTACACAAACAACTGAGATTCTACCTAGACAAAATTAAGTCCTTCAGAAAATCTGACCAACTATTTGTCTCCTTCCACCCCAGGGCTATGGGCAAGTCAGTTTCCAAGCAAACTATTTCAAGTTGGATCAGAAAATCCATTTCCTTATGCTACTCACACCATGGCAAACATTAACCCCATGGGGTAAGAGCTCATTCCACCAGAGGTATGGCTACTTCCAAAACCTTCCTCAAAGGGCTGGACACAGCTTCCATTATGGAAGCTGCCACCTGGTCCACTATTCACACCTTCACCAGACACTACAGGTTAGATCAAGTCTCCTCCAGACCAGAGCCAGGGCAGGCTTTGCTAGAGCAATCCTGCAGGGGTTTCTGGAATCTTCCACTTCTACCTCCATCCTTTCCTCTAACTAGCTGTGGTACTCTCCCATAGTAAAAATACTGCAACATTGGAATAGAAGGACATAGAATGATTGGCAGTAGATTTTTATGGTGCCGAGGTGCCAGCTCAAAACCCAACCTTCAACGAAGGCACGCCTATTCACGCATGTCTTTCGAACGCCACTCAACTGCGGGGAGGGCATGCAGGCTCCACACAGAAGGGGCTCCAGCCGAGACTCGAACGGGAGAACCTCTTGTTGTGAGGTGACAACGCTACTGCTGCACCATCGTGGCATATAATAGAAGGGCATAGACTAGTTGTGTAAAATTTACCATAACCATAGATGTCCTCCTCTACCATGCTGCAGTATTCCATCCCTCCCACCTTCCCCCTGCATTACGTTTGGACTATGGATCTAGCTTTTAGCTACTAGGAAGCTCTGCCCTTCACTAAGAGCAACTAGGCAGCATATGACACTTGACACTTCTGGCTGACAATCACTTATTACTCTCTTTGGGATGGTCTGTCTGGCCTTCAAGTTCTGAGGTCTGTGCGTGCAGACATCACATTTAAGGTCCCTGGTTTGTGGCCCTACGTGTGACGTCACACACTCCTACAGCAACCAGGCTTAAGCTTTTGTGTAGGAGTCCATGTCTGGTTGCCTGAGGCGGGAAATCCCACAATAAGAATACTGCAATGTGGAAGAGGAAGACATCTATGGTTATGGTAAGATTTTACACATCTATTCTTTTTGTACCCCTATGAATAAATATGTGGCAGTCTTTGAACAAGATGTATTGAAGGAATTGCTTAATTTTAAGTCTAATACTGGCTTGCAACATAATTTGTCCTGGGCACAACAACAAGCTTTAATAAATCTTAAGGCTAATATAGAAGTGGTTATTAACACTGCAGATAAAGGTGGGGTTGTGGTTGTCTAGGTTTGAGCTAGGTATTGGACTGAGGGCCATAAACAACTTTTAGACATTTGGTTTTACAAGAAAATGGTTTTGGACCCCACCTTAAAATTAAAACATGACAGTGATAGTTTTCTTAAGTTGGACTTGACAGAAGGGATTATTTCCAAAGATGATGTTTCCATCTTAAAGTTCAGGACCTTACCCAACAATATGTCTACATGCTTCCAAAGATAGATAAAGACTTCACACAACCTGCTGTTAGACCAGTAGTCTCAGGCTGTGGTTCTTTAGCAGAACCCCTGTCCGCTTTTCTTACTCTATATTTTCAACCCTTGCTGAATGGGGTGCGCTCACATATCCACGATACCACCCAATTTTTTAATATTATTCAGGATACATGTTTACATTGGACGGTGGTAGCTTTGTACACCAACATTCTGCATTGGGCAGGGTTAATGGCATTGGACTACTGGTTAAATCATTATATAGTCCTGGGTTTAATACATTTTTGTTGTGTCTTACTGAATGTGTACTTGCCAAGAATGTTGATTTATTTTGAAGGAGGTTGTTTCATACAGCTGAAGGGAACTGCTATGGGGGCCCGTTCTTCCATTTATGCAGATTTATTCATGGGTTTTTTGGAGGAGCAGGTTTATGATGCTGGCCATAATATCGTTTTGGAGACCATCGATATATGGCATAGGCCCCTGGACTATTGCTGGATGGTTTGAAAGTCTGATTTGGTATATCTGAATGAATTCATGCAGTACCTTAATAAAAATAAATTGGGAATACAGTTTAGTGTCAAATATGATCACAAACAAATTTTCTTTCGAGATGTTGCAGTCACTAAAAATTATGATGGTACCTTGAGAACTGCAGTACATAGAAAGAATCCACAGTTTAATACTTTATTACATGCAACAAGTTATCATCCAGCCCATAGTATTCGGAATATTTCAAAATAACAACAATTTCTGAGAATTCGAAGAATATGTTCATCGGATGAGGAATTTTATCAGCAAGAATTTGATCTTTTTAAGAGATTTTTGTGACTGGATATAATTATAATATTTTGGCAACTTGGAATTCTGTCAAGTTGACAGATCAAAATTATTGCAATACCATAAACATAGAGTTAAATATGACACACAAAGACTAGTGATTAGTTTTGGAAGAAACACTGGGTTCTTCAGGAATTTGATCAGTAAACATTGGGATATTTTAATGACAGACAGCAAGATATGCGAGTTAATGCCAGCATGCTGTTCATCCTCTTACAGGAGGGTAAAACCATAGGTAATTGTTTTAATCATTAAAAAAGCTATTAAATTTAACATCAGTAAACAAGCAGCTATGGATGGTAATCCCTTTTTGGGCTGTCAGCCATGTGGACATTGTTCTGCATGCAAGTTAGGAAAACAAAATAATTTGCATCCAGTAATACAGCAGTTTTTGACATCTTAATTTTTAATACTTGTAGTTCTGATTGGCCAATTTATTTTGTCACATGTACTTGTCCAGCATTTTAAGTTAGTCAAACATCCAGACCATTGAAAGCTCTTATTTATGAACAAGAGTGACATTAAAAATTGTCACTGTTTTAAAGTATTGTATAAACACAGAGAAACTTCCTGCTTTATTTAGTTTTACTGTTACTGATAGAATTAGCCGTACTAAATGTAATAAATTAGGTTAGCACGGTATATTAAACAAAGACTGGTCAAAGATAGTGAGGTTGGGGGCACCGTTTTCATTTGAATTAAATGAAGTGTTATAATTAATTCATTGAAGGGGTGGAGCTTAATTATTGGTTCTCTTATTTAATTCTTTAAAGTGTATTGTTTGCCATCACACTGATGAAGACATTTGCTTGGCGAAACCAGTTTTTTTTTTTTTTTTTTTTAGGAGACTAAAAAGGCTGTTTTTGTTGATTTTGAGTGCTGGTCGTCTTTTCTATTAGTTTGGAATACTTTTGGCCTTTGAACCTTGCCATACTTGCATGGAGTTTGAATTTTCATTCTTAGTCCCAAGGTCAGGGGCACTTTAACCAGAAGAGAGCAGAAGGGCAAAACTGTCTCAGTCACTGGATTCCATTTCTGTAAACCTCAGAAGTCCTGTTAGTGTAAGCAGAAGGCTGGATCAACATTTTTGGATCCAGAAGTCCCATATCTTTGCCCAGGACCCCTGGATGATGGGAAACTTTTATGGATATCACCATAGATGCAGAGGTGGACCAGAAAACCAGGATTTAGTGGTGTTTTCACCAACAAACCTTATCTGAACTCCTTATTTGTTGCCTGACTGCTATTTTCTGGAGGCTGTTAGGCACTTAACTTTCCAGGCCAAGTCCTGGAAGGCCTTCACCCATGATTCTTGGGGAATTGAGAGTGATGATGATTCCTTTCACATCCCTCCCAAAGGCAACAAACAATATCTTTCCAGATCCATCTTGGCAGATAAGGGCAGCAGCACACACAATGTTAAAGCTACTAGAAAGAATGGTCCTGGATGTCCCATCAGACCACAGAGGATCTGGAGGCTACTCAGGTTTCTTTTTAGTGACAGAAAGAATGAGGATCTAAGATAGTTTTGGACCTAAACCATTTGAATCACTTTGTCCAATTAGGCATTATTCTGGATGGTCACAATACAGTCCATATTACTTCTACTGAGGAAGGGCAGCTGGATATGCTTGGTGAACCTACAGGACATTACTGTCAAATTACGATAGGCCAACAGTCTACGAGGCTCCTGTGCTTCTGGATGCAAGACAGTCATTTCAGTTTCAGAGCACTGCCCTTTGGTCTCACTTAAGCATGTTTTTGTCTCTTCTGTGCCCAAGTTTCAGAGAAATTACCCCATAAAACAGCCTTTATTTGTAGGCAATCTTGCCCTCTCCCCAGGGGCAAGAAAGATGGGAAGTGGGCTCCTCCTGCTAAAGTTACTCAGAATTCTGTGTCCCAGAAGTCTCCTTTTCCTGATAAACCAGGTGCTGTCTGACTATCCTATTCTTCCCAGTCACATTCCTCTTTCTCTTCGCCTTTTTCTCTCTTCGCCTTTTTCTCTTCGTGTTTGGTGTATGATTACTCTGTCCATTATCTGCCAAAGGTATTTCATAGTCTGGAAATCTCTTCCCCTGCTTATGGGAATTCCTCAGCCCCCTTAGCAACAGCTGTCCTTTTTTCCAGGGGTGCTTCGAGATCTTTTGACTTGGGGAACTATTCAAGAAGTTCCCGTTTCCCAAAGGGGAAGGGGGTTTTACTCGATTGTTTTACTCCAGAATGTTTCTGGTGCCCAGGAAAGGGGGTACCTGAAGACCAGTTTGTAGCCCTTTCTCATCTGAACACCTTTCTGAAGGTCCCCTTTTTTCGAATGTTATTCAATCAGACTTTGTCCTTCGTTTGCTTCCTCTGGCTTCTATGGTGTCTCTGGACCTCAAGGATGCTTATTTTCCTATAACAATTCACCTCCTTTTCAGGGAGTTTTTACATTTTTCTGTTGCTTCCTGACATTTTCAAGTGTTGTGCTTTGCCCTTTGCCTTTCTATGACCTTAAGGGTATTCACCAAATGCCTTGCTCCTGCAATTGCTTTTTCCAGGCCAAGGGGGATCCAAGTCTTTACCTACTTGGACAACTTCCTGTTTCAGGCATCCTCTCCAGAAATCTTGGTGCAAACTATCTGTTTTGCCATTTCCCTTCTGTAAAGCCTGTGGTACACTAAACATTTCAAAAGTACTTTCTGACTTCTTTTCAGGATTGTATCTTTGTAGAGTACAGGATCCAGGCTATTAAATTACTGGCATCCCTGCCTCCTCAGAAGGCCCTAACACTCATTTCATTTTTTCAGTCCCTTCTTCCTCTGGATTCAGTAACAGCCAGGGATTTTCTGGGAGCTGTGAGTTTTATGGCCTCCACCATTCCTATGCTCTGTTTTCCCAAACTCCACATGAGAAAGATCTGATGCTATCCGTGTCATTATTCATCACAGTTGGGTCTTGGATCTGACATCGGATCTGAGCTGGCAACTTCTCAGACAGATCCAGAGCTCAAGGTCTTCCTAAGAAGCCGAGGCTCTCAGATCCAAGGCATCGGCCGAGTGGAGGCCATTGGATCCGAGTAGGTGCAAGCTGTCCTCAGATCCGAGCAGTTTGTTGGATCCGTCCAGCACTCCATCCAAAGCTTCGAATCCAGCTAGGCTGTATGATCCCATTGTAATCTAAAGATGTCTTTCTATTCATATGTTGCAGTATTCTTGGTGTGGGATTTCCTGCCTTCAAGCAACCCATACGTCGGCTTTTATACAAAAGCTTCAGCTTGGCTGTTGCAGCTGCGTGGGACGTCACACATAGGGCCGTTAACCAGGGACCTTATGTGTGACGTCTGCATGCACAATCCTCAGAACTTTTCAGCTGCAGATGACTTTGCATCGTACGATCGCTCTCCAGACATCGGATCGTCTATAGATAAGTAACCCATTGGGTTTTTGCATTTCTAATATTTTACCGATCTTTCCATTGCTTATGCTTGGTGGTTGTATGTTTCAGCTGATGTCCGGTAAAAAGGGAAAGTGCCAATGCAGGCACCAAATTCTCCATAAGGACGCCCATGACAAATGCATTTTCTGTGTAGGCCGGGAACACTACCATAACACCTGCTCTATTTGTAAATCTTTTGTGCCTAAGACCTTACATAGCCGTCTGGAAGCTTTAAACCTTTACTTAGAGAACCAGCTCCTCAAATGGATCCCGCTTTGGAGGCCGCGCAAGAACCTCTGCGTAAGAAGGCCAAGATGCCTAGGCCTTCATCGCCTGCTGCTTCGCACCCAAACACCCCACCAACTACCGATGTAGGAGTTGAGCATTTGGCGGATACGTCTGCTCAATCGACCTCCCTCACAGAGGCCGCTGTTCAGCCGACTTCCGGCATGTCCACGGAGCTTTCTCAGACACAGACTCCTGTCGATGTTGAGGGGGAACCATATTTGGGGGTTTCTTCGACTGGGATCCAGACCTCCGATACAGTTTCTGCCAAACCCAGCTCTAGACCGACTCCAACCAAAATGTAGCAGAAAACAAAACATATGCCTACTTCTGAAGCCCCTCCAGACTGGGAGGCCTTCACCTCCTCTCTTATGCAGGCATTTATGGCCCTTAGGCCTTCTGCCTCACCCACAACTACTTTGCCTCTGCTAAGCCCTAGGCTTACCTCTGCTTCTTCTATTCCCATGACCCCCCCCCTCCTTGAGGAAGAAGAACATGTCTTCCTACTCTTCCTTGGATGAATCCATCTCTTATGCATCCCAGACTGCTTCTCCCAAGGAATATTACTCTCCTGATAAGGATTCTGTGGAAGGGGATTCTCCACCTGAAGACATTACATTTAGTGAAACCATCACCAAAATGAAAGACGGTTTAAAATGGGATACTTCCTAAATGACAGAAACCCAAAAAATATACTTTGAATTGCTGCAAGTGGAGTCCCCTCCCCTTCATCTGTACCCCCTGTTCTTCCTGCATACTTGGATGCTTTTACTGCTGCCTCTAGAACTCCTGACTCACAGCCTCCTGCACCTAAGTGCCCAGACCGCTTCTACAAGGTGCCAGAGGAACAAAAATACTTCATAAAGCCACTCTTAGCAGACCAAGCAGTGATTGCCACTGCCCCTGATAAACAGTCTAGGTTGCTACCTTCTGCCTCCCTTTTACTCACGGATAAAGATAGCAAATCCATGGATAGCATAGGCAAGAAGGGTGTACACTTCCTCCACTTTGGCCTTCAGAGCCATTAACTATCAAACACTCATGACCAAGTATGCCCTGGACTTAGTATCCCGAGCCACCTCTATGCTGGCTTCAATTCCTGACAGTCCCATTAAAACGGATATCTCCTCCAAATTGTCCTTAGCACTACAAGTGGCTCGACACTCTATAAGATGCAGATACGATGCTGCAGAAGCTTCTGCTCGCTCTGCAGCATCAGCATCTATCCTTGGGAGATGTTCCTGGCTTAGACTACAGAATCTGCCAGAAGACTTCAAGTCCAAAATTTTGGACACTCCCCTGGATCACAACTTCCTTTTTGGAAAGCAATCTGCAGACCTATTTAATAATCTGCAAGAAAAAAGCAAAGAGTTACAGGATATTCAACATCTTCTGGTGTCCTCTTTATCCAAATTTTATAGGAACTACCCAGCTAAGACTACCTTTGTTAGGCATAACCCGCATTCTGCTGCCTCCTCCTTCAGACCCAGAAGAGAAACTAGAAGACCTTCCTCATACAGGGCTACTGGCCCACCTCTTCAGCCTAGACAGCCCTTTTAGGACAGGGGAGGTCCCAATAATGCATGACTGCCTTGCTCATCTGCCCCTCTCAGCTCGTCTTACCCACTGTTTCCCCTTCTGGCAGAAAATCATCACAGACCAATGGGTATTGACCATTATTCAAAAAGGATACTTTCCATCCTGGAAACAAATTCTTCCCTGGAAAGGCATTCCATTTCCCCCAAACAACCAATGCCATCTCCTTCCACAAATTCCATCAGACCTGCAACAGCAAGGCAGAATAGAGACTGTTCCCATAGGACAAAAAGGAAAAGGTATTCGACTCCCGTCTGTTCCTGGTCCCTTGAAAGGACAGTCCCTGGAGACCCATTTTGGATCTCTCCTTCCTAAATCTTTACCTGCAGGTACCATCTTTCAAAATGCTGTCACTTCCCACTCTTTTACCCCTCTTACCTTCAAATGCTTTCATGGTCACCTTGGACCTAAAAGATGCTTATCTGCACATTCTCAGGGCTTCACACAGATTTTCTGCGTTTCTCTGGACCATCCTCGCACTTCCAATTTACGGCCTTACCCTTTGGCTTATCCACTGCCCCAAGAGTGTTTACAAAGTGCCTAGCTCCAGCCATTGCCTTCTGCAAGACCCAAGGAGCCCAGATTTACCCATATCTGGACGACATCCTTATCGTAGCACAGTCAGAAGATTCTCTATTAAGGCATCTACAACTCAAAGTCTAGGGTTCACTCCAAACCTCAAGAAGTCCTCCCTGCACCCCCAGACAAGGACAAGATATTCCTAGGTTGCAGAATCAATACAGAACGAATGAAAGCCTTTCTCCCACAGGACAAGGTGCTATCTCTAACTTCCCACTTCAGGAAGTCTTGTTCTCCCAAGACAGTCACTGCAAGGCAATTCCTTCAACCCCTGGGATTGATGGCAGCAACCATCCCCATGCTACCATTGGCCGGAATGCATATGCGAAAACTGCAATGGTACCTCAAAAATATCTGGTCACAACACCAGAGTCACTTGGAACACGTTATTCCTCCTCTTCTTTGGTTAAAGAAGGAAATCATTTGGTGGATCCAACAAGTACAACTAAACCCTAGGCTTCCACTGCAGCCCCCTCAACCCACACAGATATCGCATACAGATGCTGCAGACTCAGTTTGGGGAGCCACCTTGCACTCTTAGAGTCCAAGACCAGGGACAACCTCCCATGAAAATCAAACACAATGTAAAGGAGATGACAGCAGTTCTTTTAGCTATACAGACCTACCTACCCCTACTGCTACCAGGTCCTCTTCTGATAGTGACGGACAGTACCACTGTAATGTGGTACATCAACAAACAGGGAGGTACCAAGGCATACCAATTGTGCAGGCTAGCCCTACTAATTTGGGACCTAGCATCCCAGCAAGCCAGCTACATCACTTCGCAGGACAGCAAGCAAGCAGACCTCCTGAGCAAACATCCTCTCCACAACACGAATGGATGCTGGATGGGATGGTCTTCCTAGACATAGTCCACCGGTGTGGCACTCCACAAATAAACCTGTTTGCCTCCCCCCAGAACAGGCAGCTGCAAACCTTCTGCATAAAGACTTACTCCCCCCAAGCCTGCAGAGTAGACGCCTTCAGTTTCACCTGGGAGGGGAAGTTCCTGTATGCCTTCCCCCTTTGCCTCTGATTCAGAAAGTCCTTCTGAAAATCAGGAAGGTCAAACCAAAAATCTTGCTAGTGACTCCCTACTGGCCAAGGCAGCACTGGTTTCTCCCTTCTATACAATTTAGCCAAGAGCAATCACTGCAAGTTACCCCACAAGGTGGACCTTCTGACACAAGTCAAAGGAACTCTCCTACACCCACACTTGCAAAGGTTATCCCTCACTCTGTGGGTGATAAATTACTAACCCCATTCAGACACCACTATTCAGAGGACGTACTCTCAGTCCTGAGGGAAGCCAGGAAACCCACCACTAGAAAGTCATACCTTGCTAAATGGGAAAGATTTACTCAGTGGTGTCTGGGACAGGAAAGGGAGCCTTACGAGGCTGAC
Organism: Protopterus annectens; assembly: GCF_019279795.1. Lineage (NCBI taxonomy): Eukaryota > Metazoa > Chordata > Ceratodontiformes > Protopteridae > Protopterus > Protopterus annectens. The sequence continues at coordinate 115,798,195 of NC_056733.1, read as the reverse complement.
CCCCCCCCCCAATCCTCTCATATATGTGTCAACTTATAAAGGGTGGACTTTCCAATTCATCAGTGAAAGTGCACTTCTCCACATTGTCAGCCTGCTTACCTCTAGATCCTCCCTTGTTAGCCAGGCTACATGTGAAAGTCTTCCTCAAAGTGGTCTTGCACATCAGGCCACCTAAGAAGCGTATCCCTCCTCAATGGGAGCTGAACTTCATCCTGGAAACACTTACCCAGCTCCCCTTCGACCCGGCTAATACAGCCTCTCTACAGTTTTGTACTTGGAAAACAGTACTTCTAGTGGCTATTACCTCTGCCAGAAGGGTTTCCGAGCTACAAGCCTTAATGGCATGCTCACCTTACACTATTTTTCATAGGGACAGGGTCATTGTGAGAACTAACCCTTCCTTCTTGCCCAAGATAGTCAATGACTTGTCTCTAAATCAGTCCATTCACCTACCCAGTTTTTTCCCCACTCCCACTAACCAGGGAGACAGGATACTCCACTCCCCATATGTCCACGGGCAACTGAGATTTTACCTGGCCAAGACTGAAGACATTAGGAAATCCAAACAACTTTGTATCTTTCTACCCCAGGGCATTGGGGAAGGCAGTCACCAAATAGAACATTGCATCCTGGATTAGAAAGGCAATCGGTTTCTGCTACTCACACCACGGCAAAACCCCTCCAGTTGGGGTTAAGGCACACTTCCACAAGAGCAGTGGCCACATCCAAGGCCTTCCAGAAAGATATGGACACAGCTTCCATTATGGAAGCAGCTACATGGTCCACTATACACACTTTCACCAAACATTACATATTGGACCAAATCTCCAAAGCACACGCAGGATTTGCCAGGGCAGTCCTATAAGGCTTTGTGGAATCATCTTCTGCATCCACCACCCTTTCATCAAACTAAGCTGTGGTACTCTCCCAAACCAAGAATACTGCAACATAGGAATAAAAGGACATAAAATAGTTGTGTAAAACCTTACCATAACCGTAGATGTCTTCTTCCATGTTGCTGTATTCCTTTCCAACCACCGTTCACCCTCACAGACTGTACCAGTCTAACTGCTCCCTGATGCCTCTCTCCATTACAGAAGGGACCCAGAGCATTATACATGTCACCTTTGGCAGCCTGTCCTGTTGGGCCATCTACTTTGCCTGCTTAGCTTCAAGTTCTGAGGATTGTGCGTGTAGATGTCAACATAAAGGTCCCTGGTTTATGACCCTACGTGTGACGTCCCATGCAGCTGCAACAGCCAAGCTGAAGCTTTTGTATAGGAGCTGACGTACGGGTCGCCTGAAGGCAGGAAATCCCACACCAAGAATATTGCAACATGGAAGAGAAGGATATCGATGGCTATGGTAAGATTTTACACAACTATTCTTTCCCCTTCTCCATCCTCCAGGAAGTCAGTAAAGACTCGTGGGCGTAGATCCCCTTCTTGGCACCATAGAGCTGTGGGATCCAAGGTCGGATCTCCAGCAAGTTCTGGTCACTTGTCAGCTTCAGAGAAATAAGTCAGACCTCTGCATGTATACGGCTACTGCATGGCTCAGGAACATCAGAGGAATACAAAAACGTGGTAGAGCCAGCAAACAGTGGACAGAAATACGTTTGATGGAGGATGGAGAAAAACAAACTGGTTTCGGCCATTAGGCCTTCCTCAGTGTCTGTATTTGTTACAGAATACCACAATATAAATATATAGTGGTCTAGCGCCACCTAAAGACCATAAGCAAAATTACATCACATATATTTATTTAAACCAGGGGAAAAAAGTTCACCCAGTTTTATAATCCATTTCTTTTCCATTTTATTTAATATTGCGTGCCAACCTGATTTGTTGCGTGTATTCCGTTGTATGATATCAGTAACAGTGAATCTGAACTTAGCCCAGGGATGTTTTATTGTATGTTTATAAAGTGCATTGGTTGGTTTACCAGTCCTAATGTCACTGAGATGTTCTGAAATCCTAAATTTTACACAGCGGGAAGTTTGTCCCACATAAAAGGCTGAACAGTTGCAGGACGCCAAATAAATCACACAGTCTGATTTGACAATTTGCAAAGAATTTGATCGAAAAAACTTAACCATTGTTCCTGCATGTGAATTCCTTGGTTTTACACATATTATTGTAGTGTGTGCAATGGCCACATGGGAAGCATCCCAATAATGGGTCCCCTTCTAAAGTAATTTGTTTAGATAAATTCTCATTTCTGTTGATATGTTTGTAATGATTAAAAAAGGATCCCATGTTCCGACCCGGTCTGTAAGAAAAGTGACATTTGTCATCCAGTATGGCCCTAAGTTTATTATCTGCTAACAGTATATTCCAATGCTTCTGCACACAGTTGATGAGAGCACCTGTATTTCTCCCATATGTGGTGACCAATCTAATTTGGGAATTAGACTTCTGTTTGTTCTCCCTATATTGTAACAAGTTCTCCCTATTTGTGTTGGTAGCAAATCGCCTACCCTGAGCAATGTCACCTTTTTGCTACCCACTGTTCTGAAACCTTATAGGTAGGTCTGACTCATAGGTGGAAAATGTCTTTTCCTCTGAACAAATCCTCCTAAGGTGTTGAAATTGTAACTTTGGAATGTTTCTGCAAATATGGGGGAGTGAAAGCCGGTGGTATGAGCAAGGAGTTGTATTGGGGGTATTTATGATAGATTTCTGTTGTTAGTGTATGATCTGCATTCCTTATTACTAAGACATCCAAAAAGGTAATCTGATTAGTATCATAAGTTATCGTGAATTCAATACCCCATTTGTTTTCATTCAAATAAGTAACAAACTCCTTGAGATATACGATATCAGATCTCCATACCATCCAGCAATCATCCAAGTACCTCCTCCATGTATCCATCTTATCCATGTGGATGTTGTGTGCTCTATTATAGATTATTTGGTCTTCAACATAGGCCATAAAAAGTGTGCATATATAGGGGCAAATGAAGCCCCCATGGCAGTGCCTTTGGTCTGTAGATAACACTCATTCCCATAAAATATCACATTCTTGGTTAGCATATGCTCCGCCGAGCAAAGTAACAGTGTATTAAAGCCTGGGGGATATAATTCTGACTTCGTCAACCAATATTCCAATGCATCTATACCTGCCCAATGGGGGGGTGTTGGTATATAATGCAGAAACATCCAAAGTACACAAATACCACCCTTCTTCAAGCTGCGTGTCTGTTATAATACGGAGGAATTCAGTCGTATCTTGTATTCTTGCTCTTACACATTGGAGCAAAGGCTTGAGGTGCAATGTGAGGAATTGAGATAATGGTTCAGTAATGGAACCTCTTCCCGAGACAATTGGTCGACCCGGTGGATGTATTGGATCCTTGTGAATCCTAGGGAGGAAGTAAATATATTGATTACAAGGATCTGTTACTGTGAGATGATATTGAATATCCTGTGTTATAATGTCTTCCTCCCTAGCTAGTTGTAAGAATTCATCTGTTTTCTTTTTGAATCCTAGTGTAGGATCGATCACCATATGTGTATAGTATCTATTATCTGATAACTGTCGCATAGCTTCAGAATTGTATGACCACTAATCCTGTACTACAATGGCACCCTTTTTATCTGCTGATAATATTACTAATTTCTTATTAGCCATTTCAACAATAGTGTCTCCTTCCTGGACACATTATTCTGTTTGACCTGGGTATCCTTGAAATTGAAGTGTAAATCTTTGAGAGTAGAATTATAGAACATGGATACATTTGGATGCATTGGTGGAATAAATGTTGATTTGTGGTGTCTGAATCTGGCATCATTACCTGAATTATCTTCTGTCTGAAAGAATAATTTCAAGTTAAGTAATCTACAAAACTAAGAAATATCATTAGCAAATGAATCTTCAGAGATAAAGAAACCAGGAATAAAATTAAGTCCTTTATTAAGAGTTTGGATATGTGTTGTGGACAGTGTGGTAGATGAAATGTTTAATGCATTATTTATTTATTTCTGTACAATCAATTTCAATAGATCTACCATGTTTTCCACCCCTGTGTTTCCTCCCGCCCCGTTTGTACCTTTGGCTAAAGGGATCAAAGAATTTCTCCTTTTAGAGACTGGCGAGTCGGCGGAGTGTTGTATAATGGACTCTAAGGTGGTGGAGGAATCCTCACCTGATTCATCGCCACTTGATGTATTCGATTTTTTTCAAGATTGATCTGGGTCTTTTCCTTTTATTGACCTTCCTGTGGGAAGATTCAAACCTAACCTATTTGTTACTTGAAAAGGGGTGCCCCCCTTCATAATCACTTATCCCGGTAAAATTTACCCATTTTTGTATCCTTTAGTGTCTGTTTAAGGCTGAGAAAGTCCTGTCCCAATTTCTGAAGGTTGTTAGAATAACCCGCCTGACCTTCAAATGTACTGATATCATTACACATATCAGTAATTTCCAATATGTGTTTGTCTATGGTCCTCTCATGATATGCCACCAAAATTTTAACAAATTCCATTGACAATTTATGTTGAGCCTCGGCCCATTGTTCCAATAAAATGGAATCTGCTTCGGAGACAAGTGGTTGTGTCCTTACCCTCAGTCCCCTGGGTGATATATCTTTGGCTAAGTAGGCTTTAAAAAGTTTAGCATGCCACACATTAGCCCTTAGTGTCCTCATGCTTTTTTTCAACTTATGGAATGAAGTTTCACAATTATTAGTTGTTACTGAAGCTTCCTTGTTATTGCCTTCCCCCAAATTAGTCAGCTGAAAGGCCCCTCAGTAGATCTGTAAGATCCATAGTAAATGATATCAACTACACTACAACATACACAAGTTCACCAACAAATTTTCCACAGTGCCTGGTCTTCACTGAAAATCTTTAGGAATATAGTATCTTTATCTGTGAGGACTAAGCAGGCCCTTGTTAATATAATATGTATGGAACTTAACACATAAAGTATATAAAACATAAACCATAAAGGTGTGAACAATAATAGCTACTATAATGAAGGAGTCCTTATCGACCCCTATTTCAAGTGCTATGTTCACACCAAAGTTCAAAGTTATAAATGTCAATTATGATTCAAGGAACAGTAACAGTCCCTGTATATGAAATACAGTACTGAGTTCCAATATGAAGAGCAATGTTTGACCATCCAATGTTGTTTAGTAGTTCATTATATTATCCCAAAAGACTGAGGGGACCTCACCTGAAGGTGAAATTGAGCTGATATTGAAAATAATTAAAAAAAAGAAAGAAAACAGGACCGTGATTACATCCAAGGTGCCAATCGTAAAGATCACATTAACCTAGACGGGACCTACCCTTCCTGAAAGACTTGAGAAACTCAAGTAAATTTATTTATGGGTGAACCTAGAAATTTGCGCCAATCAAACCAACATTTCAGTAGAAAAACACTTTTGTTTCAATAGTGCATCATAAATGGAACCACCAATTAGAAATAGCAAAAGTACGGAATTCAACACAGTGTTTGGGATACCTGCACATATTAAGGTTCAAACAAAATATATTTATATGCAGGACTTGGTCAGTCCTTGTATAGTGTGGATACCTGATAATATAAACCAATGCTGAAAATCTTCCTTTTATATGAACTAAATGTCTACCTTATAGTATAATGATCCTAAATCCCCACAGGGTAAACCGGTGTATTTTTAAAACTATCCTAGATCAAAGTGGCACTTAGTCTAGAAGATTGGTGAATAAATCAGGTTAGATAATCTGTTTGTAAATATCCCTCACTCGCATTTGAACATAATATATAAACAAATGGTATACAGCTGTAGTCTAGACACTATGTAGATAGATAAATCTAATATAAATGTTCTGATGTAACATAAACATAAAGTCAGCTTTATCCAAATTATCCAGAAGTCTCCTTCTGTCAGACATGGATAGAATGACAAGGAGTTTCCTCAAGGCCCAATCAAGTTGGGCTTGCTGCTGTCCCCCTGCCCATGTGGCTAGGGGACCCTCGCCATCTACAGCACTCCACTGTCCTCTTTCAATCCAACAAGTTTTGGAATGTCAGGACCAGGTGATTTCTAGTGAGAAGCCGATGGTGTCGAGTATTCCCCTATTCAACACTGTCAGGGTCCGTGGCTGGCTCTGTTTCGCTGCCCTTGTACCAGGGTGCACCTCGCCTCCGAGGAGTTGGTGCGAGTTCCCTGGGGTTGGGTCCTTTTTTTTCTTAACTGTTCCCTTCCCTTGAGGGCTTCAGCACTGAACAGCTTGGGCCGATATCGTCAGGGAGCTTTAGTGCTGCGTCAGGTCCCTTTTCTCTTCCCAGGTGGCCCTGACCGCGGGGGGAGGAGGGAGCTTCATCCAGCCCATTGGCTTTCCAGGTGGTAAAGAGGACCCTTCTTCAGTTTGGCAATTACCTCGCCTCCTTCTCTAGGGCCGCCCCAGCCTTTTTTGGGTTTGGGCATTGATGGAAATTTTTGTTTTTCTCTGTGGCTTTTTTGCACTTTCAGTTCTGTGCCTTGCCTTTTAGACTTTCAACTGCCCCAAGGGTATTCATAACGTACTTGGCACCTGTGATTGCTTTCCTTAAGGTCAAGAGTATTCAGGTATATCCATACCTGGAAGATCTTCTCTTTCTCTCTCCTCAGTCAGAACAGTTGATTTAAAATCTGCAGTTTGCCATTTCTTTCCCACAAAGTCTGGAGTTCACCGTAAATTTCAAAAAATATTTTCTTTCCCCATCACAAGAGTGCAGACCTTATGATGGCTGTTCTTCCACCAGAAAAAATTCTGTCCCTCACTTCCTTCTTTGAAAGCCTTCTGCCTTTTCCCTCCATTACTGCCAGGGCATTCCTGAGACTTGTAGGGTTAATGGCACCCACAATACTCATGCTGCCTCTCGATCCCGGACCTTCTCATCTGCCCCTGTCAACTCAAGAGTTGTTCATATATGCCTCAGATGAGGGCCCTTATTCTCACCCTGCAGGCTTTTCATATTCCCTTTCATCCAGGCCCTCAAAGTGTTGACAGACAACACCACAGTTCTTTGGTATGTTAAGCGGGGGGGGGGGTCTTACCTCCTTTGCCATGGTATGGGATTTGGCAGATCAGTATAGTGGGACTCTTCAAGCAGTTTACATCCCATCCTTCCAGAACATTGTGGCAGACACACTAAGCAAGTCCATGACTCAGTCCCATGAGTGGTTGTTTCACAGGGATGTGTTTCTGGACATGGTCCATCAGTGGGGTACTCCTCTTCTGGATCTTTTTGACTCCCCTCTGAACAGACAGCTTCCTCTGTTTTGTGCAAGAGTCCCACACCATCTGGCTTTGGATGGTGGATGACCTGTCTTTCTCTTGAAAGGGGATGTTTCTCTATGTACCCCCCCCCCCCCCCCGTTTTCTCTCATTCAAAAATTCCTGCTCAGAATTTGTCAGGACAAACAAAAAAACTTGCTGGTGACTCCCTTTTGGCCAAGAAAGCACTGGTTCCCTCTTCTACTACATTTAGTCAAGGGCAGTCATCACAGGTTACCAGGTTACCTCACAGAGTGGACCTTCTCACACAGGACAGGGGATCTCTAATTCATCCACACCTCTTAACCTTACAGTTGACCTTATGGGGATCAACATTTGATTCCTTTCAGACACCTTTTCTCTGAGGACATGCTTAGGGTTTTGCATGAGTGCAGGAAACCCAGTACTAGAAAATCTTACTAGTCTGGAATAGATTTTCAGTTTGGTGCCTTTCTCAAAGTCTGGATTCACTTTCAGTAGATATTCCAGTGGTGCTTTCTTACTTGTGTAAGTTATGTAAGAGTGGTTTGGCTTATTCTTCAGTGAAAGTTCACTTTTCAGCCATTTCTGGCTGTCTGCCATTATCTCCACCTTTGACTTCCAGATTGGAAGTAAAACTTTTTTTTAAAAGCATCTTTCATATTAAGCCTTCCAGGAAACCAGTTCCACCTCCTTGGGATTTGAGTTATGTCTTAGAGAAGCTTACTGTGTCCCCTTTTGAACCTGGATTCTCAGCTTCCTTTGAAAAACAGTTCTTTTGCTAGCTTTAACCTCTGCTAGGAGGGTTTTGGAGAATCATGCTTTGATGGCTTCTCCACCTTTTCTAGTTTTTCACAAGGATAGGATCCCTTTGCATGCCATTCCCTCTCTTATTCCCAAGGTGGTGAATGAGTTGTCTCTTAATCAATCTATTCAATTGCCAACTTTCTTCCCTTCGCCTCAGTCCTCCAGTGAGAGGATTTTGCATGCCTTGCATGTGCATAGACAAACCCGTAATGTATTTGTATAAGACTAAGGCCATCAGGAAGTCTATCAGCTATTTGTTTCTTTTCATCCCAGGGGCTCTGGGTTTGCCAGTCTCTAAACAGACAATTTCTTCTTGGATTTATAACGCAATTTTGTTTTGTTATGATATTTGTAGCAAGACTCTTCCTGCTGCTAAGGCTCACTCCACTATGTCTTTGGCTTCCTTTAGTGGATACTGCCATTTTAGAGGCTGCTGCTTGGTCTTCTGTGCATGCTTTTACCAAACATTACAAGTTGGATAGCATTTCTAGCTCTAGGGCAGGGTTTACCAGAGCCATTCTCCATGGCTTTGTAGAAAGCTGCTCTGCTCCTTTCAGGGTTCTTACTAAGTTTTGCTACCCACCTGTATGTAAAGAATACTGCAAAATTGAATAGAAGGACATAGAATAGTTGTGTAAAATCTTACCATGACCATAGATGTTCTTTTATTCTGTGTCAAAGTATTCTATCCCCCCATCTTGCTTTTTTCTTGAATGGCGTATTGTCATTTGTTCTAGTGTTTTTCTGGGGCAATTCAGTTCAGTGGATTGTATATGTGAATGTCCTTTTATGGCTGGCGTTGCCAGCACATAAGTGTGATGCCCCATGTAACTGCAGTAGCTAAAATCTCTTGTATGCTGTCTGGACGTCGGGTCACTTGGGTTTGAGGACTTCCCTAAATGTAAAGAATACTGCAACATAGAAAAGAAGGGCATCTGTGGTAAGATTTTACGCAACTGTTCTTTCCTCATGCCAGATACTACATGAGGGCACTTTTGACTTTTTCTGGGCAGTTGTCCATGACATCTCAGCCCATGCATCATCCAGTCACACTCGCCAGGATCTGCAGACAAAGATATAGTATGGTGAATGATGTCCAAATTGAGTACACTAGGGCATGCTTTTGTGTTTCTGCTGTCAGGTGCCACAGTAAACCATAGATGCCTTCCTTCTGGGGAGCAGTTCAAAGGGAGGGCAGTTCAAGATACCTGAGCGCACACTGAGGTCTGTCTTCATAGTGTTGTGGAGATAAGGGCAGTCCTCTTATGGTTGCAGACTTTCTGGATTGCTTTTTCATGGTATGATAATGAGACATATATGGCATGTCAGCAAACAGGGTGGAACCCATTCTTAACCTTTATGATGAGAGGCTGTTAGTGTGTGGCAGCAGGTGATGTCTTCCCATTGCTTTCTATTTGGCAGTGCATGTCCTGGTTAAATCTAATATACTGGTGACAGATTAAGCAGATAATTTCTTCTGCTGCACGAGTGGTCTTTGTCTGTCAGTGTCAACCAAGATCTCCAGGCACTGGGGCCAGCCTTTGCTGTAACTTCTGTGCAACCTCAGACAATACTAAGTGCAATAACTTCTTCGCCCCCCACACCTCCATAAGGACAGTCCCTGAGGGACGCTGTAGGCCATATATGGCCCTGAGACCTCCTGTATGCTTACCCTTCAAGCCCTTCAACTCCTCTTGTCAGGTTCTTCATAGAGCTCCTTGGTGCAAGGTAAAAGTGATTCCTATTGCTCCCTTCTTTCCGTGACAGTTTTGGTTCCCCTTTCTTAGGCCTCACCAAGTGTACCCATCCAGGGGCCTGGATTCCCTTCCTGATCTGATTTCTCATCCCTCAAGCAAGAATCACACACATACCAAATCCCTCAGTCTTATTGCTTATTTTTTTCACTTCCATTGATTGCCAGAAATCCCAAACATTATTTCAGAATTGTACAGATTCTCACCTCTTTCCATAAGACCCTCTATTAGGAAGATGTATTGAAGCAAATGGAAGAGATTTTCCATCTGGGCTATATTACTTCTCTGCACCTTTGCCATTGATGTTGGATTTCCTGGCTGGTCTGCTCATTCAGGGGCTAGTCAGTGTACAGATGTTCTTCGTTTTCCATTGCTGCAGTCCTGACTATTGGGTATAGTCAATACAGAGGGTCAGGCAGGGTACGCGCATGACCCACGCCATATCCTCAGTCTTTTTGCGCATGGTCCGATGCAGAAGCAGTTTTGCGAGTGCAGGTTGGCGTTCTGAAATATTTCGTTTCAGACCGAAACAGAGTTGGCAGCATTTTGGTTTTTCTTGCCTCAGTATTTTACGGATGTCAGAAAAGTGAATAACTGTATTTCTTGTGGGAAACAGATACCTCATAGGGATTACCATACCTTGTGTATACCTTGTTTAGGGCCTGAGCACGACGTTGTTGGTTGCCTCTTGTGCTAGGTTTAACAAACGCACTATTAAGAGGAGGTTAGACTGTGCCAGGTTAGTGTTTGGGAAGCGTTATAAAATGCCGCCGGATGCTCCGGCCCTCCAAGAAGCGCAAGGACAAAACAGAAGCCTAGGGTTGATGAACCGCAGTCCCGACGCCGGTTCTTTAGAAGGCTCAGTGGAGCCAGAGGTTTTGCCAGGAGTTTCCATGGAGTCCCAGGCAGAAACTTTACTATTACAGGATGTGCCTTCTCAGGAGGTAGGCCAGGCTGAGGGCTTCTCAGGTGACTGTTCTTCCCTCTCTTCCCAAGGTAGTTAGAGCCTCCTTCTGTTGCCAAAACTTTGAGAGAGTTCAGCTTCAGTGGGGTAGCATTCGGGTTCTGTACCTAAGAAACATATGCTTAAAATGGCAGAAGATTTGATTACTATGATTAGAGGTTCTATGCCCCGCCTGATAAGAGGCCTAGGGTGGAACCGAGTTTGATAGTTTTGAACAGTGTTCAGAGGCTTCAGAATCTTCTGTGGAAGATATGCAGGAGTATCCTACTTATTCTGATTCGGATGTGGATGATTCCACTCCAGCTTCTCCGCCTGAGGATTTCTCATTTTCAGAGACTCTGCATTCCATGAGGGAGCACTTTAAATGGGAAGGCCAGGATTACTCTGATTCAGGAAAAGGCTTAGGGAATTCTTGTTTTACCCCAGCATAGGCCTTTAGCTATTCCTCCTGTGTTGAATGTGGTGGAAGATGTTTTGCAGAGGCTTCCCTGAACCCTGACTCTTTGCCTCCTGCTCCTGTTAAGCCTGATAGGTCTTTTAGGGTGCCCGCTGCCCAAAAATATTGGTTTAAGAGTCCTAGGGGGGTCCCAGAACCTATTGCTCAAGGGCCTAAAGGTGTTAAGGCCTCTGTGGGTAAAAATCCTGTTCCCACTGATAAAGAGGCAAGGGCTTTGGATAGGTGGGGAAAGAAAGTGTATACTTCTTCCACTCTAGCCATGAGAGCATTGAATTGTCAGTTTCACATGCTAAAATATCAGAATTATCTCCTTTCACAATTGAAATCTAAGGTGGATGCTTTGGCGGAAGGTATTGAGTGTAAAGAGTTGCTGGATTTGGTTCATGTGTCTGAACAAGTGGGTAAGCATTCTTTGCAATGTGGTTTTGATGCTGTACAGGCCTCCTCGAGGGTGGCTGCTACCAGTTCTGTTCTTCGCAGGCATGCCTGGTTGAAGGATCAGAATTTAGCTGAGCATGTTAAGACAAGGATTTTGGATGCTCCTTTACAGTCTGATGTGTTGTTTGGATCGCCTGTGGAAGCAGTTTTAAAGAAAATGGAGGACAAAGCTAAGTCTATGCAAACTGTTAAAGATTTTTTGCAGGTGCAGCCACCAAAGTTTAGTAGAAATTGGCCTGCTAAGGGGTGGACATATCCTGCTTATGATTCCCAGTCTAGGGGCAGGGGTCAGTCCTTTCGTAAACAAACCCAATGACCTGTCTTTTCAGCTGCCAGCAGATTCCCGTCTGGCAGCTCCTTTGGGAGGAAGACTGTCTCTTCAAAGAAAATTGGGATTTAATTACTCAAGACAAATGGGTGTTGGATATCATTCACCACGGTTACAGATTTTATTTCCATACAATGCCCCCTTTCAAAGGCATGCCAGACGTTCCTCCTCCACAAAGAAAAGAGGCTCACAAGCAAGTTTCTCAGTTACTTCAGATAGGGGCCATTCAGCCAGTCCCTGTATCAGAAAGGGGCCTAGGATTTTATTCTCGCCTGTTCCTTGTACCAAAGAAGGGGGACACGTGGAGACCAATTTTGGATCTATCTCTCCTCAACACGTTTTTGGACATTCCCAAGTTCAAGATGTTGACGTTACAACAGCTTTTACCTCTGCTGGGCAAAGATCACTGGATGGTAACTTTAGATCTCAAGGAAGCTTACCTTCATGTGCCTATAAGACTAAGTTGCAGGAAGTATCTGCGTTTCGAGCTGGAAATTCTCATTATCAGTTCTCTGCATTGCCCTTTGGCTTATCTACTGCCCAGAGTATTCACAATCGTTGTGGCTCCAGTCATAGCTTTCTTCACGCTTCAAGGAATTCAAATCTATCCTTACTACTGCCTGATTCTGGCTCAAGAAAAGGAAGACCTTCTACAGCATCTGAATATGTTATAGCAGTGCTAAGATGCCTAGGGTATTCTGTGAACGAAATAAAGTCCAGTCTAGTACCCTCTCAAGACATGTGCTTTCTGGGTGTGAGACTGAATACAGCAGCCCAGATGGCCTTTTTAACCCCGGACAAACAAAAGAGTCTGTCACTTTACTTCCATCAACTATCTCATCAGTCCGTGCTGACTGCAAGGACAGTCCTTCAAGCATTAGGGTTCATGGCATCTTGTATTCTGGTGCTTCCCAATGCCAAACTGCATATGAGGAAGCTACAATGGTATCTCAAAAATGTATGGACACAGCACTGCCAGGATTTGGACACTGTCATTCAAATAATACCTTGCCTTGAAAAAGAATTCTTGTGGTGGGCTCAGGAATGTCACCTAAACAAGGGACTCTCTGTGACCCGGCCAGAGGCAAGTCAGATCTTAACGACAGATGCCTCGGACATTGCTTGGGAGCTCATCTAAATGGAAAGTGGATACAAGACAAGTGGCCTGCCAGACTACAGCATCTACATATCAACATGAAGGAGATGTTAGCAGTCCAGTTTGCATTAATGGCTTTCAAGGAGTTACTTCTTCCAGGGCAGGTGTTGATTCTAACAGACAACACAACTGTCATGTGGTACATCAACAAGCAACTGGGAACACATTATTATCCTCTATCTGGGCAAGCAATGATTTTATGAGAGACTGCTAAGCTTGCAACTAACTCTTCAGGCAAGGTTTCTGCCAGGAGCACAGAACTCCTTAGCAGATGTGTTAAGCAGACAAATCATGGATCCCCACGAGTGGAAACTGGATCTTCATGTATTTCAGAAACTGACAGTGTCATGGGGAACTCCAGACATAGATCTGTTCGCTTCTCCACTAAACCACCAGCTGCCAAAGTATTGCACAAAGGGGTTTCATCACACAGCTTGGAAAGTGGATGCTCTGTCTTTCAGTTGGTTAAATCCTTCATGTGTATGCCTTTCCTCCTCTGCCTCTTCTTCCAAAGGTACTATTAAAGTCAGACAAGACAGGCCAAGGATGATTTTGATAGCTCCAGATTGGCCTCGCAACACTGGTACCCACTACTACGGAGTCTGGTAAAGAAGCCTCCATGGCCTTTACCTCTGATTCCTCATCTGTTATCTCAGAAGGACGGTCATCTGCTCAATGTCAAGCTTCATTCTCTTCATCTAACAGCCTGGCATATTCTGTGTTGAAACACAGCAGGTCTCAACTTCCTCAACAAGTTTTAAATGTGATTATGGAAGCTAGAAGACCTAGTACAAGGAGAGTGTAATGAGAAAAATGGAAGAGATTTTATTTTGGAGTACAGCAAAGAATTTGGAGATTTCTGAGCCTAATTTGAGTGTGGCTCTTCAATATCTTACTGAGTTATTGGACAAAGGTTTGTCCTTCTCTTCCATTAAGATTCATGCTGCAGCAATTTCAGCTCACTATGATTGTGACCCACCTTGTTTTCGCATCCTTTGTTCAAGCAGTTTCTTAGAGGGCAAAGAATATAAGACCCCGAGCTCCTACTCCTGCTTGGGATCTCAATTTTGTGTTGGAAAACTTACTCTACAACCTTTTGAGCCTGCAGCTACTGCTGAATTGAAATACTTGTCATGGAAGACTGCTTTTATGTTGGCTATTACTTCTGCAAGAAGGGTGTCTGAGTTGCAGGCCCTTATGGCAGTAGAGCCCTTTTGATTTTCCATAAGGATAGGGTATCATTACGTACTAATCCTTCCTTTATGCCTAAGGTGGTTTCTAGTGTGGCTTTAAACCAAACTATTCATTTGCCTACGTTTTATGCAGACCCTCAAAATAAAGGGAGATTTTGCACACTTTAGATGTACACAGGCAATTTGCGTTATTATTTAAGCAGGACTAAGGATTTTAGGCATTCTCAGCATTTGTTTGTTTCTTTTGTTTTGAGATCACAGGGCAAGCCTGTGTCAAAACAAACTATTTCTAGGTGGATTGGCTTTTGCATTGCATTTTGTTATTCCCATCATGGCAAGGAGATTCCAGCTGGGATTAGGCCTCATTCCACTAGGGCTACTGCCACTTCAACAGCATTTCTAAGGGGGGTGGCAACTAAGGATATTTTGGAAGCAGCTACTTGGAGTTCAGTGCATACTTTCTCTAAGCATTATCACCTTCCTATCTACTCTAAGTCTAGGGCTGGTTTTGCCACAGCTGTTTTACAAGGCATGTTGTCAGCTCCTACTTCTTTATGATTTGCCAGCCTCCTTACCTCTGCTTTGGGATTCTACCCAATAGTCAGGACTGCAGCAATGGAAAACGAAGAACATAGTACAGTTTTGTACCTACCATAAATGTAGATGTTCGAGGATTCCATTGCTGCAGTCCCCTCCTCCTTCCCTCTGTGTTTAGGGGTGGTTGTGTAGGTGAGTTTACATGCATATATATTTTTGTATATATTGTTGTATATATTGTACATGTTTTTGGTGCAGGTATTTTGGGACTTGTCTTTTTCGGGTCTTCTGACATCTGGGGCAAGAAAAGACTGAGGATATGACGTCGGTCATGCGCATTAGTACCCTGACGTTAGTCTAATGCGCCCTGACCGACGTCAGCCTTATACTCTGGTATTCGGGCCGACTGGACGCGGACTATACCCAATAGTCAGGACTGCAGCAATGGAATCCTCGAACATCTACATTTATGGTAGGTACAAAACTGTACTTTGTAGTGCAGCTAGCTGACATTTCTAGTTTTCTTGTAAGAGAGTAACAAGCTTCCATTGCTTCTTTTCTTAAGAGGGGCTTTTCCTTTGTAACCCCTGTTGAGGGATCCCTTGCTTCCTTTGGGAGATCACTGTCTTGTTATAGTCTTACTTGGATCCTCTTTGAATCTGCAGCTTCAACAGATGTAAACTTTGTCGTGGAAAACTTTGTGCTTGGTGGTAGTGACATTAACAAGGAGTTTTTTTTGGAATTGCAGGCTTTATCATGTAGACCTCTATATTTGATTTTTCATAAGGGTGGAGTTTCCCTCGGGACTAATTCAACTTTCATTGCTTAAGTGGCTACAGAAACCAACTTAAACTACAGTATACTTCTACCTTTCTCGTCCAGATTTTTCGAATAAGGGTGACTATCAACTTCAGTACTTTCAGTGTTCACAGTCAGCTTTATATTACTTATACCATACAATGGACTTTAGAAAACGTGATCCTCTGTTTGTCTTCTTTCCTAAGGCAGAATTAGGTTGTGGCATGTCTAAGGTTACTCAGTCCTGGTGGCTTTTGGATTGTATTACCTTTATTTACAGGGCTAAAGGATTGACACTGAACTCAAAAAAAAAAAATGTGTATTCAGCCAGAGTGTTTGCAACTTCTGCAGCTGTTAAGCATGCTCCCACCGATATTTATGCAGTAGCTACATATTTGTCTCTCACTACAAGCTTGTTTTACTGTCCTGATCCAGAGCTTCCTTTAGTACTTCAATTCTCCAGAATATCTTTCTGTAGTGCTTATTGGGATTTTTGTAGTTGAGTATTCTGTCTCATCTGTAGAGACAGACAGAAAAAAACATGGGATATTCAAATTATGTAGTTACTGTAATTATACATCCATGCTGTCTTCCATTTGTGTCAACATTTCCACCTTGTGTCTACCATCCCGATTGTCACTGTCTTATGGCTCCTACTGGACAACACTAGACTTCTCTGCAGGCTTTATTGATTGCTGTTTTGATTTTTTGTGCAATGTCAGTGGTTTGTTTAATCACAGTACTTGTTTCTAAGTGGATAATCATGTACCTGGGGTGGGGACTCAATCTGAGGGCAGCATAGGTGGAGATGCATTATGGGAAGAGGCACAGAGGCTGAGCCTTGGAGTTGGTTTGCCAGCCTCAGATCTGTACAGATCCAATATACTCATCTTTTGTGACAGACTGAAGAAGACAACATTGATCTGTTATGGTAAGTACATAATTTTTAGTTCCTGGAAACTTCCCTGTTTTATTACACATCACCATTTTCCATCTCATCTCTTCTTAACTATTAATTGTTGAGCTTCATCTTCCTCTTACTTTGGCATAGTTAAGTCTTCCGTAAATATTTCCATTTGTGCCTTTTCTTGGTTTCCGCATTCCTCAGATTTATACAGATGTTCATAATGTTTTGAAAATATTCATAGGTTGGTACTAGGCTATTGGCCCTAAGGCCTAGGCAAGCCTAGCCATAACAATTCCCTGGAAATTTCTTCCCACAATATTTACTTCTCTGGGCCCCTGTCAAGCAGGGTGACTGACATGATCCCAGGGGTGAATTTCCTATCTCCCATCCAATCATCAAGGTTCCTTTTAAAGAGGGCCAATGAGGCGCTTTGTTTGACATGTATGGGCAGTCTATTCCAGATTATGGGGAGTCTCTGGGTCAGGAACCTATCCCTCCAGCATGTTTTGTTCATTGTGATGATAAGGTTTAGATCCCTGGAGAGTGTGGCTCTGAGGGATTGGGATTTCTTTAAGTGGAGATTGTCCATCAGCTCAGGGTTTGACATGGCCTTGTATGTTAAGCAGAGATCACCTCTGAGTAGACGATATGCCACAGAGTATAGCTGGAGTTTTTTTAGACGGTCAGCATATGGCATCTGCTTTAGGCCTGTGATTCTTTTAGTGAGGTATTTCTGTGGCCTTTCCAGCTGTTGCAGATGTCTTGAGGTACGTACCAAATGGGGCATTATACTCTATAATGGGTCTAATGAGGGATGAGTACAGTGGGACAATGACCTCCTTTTTTTGGATGAAAAGCCCTTAGTCATGAGGTGTGCCACATAGAAGGATTTCCTGACTGTTGTGGCGATGTGGTTATCGAAAGTGAGACCACTGTCCACTTGTGTCCCTAAGTCTCTCAACACACTTTCGATGTTTAGTGTCCTGCTACCTATGTGGTAGTTCGTGGGTACATGTTTTTTTTTCCAAAGGGGATAACTGTACATTTCTTGGCATTAAACTTAAGCCCATGGCTCTGGCACCGGGCATCTCTTTCTGTAAGGCCCTTTTGTAGAATATCCACATCATTTGGGGATTCAATAATGGCTCCCAGTTTGCAGTCATCTGTAAACTTTGTTATCCAGAGTCCCTTAGTGTTGGCCTGTACTTCAGAGAAGTAGATGCCAAACAAAAGTGGTCCCAGGACTGAACCCTGAGGTAAGTTTATCTATACTTCCAGAGTGGGGGATGGTGTTGAAGGCCTTGGCAAGGTCCAGATAGGCTGTGTTGTACTGCCTTATTCTCGTCCACAGCTCTGGAGACCGATTCGAATAAGTCAGTCCGATTCAGGAGACAAGATCAGCCCTTCACAAACCCAAAGTGGGTGGGGTCCAGTGTTTGAAGGTTGCCAATGTCCCCGTTTATAAGTTCCACGATAATGCGTTCCATGCCCTTGCAGATCAGGCTTGTCAGACTGATGGGACAGTACTTCCCAGGATCCAAGGCGGATCCTCCCTTGTGGAGCGGGATAACTGTAGCTGTGCGCCACTCAGTGGGCACGAAGCCTGGGGTGAGGCTATGATTAAGCATGACACTTAGGTGAGGTGCCAGTTCATTTTGTAGTTCATGTAGTACATAGACTGGGATATCATCTGGTCCTACGGATGCTGTATTCCTAGCTTTGGAGAGTGCTGTTTCTACCTTTGTGGCTGTGCTTATCAGAATTTGGCAATCTTTTGGTATTGAGATGGGCCCTTTAGGGACTGAGAGGGGGGAGAAGTTGGCACTAAATCGATCTGCCAGGATATTGGCAATATCCTTGGGATAAGTATATTTAATACCATTCTGTTGTAGCTCAGAGCAGATCTGAGCATTTCCGTTTAGATTCTTGACATAACTATAGAATGCCTTGTGGTTGTCTTTGGAATCTTTGGCAATTTTATTTTCGTAACTAGCTTTTGAGGATTTTATGAGGGATCTCAGCTTCTTACTGAGGCTGGTGAGGGAGTTTTTTGCATCCTGGGATTTTCCTCTCTTCTGCAACAGTTTCTTCCTTCTGTTGTATAGTTTGTTCATAGCAGGGGACCACCAGATTGGCTTCCTGTTTTTGGAGAAGTGCATCTTGATTCTTTTTGGGATGGCACGATTCATGCACAAGTGGATGTGCTCGTACAGTGCCTTAGTGTAGGATTCTGCAGTCGAACTTCCAGATCCCGTCTGCGTGGGTGTCGTGAAGTTTGTCACTTCTGACTTCAGTAGCATGAAGTTGTCTTTGGAGAAGTTTTTTAAGGAGGTTTTCTTACTAGGGGGTAGGGGTGGGATGTGGATGTCAAGGGTGATTTGCTTATGGTCAGACCTGACCAATGAGGGGGTGACCACTGATGTGGAGCATCTATCTCCCATGTTGGTAATGACCAGGTCTAGGATATTGGAGCCCCTGGTGGGACAATGGATTAGTTGATCCAGGGCGTTGGAATTTATGAATTCCAACAACTGTTGGGAAAAGGAGTTGGTACCCGAGTAGTTTTCCAAATTAATGGCAGGGTAGTTGAAATCACCCAGTATTAGGTTGTGGTTGTATCTTAATATTTTCCATTATGTTTAGGAAGGTGTAATGAGAATCTTGGGGTATGGTGGGGGATCTGTAGCAAGCTACAATTTGGATTGCAGTCTTAACTAGTGTTAGTTGCACCTGGAGAATTTCAGATGCATTGTGTTGGGCAACTAGCCTGGAGGTGTGAATATCCTTGGTGAATATGGACACTCCTCCACCTTTAGTGTTTCGGTCTTGGTTTTGTGGCCGAAAATTGTGGTAAGAATTGTAGCCTGGTATTGCAGGGGTGCTCTCTGGAACCTTGAACCTGGTCTCAGTCACTGCTCAGATATAGATGTTCTCCATTTTTAGGAGTGCCTCGAGAGACTGCATTTTGAGGTTTAGACTTCTAGCATTGAGTAGCATTACCTTCAGATTTTGCATGCTTGTATGTGTTACGGTGGTGGTTTTAATCCTTTGAGCCTTGCCTAAAAAAGGCACTATAGGGGTGACAAGAGCTTTAGCCAGTAATCTGAATCTCAGGGGTGACAGGTGCAGACCATCTCTGGCAAAGCATCATGGTTTGTCGATCATGTCTTCCCAGGCAGACAAATACTGGATCCCCTTTGAATGACACCAGAAGCTTAGCCAATTGTTGAAGTCAATCATTTTGTCCTTATACTGTGGTATTATTCTGGGCGAAGGCAGGATGCTACTCAGGGCTAGGGTCATACCTGCCTGGGTCACATGATCCAAGAGCTCTTCCATGTCTCTCTTCATGTAGTCCAGGGAGGTACATCTCAAGTAATTTACTCCAGCATGGACAATGGCAGAGTCCTATTTATACTTGTGGAGTGACTTCAGTGCATGCGTTATGTGGCGGATCCTGGCACCCGACTGTAATTTTCTCCTTGTTCAGCCTGGTGAGTGGGACATCAGTGTGCCTGACTATAGAGTCACCTATGACTAAAGTGTTGGGTACATTGTCCTGCCTTAGGGGCTGTTGGTGGGTGGCACACTGGTGTTGTGAGCTACGTGTCACTTTGGTTGTGACTGGTGTTTGTTTGCGTTTCGGCTTCGGAGGTCCTTGTTGCTTGGGCAGGTTAATGTTAAGGGCCTCCACATATGTGGGTTTACTGTTGCTATGTGCGGGTGTTGATTGTGTGGGTTTTGAAGGGCTATGAGTTGCTAGAGGTGTAATGCAGGTGTTAGCCTTCTCCTCTTGACTGTCTAGCACAATCTTGACTGGAGAGAGCTTTGCTTCCAGTTTATGTAAGTGCATCTTTCGCAGGTTGTAGTGTTGGGTGGTAGGAGGAGAGGATTGTCTGTGTACATGAGGCAGTTGCCGCTTTGCCCCAGTATGCCCAAATTCACCAGGTGGACAGAAGTAGTCACCGGAAGCTGACCCTTGGACATGCCTGTTTAGGTGCTTTTTTGTAAAGTTTGAGCTGTTTTCCCTTACCTTTGCAAGGTACTTTGCAATTGTAGGCTGTTTAGTGCCTATGATTAATTTCTCCTTATTGACAAGGAGAGCTGAGGGCTTGTATCAGTTTCAGACTTCCTTGTGCTTTCCAGCATGTTCTAGAGCAAGTGCCAGTCACAGGGGTTCAGATTTTAGTGCTACTGCCGAGAAACCAGCTAGTCTTAAGGGAAAATTTCAAGACCAGACTTTCTGGCACCTGTAATAGTTTAACTGTAGTCTCGTACTGCTGCACAATGTGAAAAATGTGCAAATGTGTTTTTAAGCCAGAAAGTTGAAAGGGATAGAAATCAGCCCAAAAAGGCTAATAAAATTACAATTTCAGAGCTGGAAACCACTCCTCTAGCGTTAGATAGGCAGTACAATGCTCACCAGTCCCACTGGTAGGCAGTAGGACTTCCCTCTACCACAGCAAGGTCTGGATAGCTCTGAGCACAGAAAATGAAGTCCTGAGACAAGCAAAGCCTGGGATATGGACTGGCTAGAAAAGGTGGGAAACGAGCAAACAAGATAGTATATATATTTTTTTTTTGTTGTAACAGGCTAAATGCAATAATACAGTAAACAAACACAGAAAAGGCCAACACACTTGAGTGTGTGGTCCTAAACAGTAAATGCAATTAAAACTCTACAAAATTCGCAATTTAAAACTTTTTAAATGAAGCAAGGCAAGTGCACAACTGGAAAACGATTTAAGAGGCAGTAACACAGCAGAATAAGTAGCTAGTCTACATATACAGAGAAGTCTATATATTCAGAAAAGCAGCTAAAACACACAAACACTTCAGATGCAGTGCAACCTAGAACACTTGAGTTGTAGAAATATTAAGGCAATTACAGTTATAATAAATGCTCTAAAATATACTTTATATTTCCAAAATGTTTGTGAAGCACAGTCAGAACATAAGGAAATTCAGGCAAAAAAATTATTTATTTTTTTTTTTTGAAAGGGAAAAAGGAGAAACAGAAGGCCTTATCAAATGTTCTCTCTGTATTAGGTAGAAAGAGCTAATGACACTAGACTGGGAGGAGTGTCCCAGATCAGATCTACAGTAGGGGCGGGCAACTGCAAAGCCACCAAGTATAACACCAAGACACCAACAGGGAGTGCGAGTGGGGACACTAAAGCTATTAGCCTGCAAAGCACTACAGAAAGCCACAGAATGAAAGTTTTTAAACAGATAAAGATTTGTAAAGATACAGAATGCTTTTAACTGCAAACTAATCAGTTACCCATTCTGATTACAATAAAAGTGCTATATATCCAATTCCTCTGCAGGATTTTTCTTTTGTGTCATAGGCTGCCTAAGCTGGGCACTAACCCCTTTCTTCTTTCTGTTGCCTAAGTCGTTGTGCTCTGAAGTTTTCAGAAACAGTTGCTTAACTGCAGCCATTCTAAACTCATGCATATTATCTAAATACTAACTTATTTTTCCCTTTAGCACACTGCAGTTGCTCCTCTTGTTCTGTCAGATTACCCTTATTTTGCTGTATTTCAACCTGTTTCCTCCTCCTCTAAATTCCTATTACTTCTTTCCATAGTTCTTTCTGTATTATTTCAACTCCTTTTTCATTTTATCCCACTCATTAGCTATCCCTTCTGAAGAAATCTCCCTTTCATAATAATTCTAAAGTAAATTCCACCACCCATTCCTTTAATTCCTTTGTAGCAGGTAGTTGGAAAATGCCATTTTGTATGTCATTACTTTGCATCTTTCTTTTAGTTTTTATTGATACGCAATCTGAGATGTACTGTTTTTTTTAAACACCTCTTCTTGAGAAGCCTTGTACTCAGCTCACCTTTCTTTTCATTTCAGCTTCAGACTTTTGCAGTTTTATCAATTTTATCTGTAAAGCCAGTTAAATTTATTTTGTCAAGTCTTTTATATATCTTTCTGCATTCCTTTTGTCTTTTACTTATTTTTAACTTTCCCCAATTTTTTCTTTGCTATCATCCAGGCAGTGCAGTTGTTGTTGTTGTGTCTTTCGGCTTTTCCTGGTTAGGGGTCGCCACAGCGGAACTCCGGTCTGCTAATGATTGGCAGCTGATTTTTACGTACCGAGTTGCCAGCCCTGATGCACAGCCTTCAATGAAGGACCGCCCATTCACGCATGTCTCCATGCAGAAGATGCTCTAGCTGAGAGTCGAACCGGACAGTGTCTTACTGTGAGACGACAACGCTACAGCATCGTCTAGGCAGTGCAGTTACTAGTCAGAAATTGAATTCCACCCAAATTGCTAGCCTGTGCTTGTTGCCCTTTTCTCAGTTTCAGTTTTCATACTGGGAGAGCTGTATTCATAGATTCATAGGAGATTACTAGTCTTTAATGGCTTAAGGGCCCTTGCAAGCCTAGCCACTATAACCTGATCTTACCCAATATGTGGCCCTTACGGGCAAGGGAATGGTATGGATTTGTGCCTGTGTATTGAGTATCTTACAAATTGCACCATCCATAAGGGACATAGGCACTAGCCCATCCCTTGATCGAAAGTGCATTTGAAGAGGGCCAGGGAAAGGCCCTGTTCATCATTATGCAGACATCTTGGAAGTCTGAATTGTAATTCTGTGTATTTTGGCTCACTTATTGTATCTTGAAGGATAATATGTAAATTCTGAGTCCCTGATTCTGAACTCACATTCTCTCCGTACCAAGTAGTCTGTCATATTTCTCCAGAAATCTGTCCTGTCTTGTTTATACCCCTTCTGTGTCTAGCATATTCTCAGTATTGAAGATTAGGTTCCAGCCCTCACCTGTAAATAATATTCCCTGGTAAAAAAACTTATTTCTCCTGAAATTTATATCTGTTTTAGGTGGAATATGAACCAGGGTAGTCATCCTGTCCTCCATAGACCACTTACTACCTTAAATCTTCTACTATTATATTGTTTCCTCTTCTGTTACTGTTTAACCCACTCCTGCAGTCAGTATTATTACTGTCCCTTTCCTTTGTCCATCATGTACTACTGATTGTCCATCCTAGAATTTATATAAAACTCGCTTGCATATTTCTGTCCAAATGCATACTATTTAACATTGCTATTTGCTTCCTATACATCTTTAAGTAATTCAGTAATTTTTGCTTTTTTGTCTGTGCTTATAACGCCATTTACATTCCATATTAATACTGACAAAAAATATCCATTCTGAAAACACACTACTATTCCCCAAATGTTGTCCAAGACAGTTCTTTTGAATATATGCATCCAGCTTGCAGCTTTTATAGACGCTCTTCAGCAGGCTGGTCTTGTATGTAGTTGCTCCCTTCCTCTTTTTGAAATCATGTCAGTTTTTCCATCACTTAACACTGAAAAAACTAGAAACTAAATACAGCCCCTTCTTGTACCTCAAAGCAAAATCAAGAAATACACATTTTTCCAGAAAGGAAGTTATCGCATACAAATTAATGGCTGCATCTATAGACATTGCCTTTTGTGAAGTTAATGTTTACAGCGCTAAAGAGCATGTTAGAATCTGTTATGACTTGCACAGATTACTACCTGTTTTTGTCATTTTTCTCTCAGCATGCAACTTGTTTTGTATACCTTTCAGTAAGTATTAATGTGTAGTCTTCAGAAAAAAGTGCATTGGCTGCCTTTAAATAATTAAAACGTGCACTGCTGTAGTCACTGCCATAAAGTACTAAAGCTGCTGGAGTGTTAATTAGTTGTACACTTGTTCACTTCTCACATTTTCAGACTTCATTTGTTTTCACTGAGCTGCTTGTAAATGTCCATTTAAATGTTAATTACATTGTAGATTTCACAAAGAATAAGCAAGTGTTAGTGGAAAAGAAGCTAATAACGTTGCTGTTGGGGAAAAAGTGACAGATTCACTTAGAACACACAATTCAAATCTCTTGAGTATTTGCTTGCCCCATATAAGGTCCTTGTCTCCCACTAAATGCAGATGGTAATGAAAAAAGCTAGTAACTTTGAAGATGTTGGAAATAACTAACATTTACGATCTCTCTTATTTTGCTTTTCAAGCCTATCTTTAAATATTTTCTTTCTTCATGCAAGTAAGATATAACATGAATTGTAAACATAAAATGTCTGTCTTAACAAAAAAAATTAATCAACCAAAAACATAGCATGAATTTACATATAAAGTTAAACATTTTTCTACTTAGAACCAGTTTTGTAAAAATGTGAATCTTTATATAAACTATGTACAGTATAAAACTGTGTACATACACAAGGGTATGAGATACTTTGACTTAAAATACAAGAGTTGGGCTAGAGAGTACTAAAATGTGTAATGCTGCTACTTAGTTGTTAGTGTGTAAAGCATCTAAATCTAAGATAGAATTAAACAAAATAATGTCATTTTTTTCCCCGTCAATAGACATTGGAGTTGTGTGAAAGTGGCTGTGGGAAAGAGCAGCCCATTGTAGGTCAGAGCAAATCTTAATGAAGCACTTTTCCTTTTCTATGACCCACTTGTGTAGACCCTCTAGTGAAAGATGTAGAGGTGGTTTCCAAGCAGATGATGTACATGTTCTGACCATTGCCAAAAGTTGCAAGATCCGTCCTACAGAAAGTTCTTTATGTGGTGGGTGATAGGAGGAATAGCCCACTCACACAAAGTTCTAAAGCATGGGAAGGAAAATTCAAAATAATCACTAAGCTACTGGGAAACAGTGTTCCAGAGTTTGATAGGAGAGCAATCCTAGAACTTTTGAACAGAGGGTGGGGTTAACTGTCTCATATGCTTTGCCAGGGGATTATCAAAGAAAAGTCTTTATCAGCTGTTCTTTCTGGGCTCCACTGTTCTTGAAAATGAAGGATACTTGTTATTCAAAGGTATAAAGAACTGTCAGAGGTTGTTGAGCTCTTTCAATACATGACTTGATATGGACCTCTGGGAGTTAAGAACCCATGGTGGTCAACCAAGAAGAAAAAGAATCCCGAGATGCATGTCTACATGTGCCATGTTTTTCAAGCCTGTTTGATTACAAATTGTCTTTAGCTTATACTACCAATATTGTTCTAGTCTTCTACCTCTACAGATACTGCAGAGATTTTTTTTTATTGTACCCAAGTTATGATCAGTGTACATTTTATATCCCCCAGCAGCCCAAGATCAGAATATTTTATTATCTTCACCTTCTTTCCAGCCTTTTTTACCTTTTCACACTGTAAAGTCTGGGTACATTACAATTAAACAGAAGTACTTTCTTACGTTAATATCTTTAGCACATGCAGTTCTCACTGATGAAACTCCTTCCCACATTTAAAATACCTCTGATTTTATACTTTACGGTACTGTTATAATATGTAGTATGGAATTTATATTGTACGTGTTTATACAGATATTAGGTACAAAAGCTGTTTTTCTTGCATTTAGTTCTTCAGTCCCTTCATTGTCCTCCTAAGCATTAATGACATAGAGTGGATGATATGCTTTACAGTTCTTTCACCAATTCAACACTTTCAGACTTTGGTCTTGTCCAAACTTTTCTTTCAGAACTACACTTTGCATGTTTGAACTGTATGCTGTGGTATTATGGCTTTACAGATATCCTTCCATATCATTGTTGCAATATTCTTTACTAAAGGGATCCCCTGTTAAGGGTAGCCTAACGTCCAGCCAGTATACCAAAGCCGTAGGCTTTCAAGTATGTCATATATCACACACATGCTCTCTGCTCACAGTGTCATGTGTAAAGATTATGTACAGATGTACATATCTCAACTTTTTTTGTCATCAGTCCAAACACTTCTTTGTTTGTGCTGGCTACAAAGCAGTTTTCAGATAAGTGCCCTGTTAGGGGTTCCTTATCTTTTTTTTTCCTTAGTTGGGAGTTTACATGTCATCCAGGAAAGTGAAAGTGTCAGTATGGGAGACATAGTCCCTATAAGGGCCAGCACAAGCAATGTTTGTTTTGCTTGGGTGCTTTTCACTACCATACTTCGTCAGACATTTGTCCCTAAGATCCTTCATAGTTATCTCTTCTCCTTTTCTATCTACTTAGAAAGCCATTGTCTTAAGTTGTTGGTGCAGGGTCTGATGATGGAATTATTCCATCCCGAGGGTCAGCCGTTTGCCAAAAAGATGATAAAAAAAGTTAGGTTGGATTTGGCTCATACCTCTCAGCCTCTTAGAGCAAGAAATCTGGACAAAGCCATCAATAATGGGGGGGGGGGGCAAAGGCCCAAAAATAGGGATCCTTTTTAAATATTGCTTTTACAAACTAGGAAACCGTTTGATAGAACAATGGGTTTTCTACTAGCATGAATTTTCTGAAGGGTATGAAGTCTGAAACTCAAATGCCTGTTGTTTTCTAACTTCAGTGATTTGCCAGAAGACCACAATTTTATGAAAAACAAACAAGAAATATGCGACAAAAATCTGGACATTCTGCAGAAATCTATACAGTTGTGAAGTGCGATTTGGCTGCTGTACTGTCTCCTTTGGATGTCTGTCTAGAAGCAGTGAAAGCCCAGAAGATCGTTTGGTTGTTCCTTCGGATTCCTCTCTGCAGCTGTTTCCGAGGATGGCACGGCTTCAGCTTCTTGCTTGTCCTTGGAGGCTCTGCAGACGTCCATTGCATATGTTGAGGGAGAACCTAGGTTGATCTTATCCAAGGGACAAAGGGGTGTTCCACAGATTCTTGTTTCGGAGGAGATTCCTACCATGGTGATTGTCGACAAGGGTCAGAACCTCCTATGGTCTTTAGTGCTGATGTCCCTTTGAAAAGGAAGCAGAAAACAAAGCATATTTTCCCTGCTGCTAAGGATCCCCAGCATGAATGGCAGGATTTTACATGGATTGTTTAGTGCACTCATGCCGTTGAAGCTGAAGCCCCCACAGGAAGTTTCTGTTCCTGCCCCCCCCCCCCCATCATCTATCCTCTTAAAAGGTCAAGAGAGCAGGACTCTTCTGATGAGGATTTGGACTCTGGGGCGGAGTCCTTGGCTTTCTCTTCTTAGATTCCTTCTCCATTGGACTATGGTTTTGAGTAGGACTCCTCTATTAGTCAAGATTCTCCCTTTGAGGAACTTTTGTTTGGGGTTACTATCTCTTGTATGATGGCATTACTTAAAATGAGACTGTGTTGAGGGTTCAGATGTTCACAAAAAGAATTGTGTACTCTTCCTAAGCCTTCTGTTTTCACTCCGGTCCTAGCTGCACTGTTAGACACTTTTTCAGCAACTTCTCAGGCTTCCGATTCCTAGCCTGCAGCTCCTAAAAAGTCTGATACGTTTTATAAGGTGTCTGATGATTGTAAATTTCTTTACAAATGTGCTTCTGCTCACCCCTCTGTTGTGTCTGTCTCTTCTGATAAACCTTCCAAACTATTGCCTTCTACGAAATTGCTTTCTCCTGACAAGGACAGTAGGGCCATGGAATGGCTGGGCAAAGAAGGTGTATACTACTGCTACCCTGGCCTTTTGGGATAGTAATTATTAAATCCATATGACCAGCTATGACTTGGCTCTTCTTTCTTAGGCCTATTAGGTTATTTTTGTCCTTCCGAATTCTGAGGGGAAGGTTTTTGCCTTCTCTCTTTTGGGCTTTTCTTTTGAAGTGGCTCACCATTCTTTTAAATGTAGTTATGATGCAGCTGATGCCTCTTCTAGGGCTGCTGCCTTTGATTCTGTGTTGAGGTGTTATTCTTGGCTTCACCTTCAACCTTTACCTAATTATATTAAAGATAAACTGATGAGTGCTCCTCTTAGTAATAAACATCTATCTGGTTCTGCAGCTGCTGATCTTTTTAAGTCACTGTAGGAGAAGGGCAAGGCCTTGCAGGAGTTGAAATATGTCTGTTTCCCCTATTCCTAAATTTCAGAGGAATTATCAATGTTCTGTATGTTTCACTGTTGCACTCATCACATTTGGGCTATTCCTGCCTGGGTAGCCCTCAGCCGGCCCGAATACCAGAGACTTAATATTTCTGCGTCTGTTGCTGTCGCTTGAGGACTGATGTCAGGTCATCAGTAGTATAAAGTAAGGCAGTCAGCGCCATTACATCATTCTTTCTTGCCATGGAACCCGAAGCAGAAGCAGTTCACACGACTGCCGGTCGGCCGCTACTACCAAATTGAAGCTGAAGTCTTCTAAAGCTTAGTACCCTGTTGTGGATCCTTTTTGCTTGCACTAACCGATGTCAGAAAAAGTTAATTGTCTCACCTTTGTAAAACAAATACCACACGGAGACTTCCATTCTTACTGCGTCACTTGCTTAGGCCCAGACCACGACGTCCCTTGTTGTCGCCTCTGTGCTTTGTTCAACGCCAGAACGATCTGGCGTTGGGCCCTTATTGTAGCCAGATATTTTTGCTTACAGTCCTCGAATTCCAATGTGGCTTCCGTAAGCAGTCATCAGCAGATCTTCCGAAAAAAACATAGACAGAGACCGCACAGGTCCAGACCTACCGACGATGCTTCCGTTAAGCTACTAGTCAGTTCTCTGGTCCTCAGTGAGGTGGTTTTGCAGCCCCTGATGTCCACTTCTGCTGATTTGCAGGCCGCTACCGAGACCCATTCGGAGTCCGGTATGCCGCAAAATTCTTCCTCCAGTAAGGATCTTGCGGTCGTCTCAACCTTGGATGGGTCCAGAGCCACTGAGCAGGCACCGGCTACTGAGGAAGGCCTTCGCACTACCAAATCGCGGCACAAACCGATGTCTTCTTAAGCGGCTACCGTTCTTTCTAGAACTACTGGCTTTCTTAGGCCCCAGGTATGAACCACACCCATGAAACCAACGGTCCACTCTCAGGCGCCTGCTACCCTGCCTCAGTCTCAAATGCTTAAAATGGAGGAAGACTTTATCATACTGAACAGGGGAAGCCAAGCTGCCCCCTCCAAAAGGAAACTAGATCTATCCCCTGTAGTTTTGTCTGAACAAGAGTCAGAAGAATCTAATGCATCTGAATATGAAGATTTGCAACCCTTCTCCACTTATGAGGATTCTGATGCAGAGGATTCCATTTCTTCAGCATCTCCCCCAGAGGATTTTTCCTTTGGGGAAACCCTGCATACCTTAATGGAGCACTTCCAGTGGGAGAGTCAGGACTACCCTCAGTCCAAAAAGAGACTCCGAGAATTCCTAGATCTTCCACAATGCAGACCTTTGGCTATCCCTCCAGTCCTGGATGTTGTGGAGGATGTTTTCCTTGAATCCAGCTTGACTCCTGATGCCCTCCGTCCTCCTCCTCCCAGAACACCAGACCGTTACTATAGAGTCCCTGACTCGCACAAATATCTATTTAAAAATCCTACAGCTGACCGTGTGTTCATTTCTCAAGGGCCAAAAGGAATTAAAGCAACTTCTAATAATCCCACCATCTCAGACAGGGATTCCTAAGCATTGGATAGATGGGGTAAGAAAGTATACACCTCAGCTACTCTTGCTGTCAGGGCACTAAATTGTCAGTTCCATATGCTGAACTTTCAGCAACATATCTTGGAACTCCTTAAACAAAAAATGTCTTCCATTCCTGCTTGGGCAGACTCTAAAGATTTACAAGAGTTAATGCATACTGCAAGTCAAGTAACTAAACGCACCTTGCACTGTCGTTTTGACACCCTAGAAGCTTCTTGCAGGGCAGTAGTCACTGGATCTGTCTTTAGAAGGCATGCATGGCTTAAGGAACAGCCCCTGCCAGATCACGTCAAATCTAAATTGTTGGATTCCCCCTTGCACAAAGATAACTTATTTGGCACGAAGGCAGAAGAGGTCTTAAAAAAGATGGAAGAAAAAAACAGAAACTATGCAAACAGTTAAAGATTTCTTGCAGGTCCAGACCCCTAGGTTCAGCAGGCATTGTCTCTCCAAACAGTGGTCTTCCTGCTGCCAGTAAATCAGCCCATCTTAGGCCCCGTGGAAGAAGCCCCAGGAAATGCAGAGATCTAAGCAGTGGACTAACTCCACTTCAAAACCAGGGAGTTCTGAGCCATCCCCTTACGGTAAAACCTCACAATGACTCTTCTCCTCCACCCCCTCCCTCTGCCCACCTTCACTTACCCCTAGGAGGAAAACTCTCCTTCCCCTCAAGCACCTGGGCCACCATTACCAAGGGCCACTGGGTTCTAAACATTGTCTCAGGGATACAAATTTTCCTTCCACACACTTACAACCCCAGAAGGGTTCCCAGATCTACCACCAAATCAGTGGGCCAGAGGGTCAAAAGCAAATATTTTCCCTGCTCTCTATGAGGGCAGTAGAGCATGTTCCTGCAGAGCAGATAGGCCAAGGTTTCTACTATAGACTTTCTGGTGCCCAGAAAAGAGGGCACCTGGTTCCCCATCCTCAATTTTTCCATTCTAAACACTTTCCTGGTTATCCCAAAATTCAAAATGCTCACACTCCAGCAGCTGTTACCCTTGTTCTCCAAGGAAGCTTGGCTACCCACCCTAGATCTAAGAGAGGCCTACTTCCACATTCATATCAGGGAATCATGCAGGAAATACCTCAGCTTCAGGGCAGGATCTCAGCACTTTCAGTTCTCTGCGCTTCCCTTTGGCTTATGTACTGCTCCCATAGTTTTCACAAAATGGCTGGCTCCAGCCATTGCCTTTTGCAGACAAAGAAATATTCAGATTCAGCCATACTTAGATGACTGCCTTATTCGGCCAGACAGCCAGGAGAAGCTCCTCAAGCACCTGGCCTTTGTAAAGACCCTACTAACCTCCCTCGGGTACACAGTCAACGAAAGGAAATCCAAACAGGTGCCCATACAAAGGATACTTTTCCTGCGAGCAAGTCTGGACACAGCTTCCCAGATGGCATACCTTACTCCAGATAAACAAATTTTCCTGACAGCCTACTTCTCTCAACTAGCCACCAGGGCCCAGCTAACTACAAAGAAAATCCTACAAGCTCTGGGGTTCATGGCATCTTGCATACTACTCATTCCATATGCCAGACTGCATATGAAGAAACTTCAGTGGGACCTAAAGAGCCTTTGGTGCCAACACTCTCAAGACCTGGAAACTCTTCTACCTATAATTCCTTGCCTCAGAAAAGAGTTTCTTTGGTGGGCAGCAGCATGCTCCCACAACAAGGGGATGCCTTTCTCCCCACCACACACCACCCAGACCCTCACTACAGACGTATCAGACTACGCTTGGGTTCCATGCCTGGACAGCAGGTGCATTCAGGGCCAGTGGAGCCCACAGCAAATTCCCCTGCACATCAATCAAAGAGATGATGGCTGTGCAGCAAGCCTTGATAGCTTTCAAGCCCCTTCTCTCTCCAGGGGTTCTCCTGATCAAAACAGGCAACACCACTGTGATGAGGTACATCAACAAGCAGGGAGGGTCCCACTCCTACCCTCTATGCAGGCTGACCATGACCCTTTGGCATACAGCCTCTGCCATGCAACTACACCTGTTAGCACAATTCCTTCCAGGCTCACTCAACTCTCTGGCAGACCATTGAAGCAGAAAACTTCTGAACTCACACGAGTGGCAATTCAACAGAAGTGCCTTCACCCTAATAACACAGAAATGGGGAACCCCAGAAGGTAGACCTCTTTGCCTCCCACAACAACCATCAGCTCAGTAAATTCTGCACCAGGGAACATCACTGCATGGCTTGGAAATTGGATGCCTTGTCCTTCCCTTGGGTCAATCTATCTGTCTATGCCTTTCCTCCTCTACCTGTCATCCCCAGGGTACTGCTCAAAATAAGGGAGGAAAAACCAAAGACCATTCTCATAGCTCCAGACTGGCCCCGGCAGCACTGGCACCCCTTGCTGCGCAGCCTGTCCTCGCTACCCCCATGGCATCTTACTCAGATTCCAAACCTCCTGACCCAGAGGGGAGTTCTTGCATCCCTAATTACAGACACTCATTTTGGTAGCTTGGCTTATTCCCTAATACCCAACCTGTCTGCCAACCTCAGTAAACAGGTTCTGAATGTTATCCGTGAGGCCAGACATCCTAGCACCAGAAAGTCTTATGCTGATAAATGGAAAAGGTTCTGCACCTGGATCCAGGCTAAGGGATTCAGTGCGGCACAGCCCTCCCTCCCTCTCATCCTGGATTACTGAGCTGACCTACTACACAGTGGCCTCTCTTTCTCCTCTGTAAAAATTCAAGCCACTGCTATTTCTGCTCATTTTCCCACTGAGTAGCCCCTTTTCTCACACCCTTTGATCAAGCAGTTCCTGAGAGGGGCTAGCAACTTAAGGCCACCCAGAAGGGCACCAACCACAGCTTGGGACCTTAACTTTGTATTGGAAAAGCTCACACTACCCTCTTTTGAGCCAGCTTCTTCTGCAGTGCTAAAATTTCTCTCCTGGAACACCACATTCTTTCTGGCCATCACTTCAGCCAGAGGAGTCTCTGAGCTGCAAGCACTCATGGCTGTGGAACCCTTCATCATCTTTCATGCAGACAGGGTATCTCTCAGAACTAACCCTTCCTTCATGCCCAAGGTGGTGTCCAATGTGGCTCTAAACCAATCCATTCATTTGCCCACCTTTTTCCTAACCCCCAGAACAAGGGGGAAAGGATTCTTCACTCTCTAGATGTGCACAGACAGCTGAGATACTATCTAGAGAGGACTAAATCTTTCAGAAAGTCTGATCAATTGCTGGTTAGCTTTGGTACAGGAGCAGAAGGCAAAGCCATCTCCAAACAAACCATTTCCAAATGGATAGCATACTGCATCCATTTCTGCTGCAAACAGCGTGGAAAGCCCTCCCCCCAAGGGGGGTCAGGACACACTCCACCAGAGCAGCCTCCATCTCTGCGGCTCTGGAGGCTGCAACCTGGACATCTGTTCACATTTAACAAGCATTACCACCTGCCTCTCTTTTCCAAATCCAGAGCAGAGTTTGCTTCTGCAGTCATGCAGGGCATCCAAGCCAGCCCCTAGTTTCTAAGACTGCCTCCACCCTTTTCCTCATCTTTGGGAATCGACACAAATGTGATGACTGCAACAGTGAAACACGAAGAACATAGTACAATTGTGTACACTTGCCATAAATGTAGATGTTCGAGTGTATTCACTGTTGCAGCTATGGCCCACCCCCCTCCATCCCCATTTCTTCTCTTCTCCTTTTATTACCAATCTAACTTGTTGTTCTCCTTTCCTTTCAAGGGACTTACTGGTATTTATTTTCCGCTGGTGGGGTTTCTTCCACTAGACCCTGACGTCCTTCTTGGGGACTCCTGACAGGTTTGGGCAAGAAAAATTGATGTAATGGTTTCGGCTGCCTTACTTTATACTACTGACAACCTGACATTAGTCCTCAAGCGACAGCAACTGGCACAGAAATACTAAGTCTCTGGTATTTGGGCTGGCCGAGGGCTACCCTAACAGGGATAACCTAAATGTGATGACTGCAACAGTGAATACACTCTAGCATCTACATTTATGGTAAGTGTACACAACTGTACTTTCTAAGCCTGTTTTTATCCATAGATAGTCTCTCACTTCTCCCAGATGTAAAAAGGGTTCTAGACCGGTGCCTCCTACTAAATCTACTCCGACTCCTACTACTTGGAAGCCTCCTTTTCCATCCTAGTGCCAGGTTCCTTTGTCTCCTTGTCTCTTCCCAACTGGTTAAGGATCTCTCAGGGCTCTCAAGTTGTGTCCATCATTTGTCAGAGATGCTTCATGGTATAGAAATCCCTTCCTCCCTTTCCAGGTATTCCTCAACCTCAGGAGGCACTTTATAAACTTTTGTCTCAAGGCACCATCCAAGTGGTTTCTGCTTCTCAAAGGGGCAAGGTTTTTTTTCCCAAAATGTTTGTTTTTGGTTCCCAGGAAATAAGACACCTGGATGTCCATTCTCAACCTTTCTCAGCTCAACACCTTTCTGAAGAGCCCTTCTTTTTGAATGCTGTCCCTTCAGATTCTGTTTCATCTTACACCTCAGGCTTTTTCTTAGTCATTCTGTATCTCAAGGATGCCTGTCTCCATTTTCTCGTTCATTCCTGTTTCAGGAAAATTTTTAATTTCTCTGTTTCTTCCTTGCATTTTCAGTTCCCTACTTTGCACTTTGGAGCTTTTACTGTCCTAAGGGTCTTTACCAGATGGCTTGCTCCTGTGATGGCCTTTTTGCAGGATGAGGGGGATGCACATCTTTCCTTACCTGTACAACCAACTCATTCAGATTTCCTCTCCAGAGACCCTGCTTCAGCACCTCTGTTATGCTAAAAAACGAAAAGGAGGAACAGAAGTGCAAAGCCTCGTCCACAGCACTCGTAGTCACACCAAAATTTTAGCGTAAAAACAGTTTAACGTTCAGTGAGTTTAATAAAACAAACAACGTTTTTGTCACCATACAGTAGCAACTTCTTCAGAGAAGTTAAAAACTACAAAAGTTCAGCCTTTTAAAAATTCCGCTAAGGAGGAGCAAAAAGCAGAACATAAGAGTAATTACTTGTAGTGAACTAAGGTTACAATGGTTTCCATAGCAATTTGATTCATCTTATACGAAAACCTCACTCTGATAGGATGAGGCTTTTTGCTCCTCCTTAGCGGAATTTTTAAAAGGCTGAACTTTTGTAGTTTTTAACTTCTCTGAAGAAGTTGCTATTGTATGGTGACGAAAACGTTCTTTGTTTTATTAAACTCACTGAACGTTAAACTGTTTTTACGCTAAAATTTTGGTGTGACTACGAGTGCGGTGGACGAGGCTTTGCACTTTCTGTTCCTCCTTTTCGTTTTTTACTTGGTTTGTCTTGCTAACGTTTTGACCTCCGTTATGCTGTTTGTCTCTTGCAAAGCTTAGGGTCTATGATAAATTTCCAGAAGTCCTTCGGACTCCCCCTCAAGGTCATGTTTTTTTCTCAGATGCAGGCTACAAACCATTCCTATGCTGGCTTCCCTGCCACCACCCTGGGTTGTGGCTCTGATTACATCTTTTCAATCTCTTATTCCTCGTGTCTCTGTTATTGCTAGGGAGTCCCTAAGGGCTCTGTGTTTCATGGCTTCCACTATTTCCTATGATTTGTCTAGCCAGACTACATATGGGGAAGCTACAGTGGTTCTTAAAGTTATTCTGGCTTAAACATTGTCACCCTTTAGACTTTTTAGTTCCTCCTCTTCTGTCTCCCCAACTAGAGCTTTAGTGGTGGATGCATCAGCTTCGCTCAACCCAGGGGTTCATTTTCAGCTCCCAGTCCCCCTCTCAGGAACTTTTCTCAAATACTGGATGAGGGATCATCTTTTGACCCTTTGATGGTTTAGGGTCTTTGGACCATTTGTCAGAGGGAGAACCATATCAACATCAAGGACATGAGAGCTCTGTTACTTGTTCTTCATTCCTTCCGTACACTTTCTTCCAAGGCTTCTCAAAATCTTTACAAACAATATCACAGTGATTTGGTACATCAGCAAGCAAGGGTAGACAGTCATGCCTTTTGTGCGGACTAGTTCTTCAGGTTTGGGATATGGCTGTCCAGTATCAAGTAACTCTTCAGGCTGAACTAAACATTGTGGCAGGCACGCTGAGCAGGTCCATAACACAGTTTCATGAGTGGATACTTCACAGAGATGTGTTTTTGGACATTGCTCACCAGTGGGGTACTCCTAAGGTAGATGGTTTTGCCCCTCTGAACAGACAACTTCCTTTCTTTTGCACAAGAGTCCTAAGTCCTCTGGCATTGAAGGTGGATGCCCTGTCCTTTTCTCAGAAGGGGATGTTTCTCTATGCCTTCCCTCCCCTTCCTCTTATACCAAGGGTGCTGCTCAAGATAGAACAGGATTCCCATAAAATCTTGCTGTTGACTCCTTTTGGCCCAGACAGCATTGGTTCCCCCTTCTTCTGCAGCCAAGGGCAGTCACCATAAGTTACCTCTTGGGGTGGACCTGCTTACATAAGAAAAGGTATCTTTCATCCATCCTCTCATGTCCACTCTTCAACTGACACTGTGGATGGATTGGGTTTTGATTCCCTTTTTTCTTTCTTTTATTCCTAGCTGGTGGCCGGGAGAGGTGGTCAGCCCCATAGTGGGTACCCTGTTGGTGCTGCTGGATTCCATACTTCTTTCATGATGCCTTTCTATGCTGTTTTGTCCATGACAATGTTTCTGGCCTCCTGTAGGTAGAGTCGCTGGCTTCTCAGGGCCTTTTCAACCTGTTTAGCCCACGTATTGTTTGGTACAGATTTGTGAACTCTCCAATTTGCAGAGTGCTCTCTCCATAATAGTCTGCATGGTAAGCAGCAGGTGTCCGTTCTGCACACACATCCAAATCAGCTCAGCTTCCTGTTCTGGATCTGTTCACTGATCATTGGCTGCTGATCGTATCTGGTCTGAGTGCGCTCAGCTGTCATTTCTAATGTGGTCATGAATCGAGATTCCTAAGATTTGACGCAGGCATCTCATTTGGAAAACCTCAATCTTGTTCAGATCTGGCTTGAGGAGGATCCATGTTTCTGGTCCATAAAGGAGAACTGGCAAAATCAGTGCCCAGAAAAGGCGAACCTTGGTAGTGATAGGGATGTTTGTTCTCTTCCACAGACACCACTTAAGCAAGGCAGATGCTATGGTGGCTTGTCCAATCCTGCTAAGGACTTCAGCCTTTGATGCCACCACCTTCTCTTGTTCCAGCGAACCCAGATACTTGAACTATTGCGTTTGTTCGATCTGAATTCCCCTGAGGTATGGATGGTGGCTTGTGACCCATCAGTTGCCATCACTTTGGTCTTGACCATGTTTATCTGTAGGCCATATAATTAGGTGATGTGGGCGATGTAGAGGATATCTGTGGTCTCTGCATCACTGTATGCAAAAATGGCATGGTCATCCGTGAACATCAGAGCAGTCACATAATAGGCTTCATCTTACTGAATGCTGTTCCTGCCCTCAAATACTCTCATTATGATGACGTCCACCAGTGTGTTGGACAGACCACATCACCTTGACGGATCCCAGTCTGGATGGTAAGCTCTTCATTTCCAAATGCATATCTGGCTGGATGAACCATTGTACAATGTTTGAAGGAGTCTGATTTTCATCAGTACGTGCTTGGTCTCCAGTGTCTTTCACAGGGCAGGCCAGTGGATATGGTCAGATGCAGACTTGAAATCAATAAAGATAACTGTATGTTGTCCGCACCAGATTCTTTCCTCCATTAGCTGGCGAATGGTGAAGGTTTGATCACAGGGTCTTCTGTTTGAATTGAATTTGGCCTGTTCTTACCTGCCGGTTTTCTTGCAGTGTTTCTGCAGCCTGGATTATATGATCTTAAGACATAGACTTTGCCGATGATTGCGAGCAGGCTAATGTGGCAGTAGTTTTTGCATTCCCTGTTGTTCCCCTTCTTGTGGATGGGTACAATTATGGCCTCCTTCCATGTGGATGGTATCTGTTCCGTAACCCATAGCAGCAAGATCTTTGTGTGATGTCAGTGGAGCAAGATATCACCTTCAGCCTTGATTGATTCCGCAGTGACCTGATCTACTCCTCGTGCCTTCCCATTTCTCGTGTTCTGATAGCCAGTTTCACCACTTCGACTGTTTGCTTTGCATCAGTTGTTGGGGTCTCGGGGAGATCGATAGGTGGCGGATCGACTGTTGGTCCATGAGGTGGGGCAAGGTTGTAAAGCTGCTGAAAAATTTCCCTGCAATATTTCAGGCGTTCACAAGGTGGCTGCGTGAATGTCCCATCCACTTTTTTCATCTCAGTGGTGGATTTGGTTTTTCCCACTCAATCATTTGAGGGTGCGGTACTTATGTCTGGATGTCGCCACCTCAAGGTTGACTACCACCTGGCTCCAATACACTTCCCTTTCTGCATTCATCCTCTGGTAAACTTCTCGACTGAGCTGCTGGTATCGTATATAGTTGACTGGCTTCACCTGCTTCCGTTGGTCTATGAGATCCGGGCACTCATCAGGTATCCATGGCTGCATTTGGCAGCAGATGAGTGGGCAGTAGTGATTTGACACATTCCACAATGGAGTTTGATGTCTACTTTTTTGACTCATCCACTTTCTCCATTTGGGCCAGCACTGCAAACTGATTTGACATTGTGATCTGCAATTCCTGTTTGTGGGCGGGGGCCATCAGTTGCTTCCACTCCAGCCTGGCTGGTGGAGGTGACTTGCACTTTGAACTCTGTAAGTGAAGCTGCACCACAGCACGGATGAGGTAATGTTTGGAGCCATAGTTAAGTCCTCACATGGCATGGAGATTCTTGAGCAATGATTGGAAGGGAGAGTTCACCCAGACATAGTCTAATGTGGCCAAGTCCTCACCAGTTGGGTCTTGCAATGTGAACCGGTGTTTGTGGGGATGCTGGAAATGGTTATTTCCCGCAATGAGATCATTTGATGCAGCAAAGGACAGAAGGTGCAGGCCATTATTCATGTTCCCATGGCCAAATCTACCCATCATTCCTTCCCAGTTGGATCTGTCCTTGCTGATGTGGACGTTGAAGTTTCCCACCAAGATGATCTCAGTCCATCGGATAAGTCCAGTGTGTATTGGAGTTGGATGTCGAAGATATCCTTGTCTGGATCTTGACTCATCTTGGTCGGTGCGTAGGTGGACAGAATACGGGTCTTGATATTAACATTGATTGTGAGTGCTGCCAGGCCATCCAATATTGGTTGGAAAATGATTATGCTTCTTGCAGCATGGCTGTCGTCCATAAACCTGATGCCAACCTCTCACTTCTTGCCACCAGAGTAGTACAAGCGGCATGGTTTCATTGTTTGTAGGTGGTTGGTTGGTCAGTATTCCAGATCCAGTGAGTCACAACCCTGACACTGCAGAAATCAGGATTTGCATTTCATGAGTTCCTTGGCATGATTTCCTTTTGGCTGACATGGTGGCTGGTTCGAATGTTCCCCTTTAGGCACCTCTTTTCTGAGGATGTGCTTCGAGTCCTTCAGGAGGTCAGAAAGCCCACTACCAGGAAATTTTATGTCCAAATGGAAGAGATGTTTTGGCTTGGTGCCTTGGTCATAACCAGGATCCATTTTCTGTGGAGGTTCCTCTGGTTCTGTCTTAATTGCATGAATTGCTCCATGCTGGGTTGGCTTACTCTTCAGTTAAATCTCATCTTTCAGCTATTTCTGCTCCTCTCCCTTTGACTCCTCCTTTGGCCTCTAAGTTTGTTGTCAAACAATTTCTTAAAGGGATCCTTCATATTAGGCTTCCCAGGAAGCATATTCCTCCTCCTTGGGACCTTAATTTTATTCTTGAAAAATTGACTCTGGCTCCTTTTGAGCCCTGCAGCTTTAGCATCCTTGCAAGATTGTACATGAAAGACTGTCATTCCTTTGGCTTTTACTTCAGCTATGAGGATGTCTGAGCTTCAGGCCCCTATGGATGTTCCTCCTTTAGTTTTCCATAGGACAGGGTATATCTTTGTACTAATCCTTTTATGCCTAAGGTGGTTAATGAATTGTCTCTTAACCAGTCTATTAATTTGCCCACTTTTTTCCCTTTTCTGCAGTCTGCCATTGAGAAGGTTCTCTTCATACCTTGTATTTGCATAGACAGCTCAGATATTATTTGGGTAAGACTAACGCCATTTGCATGTCTGAGCAACTTTGTGCTTCTTTTCATCCTAGATCTCTAGATTTGGCTGTTTCTAAGCAAACCATTTCTTCGTGGATCTCTAATGCCATTTCTTTTAGTTACTCCTTTCATGAGAAAACTCCACAGCTGTAGGATCCGAAAATCTGAGCTCCTGCGCCCCCTTTATCCCTCAGATTTAATTTGGCATGTTTTCAAACAGCACAGGATAGCAAGTAGCTGAGCTTTTTTGTTGGTTATTGTGAGTAGTTTCAAAGTTTTGCCTTTAAATATCTTATATTTCTGGTAGTTAACTCTCCTATCCTAGATCTGTAGCTGAATGGTTCCATTCTCTTTTCGGTTCTTTGTTTCCTTTTAATTTCTTTTTCTACTTTCTAAAAAAAAAAAAAAAAATCTAATTAACTTAAAATTATTTATAGCTTCCTTCTAGGTGTTAGCTGACTGTTTAAAGCTTTCTGTGTGTGTTTTTCTATTTAACATCCACCACCATGGTTGCAAGGAAACGGAAAAACTTTTAGTATAAAATAATAAACAGTAAGCGCTTTCATGACTCTCGTCGCTTCATAAAACCATTAAAAAGCATTTTCAAAACACTTCCTTAAATATAAAATCAAGTAAAACACAACCAATCAAAAATCTAAAAACAATTAATGAATTAACTTTGAATATTAATAATGCAGCAAACTCGACTAACCAGTCGTGTGGTCTGTGAAATAACTAGCCTATCTAAAACATGAAAGAAGCCCTGACCTATCAAGAACTTTGAATACCTCTGTTGTGATTGAATAATCAGCCACTGCTCTTAATGCTCATTGCCCCAGTTTTGTCCAATTAAATAACAGATCTGTTCATTTCCACCAATCAGAATGAAAGACGGCCTATAGTCTTTCGACATCAGCCTATAGTCTTTCATGCCTTTTAAAGTTAGCCAGTCTGAGGCAAACATAGTCATAAACACACATCTAGTACTTAGGGTCATTGTACCAAAATCTTCCTCTAACCAAGTCCCTCCCCGATGTTCCACCCAGTCAGAGGGAGGATGCGGCTTTAGAAATTTCAAAGCCAATCGCAAAGAGAGTCCTCCAGACCATCCCCCAAGACCAGTTCACAGGCATTTATTCCAGATTCTTTTTAGTCCCCAAGAAAAGAGGGGACCTCAGACTGTTCTGGATCTGACAAAACTGAACAAATCTGTTGCCAAATCAAAGTTCTGAATGGTCACAATAAAGTCAATTCTGCTGTTCCTGCAGAAGGGCGACTGGATGTGCTCAGTAGACCTTCAGGAAGCATACTATCACATCAAAATGAGCAGGCAGTCCAGAAGGCTTTTATGCTTCTGGCTGGGAGCCAGTCACTACCAGTTCAGAGTACTGTCCCCCCTGGGTGTTTACCAAATATATGGCAGTACTGGCAGCTCACCTGAGACTGCAAGCATTCTGTGTGTTTCCCTATCTGGACGATTGGCTTCTCATTGCTTCCACCAGGTATCGACTCATCCAAGCCAGGGACTGCCTTCTTCAGCATGCCTCAGATTTGGACATCTCCATCTGAAGAAATCACATCTACACCTGGTACAGGTGATAGACTTCATCGGAGCCTGTCTGGACACGACAAATTGCTTAGAGAGCCTGTCCAGACAACAAATTGCTTAGAGCTTCTTCCCCCGGACAGGATCTCCACCCTTAGACTCCATGTCAGACAGATTCTGAACATCCCTATGTCTCCGGCATGTCTTGTTCTAAGAGCGTTGGGCTGCATGACTGCCATCACAACTCTAGTTCCTATGGTTCATCTCCACATTAGTGCTTCAATGGACTGTAGCAGTACAATGGTCCCTCCTTTCTTGCCCTCTAAACCATCCGATAAGAGTATCTCGTGTATGCTAGGAATCTCTTCTCTGGTGGCTTCAGTCGCAGGTTCTAGAACAAGGTTGTCCCTTTATCCTTCCTCCTCCCAAGGCCGTGGTGACTACTGATCCCTCCCAGCTCAAGTGGGGTGGGAGGGCATTTTCTGGGTCAGACAATCCAAGGCACCTGGTCCCCCTTGGAGACCAATTTCCATATAAACGTCCTGGAGATGAGTGGTGCTGCTAACATTGCAAGCCCTTCATACCCCTCTTTCTTCAAGGTCCATTGCAATTCAGACAGACAACATGTCCGTTTTTGGTACATCAACAAACAGGATGGAGCCAAGTCTTATCCCTTAGGTCAAAAGGCCATGAGGTTGTGACAGTGGGCGATCTCCTCCATCTGCTTTTTAGTGGCAGTGCACATTCTGGGCAAATCAAACATTCTTGTGGACAGGTGCAGCGGGGGCCATTCTGATGCCTCACGAGTGATCTCCAAGTCCTTCAGTAGCAGACATGGTCTTTCAGAAGTGGAGTCAACCTTGCTGCAGTCTCTTCACATCTCCTTCCAACAGCAAGTGCAGTGAGTTTCTTGCCCTAATCCCTTGTCAGGGACAGTCACTGAGAGATGCTGTAGTCCATGCTTAGGTCCCCAGTCTGCTTTATGCTTATCCTCCTCTCCTTCTCATTCCCAGGTTTCTTCAGAAGGCTCGGAGGTTGCTCTCTTTTGGCCTCAACAAGTGTGATTCCCTTCCTTTGGGGTCTCATCCAGTGCATCCACCATGGACTCTGGATACTACTCTGGACATTCTATCCCATCCCTTGGGAAGTCCTCACCCAGACCTATCTAAACTGAAGTTGGGGTTGCTGCAGTTCCATTGATGGCTAGAAATCCCTGGATTTCTTCCCCATTTAGGGAGCTTTTAGTAGCAGCACATAAACCTTCCACCATAAAAGTATACAACAGAAAGTGGAAGAGATTTTTTATTTGGGCCCACCGAAACTGTCTGGATCCCTTTGCAGCTCCCATTTCTATAGTGTTAGATTTCTTAACGTCCACTTATAAAGGAGCTAGGTTTTCCCACAGTCAAGGTGCAGCTGGCAGCTATCTCGAACTTTCATGTTAGGGAAAATTGATTACCTTTGGCCTCTTCCAAGCTATGCAAGACTCCCCTCAAAGGGACTTTTCTTCTTTGTCTTTCTTTTAAGGCTCCCACTCCTCCTTGGGACCTTACCATGGTCTTACAAGCTGTGGTTGCACGTTTTTTTGAACCAGTAGCAAAGATTGATTGAAGTTTTTTATCTTGGAAGACTGCTTTCTTGGTAGCCATCACTTCAGCTAAGAGAGAGTCTGAACTTCACGTGTTCTCTGTCAAACCCACCCTGTTTGGTCTTTCACAAAGATAGTTGCATTGTGCACCAACCCTTCTTTCCTACCCAAGGTTGCTTTTGAGGCTAATATTAATCGGGTAGTAAATCTTCTGGTGTTCTTACCTAATTTCCAAAACAAAGTAGAATACAAACTCCGTATGCTGGATGTGCATAGACAATTGCGTTTTTATTTGGACAGGAGTAAACACTTCAGAAAATCTGATCAGGTTTTTGTTTCATATTCCAAGTCTCAATTTTGAAAACAGATTTCCAAAGTTTTTCTGGCAAATTGGATTACAAGCTGTATTTCTCTGGTTTACTCTTATAGAGGTTCCTTTACCAGTACCCATCCAAGCTCATTCTACTAGGTCATTATCCACTTCTGGTGCCTTAAAGTTTAGAGTGCCCATTGATGATATTTCTTCTGCAGCTACTTGGTCAAATTTAAATACTTTTATATCTCACTACAAATTGGACATTATTTCCAGCAACAGGGCCTCCTTTGGTTCTGCTGTGCTCTGGAGTATCCTTCCATATGGGCCTCCCAAGATTTATATAGCTGGGGACTCTGTCCCACAGGCTGAAGACCAAATGAAAACAACAACTTCAGATAAAGAAGTTATGTACTCACCTTAACGTTCCATCTGAGTTGCTTTTTCACTTGGTCTTTAACCTTCCCTCCTTTCACATATTTCTTTCTGGAGACCTGGTGGATGTTGCTCCTGGTTACTTTTGTGTTCTTTTTGAGCTCCTGAAGTATCCTTGTTCCTTTTTCTTCATGGACTTGTGCTTTAGGTGTGTGTGTGTGTGTGTGTGTGTGTGTGTGTGTGTGTGTGTGTGTGTGTGTGTGTGTGTGTGTGTGTGTATATATATCTATATATATATATATATATATATATATATATATATTTTTTTTTTTTTTTTTT
The DNA here is from genome assembly GCF_019279795.1 of Protopterus annectens. NCBI lineage: Eukaryota > Metazoa > Chordata > Ceratodontiformes > Protopteridae > Protopterus > Protopterus annectens. The sequence continues at coordinate 115,753,973 of NC_056733.1, read as the reverse complement.
TTTTGATGTAGATGTGTATAGATTGGGTATAGATGTATATAGAGTAAATATAGATGTGTATAGAGTAGATATAGTGTGTGTGTGTGTGTGTGTGTGTGTGTATATATATATATATATATATATATATATATATATGTGTATATAGTTGTATATGCATTACCCACTTACTTTCTGAGCAGCAAACTCAATCTGAGGGATGAAGGGGAGCAGGGCATTATGGGTAGGGGAGGAGCTGAAATTTTTTTGATCCTGGAGCTATAGTGTTCGGCCGAGTCTGATCCAAACCCACAGGTTGAAGACCAAATGAAAAAGCAACAACTCAGATGGAGCGTTATGGTGAGTACATAATTTCTTTTTTTCTCTGGTCTAGGTAAAAATCTCAAGTTTTCTCTATGTGGTCTAGCTCCCTTATTTTCTGAAACCGCTGTTCTTAGAAACCTCATGTTTAGCCAGTCTTTCCTTCATTTCATCCTACAATTTCCTGCAGTTTTATCAGCTCATCTGAAAAAGCTACTTACGTTTTCTAGATTTTTTAGTGTTTTTTCATTTGATTTTATATATTCCTCCTGTGTCTGTTTTCCTCTAAGTTACTGCAAGCTGTCACCAGTAGTAAAGATGAAACATCAACTGCTTTTTCTGCTGAATAGCTGCACGATTCGTTACAGATAGAACTTTTTTCTGGTTGATTCATCTCTTACTTTCTCCACAATCCAGGCAGAGTAATTAGTAGCCATTAACTGAATTTTTTTGAAAACTGATAGCTTTTCCTGACTTTTCTTAATTTCTCCTTGTCATACTGGAAGAAATCTAATCTGTCAGTCTGCAGCCATCTTGGTAGTCACCTCTCCTGCAGTCTTGTCTGTCACATGGTATGGCTATACAGCATAAAACTGTCTCTAACCTTTTACTTTTTTGGAGTACTTTTTCCATTGCCTCTTCTATCTTGATGCATTAGTCTTTTTTTCTGCATTTCTTTAGTCCAGTGATCCATTTCCTGGCTAGACAGACATGATGCTGCATTTGTTTTGCATCAATTTTCCTGTTAGAGCACTCGCTGCTTGTGCTATAATTCATATAGGATTACATTACTTGCCTTCATTGTTTACTAATAGTCTTACTCTACATCCATAGTATTATTAGAGGTGACATTGCTTGCCTGCATTGCCTTGCTTCAACTACTCTGGCTGTTTTCTACAGCTTTGGTAGAATGCTCTCTGTTTTATTCATTGCTTCTGTGTAGTATGCAATCACTCCTTTGTACAGTACTCATTTTCTCTCCTCCTCTGCCTTGGTAAAAATACTGTTTTTCTTAAGTATGGAGCTTTAGTTCATTTACTGTAGTTCTCCCACAGTATCTTTGAAGCAGCACTAAACCCCCCTTCTCCCAGCAAGTCTTTTTTGAACAGTACTGCCCCTCATACCTCCCACCGCAGCTCTGGAACAGTACTGTTTCTCCTACTCATCTTACAGATTTTGAATAGTACTGCCTCTCCTCCTTCCAGTGTACCTTTTGAATAATATTACCCCTTCTGCTTCCCACCATAGCTTTGGAACAGCCCTGCACTTCTTCCTCCCATAATAGCTTTGTAACAGCACTGCCATTCCTACCTCACACCACAGCTTTGGGAAAATTCTGTCCGTCTTATTCTTTCCACAGCTTTGGAATACCACTCTCTCTCTCTCCTACATCCTATAGCAACTTTGGAACAATAATTGCCTTTTACATCTCACCACAGCTTTAGAACGCCCTTATGTCTTGACTGAAGTCACTGTTGCCGTATTCCTGATGTATGGGTTGTCACTTCTGACATCCAAGCTTTTACCTTCCCTAGGTTGTACATCTGACATATGACTTTAGCTCACATGTGTTGGGCTATATAGATGAACAAGTGATCCACCAACTATCTCACCACCATCCCGAGCGAGGGTTGTGCATCCCTCTGACTGGTTGCTGTTTGGTCAATGGTACCTTTGCTTTGATCATTTATCCAAGTAAATGTCATGTTAGGGAACCTTCCTTTTTTGTCTTGTGATATTTTTTGAAAGTTGTAGATGTCAACTAGGGGGGTAAGTGTGAGTAGGCAGATTCCGTTCAAGGATTTGCATACAAAGTGTCGTTTTTGCCTGGGTCCTGAACACGATTGCAAGTCTTGCTCAGTCTTTCATTCATTCATTCCAAAAACCCTTAGGTATAGGCATTCTACTTTCAACACTTTTCTGAAGCCCTTGCATCTCAGGTGCTTGGCCTAGTCCAAGATGCCCTACTCTGCATCCTTGGATATCTCTCTGCCACCAAAGAAAAAACCTGAGGCCTTGAACTTATCAGCAGTCCATTTCTGACTGATGTACCCGCCAAGATTGTAGAATCCACAGTATGTCAAGGTACTTCTCAGTTGCCCTGTACTAAGACCCCGGCGGAAGCTGGTATGGCTCTTTAGGCCTTGTAAACTGTCAAGTATATCTGAGGAACCATATATCATCATTTCTGAAGGAACGCATGGTTTCCTTCAAATTATAGTTGGGGAGGAAATCCCAAGCTGCCTTATTAGAGGTCAGACATGTTTTCAAACATCCCCATCTCATCCAAGTGGATGTCATGCCTAAGAAGAAAAAACAGACGTGGCCTCTCCCTCAGCAGCTAAAGAGAAGTGGATAAACTTCTTACAGTGGTTGTTCAAAGCTGTTATGGCTTTGAAACCTCCCTCCTTTGGGTCTACTCCTCAAAAACCTACCCTGCTTTCCTACTCTTTTGATTAGGAACAGGACTGTGACTCTGACCATTCTCTGGACAATACCTGTTACCTGCCTTCTCTGTGGCAAATCTCTTCCGACGAATGGGATTCCTTTTTACCTGATTCTCCTGTTGAGGAAACTTCGTTTGGGGAGTCTGTATAGAACATTATGAAACACTTTGAATTGCAATCTAAGATCTGTGATCAGAAGAGGTATTACACCTTCTTGGAGATGGGTAACCCTGTCTCTATTCCAGTCACCTCTGTCCTTGAGACTTTCCAGGACACCTTCCAGTCCACAACTTCTGCACCTGATGCTCAATCACCAGCTCCTAAGAGATATTACAAGGTCCGTGATGACCTTAAATATCTATATGAGAACCCAGTGGCAGACCCTTCTGCAGTATCTCTCTTTCTGTCCAGATAAGCAATCTAAGCTTTTGCTCAGTGCTGATGCTCTACCTACTGTCAAAGATAGTAGGGCTGTGGATAGATGGCAGAAGAAGCTTTACGCCTCTGCTGCAGTTGCCTTGTGGGCAGTTAATAACCAGACTCACATGACAAAGTACTTAATCTTTGTTCTAAATTTCTTAGTTATATTGTGTCCTCCTACAGCAGACTGTTTGCATCAAATGTAGAGGTTAATTTTGCAGGCTACCCAGATTACCATACACAACATTAAGTGCAGTTATGAAGCTTTAAATAATTCATCTTGGGCAGCTACCACTGGATTTATTTGTAGATCTGCGTGACTTCTCAGTCGGCCTATACCTGGGGATTTCAAATCTAAAATTCTAGACTCGCCTATAGACAAAGATTTACTGTTTGGTCCTCAGGTGGACAGTCTGCTCAAAACTCTCCAAGACCAAGGTAAGACTATGAAAGACTTGAGAGAGAGATTCTACTCTCCTCAGTTCCTAGATGCCATAGAAACTACCCTTCTAAATCTAACTCTTTCATTGTAAGCAATCCTACGACATTTCTTAAACAGAAGAAAACCCCTAATAAAGGTACTCTGAAAAAACCCATAGGCAACCTCCAGCTAGGAGGCAACCCTTTACAAGCAAAAACCTGTGACTACCTTGGCATCACCCCCTCATCTTCTTCCTAATTACCCCCTCCCCCCAGAGAGACCAGGTACGAAGCTTTTACCACAGACTAGTGGGTCGTGTCTATAATCAGGAAAGGCTATGCTTTGTCTTAAGAAAATATTCCCCCTCCTAAAGACATACTACTACCCCCTCAAAACCAAATATCCCTTCTGGCCCCATTATTCAAGACGTCCTTTTGATGTTCATCGTGTTTCACTGTTGCAGTCATTACAATTGGGTTATCCTGCTGGCAAGCTATCCGCAGTTGGCCTGACTTCCAAAGTCTAGATCCGGTGTCGGTAGCTGTTGCCTCCTCCCTGACGTCAGTACCCCAGGGGTATAAAAGATGCAGCCGACGCCATTTTCTTCAGTCTTTCTTGCCGCGCGGTGCCTGAAGCAAAAGCAGTTCGCAAGCACCGGTCGGCCGACTCCTGAGATTTTCAAATTCGAATTTCAGATCCGAAGTCTTCATTAAAGCTAAGTACCCTGTTGGGGAAACTTTTTTCTTGCTCCAGTCCAATGTCAGAAAAAGTTAATAATTATATTTCTTGTGGGAAGCAAATACCTCATAAGGATTTTCATTCTTACTGTATTCTTTGCCTAGGCCCTGACCACAATGTTGCTAGTTGTCGGTTTTGTGCTAGATTTAACCAACGCACTATTAAGCGTCAGTACGATTTTGCATTTCATTACTTTGGCAGAAGATTCAATTATATAATGCCGTTGGAACAGCCGACTACCAGAGTTTAGAAAAAGCGCAAAGAAAAAGAAAAGGACAGGCATCCGAGGTCCAAAACCAACAACGAGGCTTCTGTTAGGCCTGTCGCCGGTTTTCAGTGAGGCGCTTTCGCAGCCCCTGACGCCTGCTACCTCAGAGCCACAGGCCGCTTCCGACTCCCACGTGGAGCCGACTAGGCCACTGGAAACTCAAGGTATTGGACACTCTGAAACTATTACCTCAGATGGGTCCAGAGCCGCTGAGCAGGCATCGGCTTCTGAGGGTGTTTTCAGGCCTACACAGTTATATGTAAAACCAACTTCAGCTTCAAAGGCAAAGACTAAAGCAGTTCTAAAGACAAAGAAACAAGTACAACATTCTCCTGGGCAGGCCTCCATGCCTAAAAATCAGATGCTTAAAATGGCCAAAGACCTAATTACTTTGATCAGGGGTTCCCATCCCCCTCCTGATAAGAGGCCTAGGCAAGAGATAGAATATGAATCTTCAGATCAGGTTTCCATTTCTTCTGATTCTTCTTCTGAACAGGAATATCCCCTTCCTCCCTATGAGGATTCTGATGCTGAAGAGTCTATCCCTTCAGCCTCTCCTCCTGAGGATTATTCTTTTGGGGAGACCCTGCAAACTATGAGGGAGCATTTCCACTGGGAGAGCCAAGATTACTCTGAATCCAAGAAAAGGCTCAGAGACTTCCTTTTATTACCTCAGCACAGGCCCCTTGCTATTTCTCCTGTTTTAGACATTGTAGATGATGTATTTTCAGAGTCCGGTCCATCTCCTGACTCTTTACCACCAGCTCCTGTTAAGCCAGACAGATACTACAGGGTTCCTGATTCACATAAATTTCTTTACAAAAACCCTGCTGCTGACCCAGAAACTATTTTTCAGGGTCCCAAGGGGGTCAAGGCTTCCACTGCAAAAAACCCTATCCCCTCTGATAGGGATTCAAGGGCCCTGGACAGATGGGGGAAAAAGATTTATACTTCTACTACCTTGGCTGTAAGAGCTTTAAATTGTCAGTTTCATATGCTTAAATATCAGCAATATCTTATGTCAGTGCTTAAACAGAAAATGTTGACAAATTCAGAATGTGCAGAAAACAAAGAAATGCAGGATTTATTGTATGCAGCTGAACAAGTGGGAAAGCATACTTTGCAATGTGGTTTTGATTCTCTACAGGCCTCCTGCAGGGCCGCAGTTACAGGTTCTGTCATTAGGAGGCATGCTTGGTTAAAAGAAATCTACCCGATCATGTTAAAGCAAAACTATTAGATGCTCCATTACTAAATGATACCTTGTTTGGTGTTAAAGCAGAAGAAGTGTTAAAGAAAATGGAGGACAAAGCTAAATCTATGCAAACAGTGAAGGATTTCTTACAGGTACAGCCTCCCAGATTTAGCAGGAACTGGCCTACAAATAATTGGTCCTTTCCAGTGTCAGACAGACCACAAAGAGGCAGATACAGATGCCCCAGAGACAGATCACAGCCCCAAGGCTCATACAGGTCTAAACGATGGGGTGCTTCTACCTCCAAAATCGGATTGGAAAAATCACAGCCATACAGGAAACAGTCTCAATGACTTCCCCCTGCCAGCACCAAGCACTTGTCTTTTGGCAGCTCCTTTGGGGGAAAGCTAGCACTTTTTTCACAAAATTGGCATATGATCACCCAGGACAAATGGGTCTTAAGTATTATATCTCAAGGCTACAGGTTCCACTTTCACACCCTGCCAAGGCTAAACTGTATGCCAGACCCGCCACGCAATCAGTGGGCAGAGGCACAAAAACAAGTTTCATCCCTCATGGACATGAGCCATTCAGCAAGTACCACAGGAAGAGCAGGGACAAGGATTTTACTCAAGGCTATTCTTGCTACCCAGGAAGGACAAAGCCTGGAGACCAATACTGGACCTGTCTATCCTAAACACATTCCTGGATATTCCAAAATTCAAAATGTCAACTCTGCAGCAGCTTCTGCCCATGCAGGGCAAGAAGGCTTGGCTTGTGACTTTAGACCTAAAAGAGGCATACCTGCATGTCCCAATCAGGCAGTCATGCAGAAGATACCTCAGATATATAGCTGGCTCAATGCACTAACAATTCTCTGCACTGCCCTTTGGCTTATCTATTGCGCCCAGGGTCTTTACAAAATGCCTGGCACCAGTAATTGCATTTTGCAGACAAAGAGGAATACAAATATATCCTTACTTGGACGACTGCCTTATTCAAGCAGAGAACAAAGACATTCTACTACAGTATCTGGCGTTTGTAAAAAGATTACTAACAGGTCTAGGATACACAGTAAACTAAAAGAAATCAAAACTCGTACCCTCTCAAGAGATACTATTCCTGGGTGCAAGCTTAAATACAACTGCCCAGATGGCTTATCTCACGCCAGACAAACACAGACAACTGACTACGTATTTCAGAATGTTGGCAACAAAGACCCAGTTATCTGCAAGAAAAATTCTGCAGGCTTTGGGCTTCATGGCATCCTGCATACTGCTAATTCCATATGCAAGACTACTTATGAGGAAACTCCAATGGTATCTAAAAAGTGTTTGGACTCAACATTGCCACAGCCTGGAAACAATAATTACCCTCATTCCCTGCCTGCAACAGGAGTTTCCATGGTGGGCAAAAGCCTGTCACCTCAACATGGGACAGCCATTCACCTTACCTCCAGCCAGGCAGACATTGACAACAGATGCATCAGATTATGCCTGGGGGGCCCATATGGCAGGAAGATGTATTTTAGGGCACATGGTCCGCAAGTCAAATGCATCTACATATCAATCAAAAAGAGATGCTAGCTGTTCAAAATGCCCTGATAGCCTTCAAGGATCTACTTCATCCAGGACAACTACTGATAAAGATGGACAATACTACAGTCATGTGGTTCATAAACAAGCAGGGAGGCTTGCATTCCTACCCCCTCTGCAGACTAGCCATGAACTTGTGGGACACAGCACTGACTTACCAAGTACATCCGCAAGCACAATTCCTGCCAGGAAGGATAAATACTCTGGCAGACGAACTAAGCAGAAACCTAATGGATCCCCACGAGTGGAAATTGGATCCACAAGTCTTCAGCATGATGATAAGGAACTGGGGATGCCTGGACATAGACCTGTTTGCCTCTCCTCACAACTGCCAACTACAGAGATTCTGCACAAGGACTTATCACAAGCAAGCATGGAAAGTGGATGCTCTATCTTTCATCTGGGAAAACCTAACAGTATATGCCTTTCCGCCTCTGCCTCTCCTCCCCAAGGTACTCCTCAAGGTCAGACAAGAAAAGCCAAAAATGATACTGATTGCCCCAGACGGCCCCACCAGCACTGGTACCCAATCCTAAAGAGCTTGTCTCAATGCCCAGCTTGGACACTACCTCAAATTCCTCACTTACTGACACAACAAGACAGTCAGATACTGCACAGCCACCTCAGGACCTTAAACCTGGCAGCATGGCGGATAATGTAGCCATTCAAGACATACCTCTCTCTAAAGCAGTGATGGATGTTATTTTGGAGGCCAGGAGGCCTAGCACCAGAAAGCCTTATGCAGAAAAATGGAAGACATTTTGTGCTTGGAACCAGAAACAAGGTAATGACACGACTGTTCCAAATATTCCTCAGATTTTGCAATACTTAACTGAGATGCTGGATAAAGGCCTTTCCTTTTCGTCAATTAAAATTCATGCCTGTGCCATTTTGGCTCATTACAATACAGAGCCACCTATTTTTTTCTCATCCATTACTAAGGCAGTACCTCAGAGGGGCCAAAAACATAAGACCTCCAAGAGAGCAGCAATACCTGCATGGGACCTCAACTGTGTCTTGGAAAAACTAACACTGCCTCCGTTTGAGCCAGTCTCTGCAGCTGATATAAAATTCTTATCCTGGAAAACAGCTCTGCTCCTAGCAATAACCTCTGCTAGACAAGTCGCAGAGTTACAGGCACTCATGGCTGCGGAACCTTTTATCATTTTCCATCCTGACAGGGTTGCTCTAAGGACAAACCCTACATTTATGCTTAAGGTAGTGTCCAGTGTGGCCCTTAACCAAACAATTCATTTGCCTACCTTTTACCCAAACCCACAGAATAAGGGTGAGAGACTCCTGCATTCTTTGGACATTCACAGGCAGCTACGCTTCTACTTGGACAGAACCAAAGCTTTCAGAAAGACTGAACAACTTCTAGTGCCATATGCTGCAGGATCACAAGGAAAGCCCATCTCCAAACAGACTATTTCAAAGTGGATAGGCCACTGCATTCGTTTCTTCTATTCACAGCATGGCAAATCAGTGCCTAAGGGCATTAGGCCACATTCAACCAGAGCAACAGCCACTTCAGTAGCCTTCCTCAGAGGAGTACCAACCAAAGACATCTTAGAGGCTGCAACTTGGAGTTCAGTGCATACTTTTACAAAGCAGTATCACTTACCTCTCTACTCTAAATCCAGGGCAGGCTTTGCCACTGCATTTCTGCAGGACCAGATAGCCTCTCCTAATCCTATTTAGCACCAGCCTCCCAACCTTAGCTTTGGGATTCAACCCAATTGTAATGACTGCAACAGTGAAACACGACGAACATAGTACAGTTGTGTACCTACCATAAATGTAGATGTTCGAGTGTATTCACTGTTGCAGTCCAGGTAACCCTCCCACCCATCCCCCTTTTCCTTGCTGGGATTCATCTGTACTTCTCTATTCTATACAACCTATGTGGTGTATTTGCTTGTAGATGAAAGAAAAGTTGTTTTTTGTGTATGCATGCTTATTGGCATAATTTAGCCTACCATTTTAGGGGCACCTGACATCTCGGGCAAGAAAAACTGAAGAAAATGGCGTCGGCTGCATCTTTTATACCCCTGGTGCACTGACGTCAGGGAGGAGGCGGCAGGGAGGAGGTGACAGCAACTGACACCGGACCTAGACTTTGGAACTCAGGCCGACTGCGGGTAGCCTGCCAGCAGGATAACCCAATTGTAATGACTGCAACAGTGAATACACTCGAGCATCTACATTTATGGTAGGTACACAGCTGTACTTTTTGCTGTATCCCCTTCTAAAAATTAGCAATTTGGGGAGAAGAGTTGGCAGATTACTGTTAATAAGTACTGGCAATAATCAGTAGGCTTTTATTTTACTTGAGAGCAAGCAAATTCCATTTTGTACTCACAAGGTCCTAGTGCTACCCGTCTTGAACACCTATCACTTAAAAATCCATAGAGAAATCCACAGAGCCCAGTCCTCGGCTAACCATATTCTAAAAGAAGCACCTCTATACTGCTTTTGAAGGTTTTGCAGAAAGTCGAGGAATTATATTTCGTCATGAAGTAAGAAGCAGCATTTACATGGTTTTGAAGAACGGATGTTATTCAAGTGTTTGCAGACCAGTCGGGTTAGTGAAGGCTTAAGACTATAGATATCAAAGGTGATATTTATATCTCTCTTTTTTATGGTGCAGTGTGTTTTTGGACTTGTGAGGAGGAAACTACTGGATTCATAGCTTCCTATTACAACAAGTTTATAGTGACTTTTGGGACACTTGTGTTTTTATTACATTTAAGTGGGCCTTTTAGCTCACGGATGTAAGTGAGAAACCCTACTGAAAAATTGCGCAGCCGATGGTAGCAGCAGAGTTTATAGGCCTTGGAAGTGACCAGCCTTTTAATTTTTTTTTTTTTTTTTTTTTTTAACTATTTGGCTTCATAAAGGGTTAATAGCTTGGCGCGAACAGGAAATATGGACTATGTATACAATTTAAACTATGTAAGGCCTTTCTCGAAAGGGCCTTTTTACTCAGACCTCCATTAAAGCATTCTACTTCTCCATAGGATTTAACTGTCATGCTTCAGACCTTGACACAAGCTCTATTTGAACATTCAGCCAGAGCAGAACTCCAAATTTTATCCTGGAAAACCATTTTTTTCTGGTTGCTATAACCTCAGCTTGATGGGTGTCCGAACTCCAGGCTCTAACTTATAAGCCTCCTTACCTGTTTTTTTTCACAAAGGTGGGGTATCTTTGTGACCCAGTCCATCTTTTCTGCCTGAGGTAGCTTTTGAGTCCAGCATAAACCAGGTCATTAGTCTTATAGGTTCATAGTTAATCTACCAGATGTTCATTGTGTTTCACTGTTGCAGTCATTACACTCAGGTTATCCTGCTTGCAGGCTACCCGCAGTCGGCCTGAATTCCAAAGTCCTGGTCCAGTGTCTGTTGCTGTCACCTCTTCCCTGACGTCAATGCACCAGGGGTATAAAAGATGCAGCCGACACCATTTTCTTACGTCCTTCTTGCCGCGCAGTGCCTGAAGCAAAAGCAGTTTGCAAGTGCCAGTCAGCCGACTCCTGAGATTTCCGAAATTGAATTTCAGATCCGAAGTCTTCAATAAAGCTAAGTACCCCATTGGAGAAACTTTTTTTCTTGCTCCAGACCGATGTCAGAAAAAGTTAACAATTGTATTTCTTGTGGGAAGCAAATACCTCGTAAGGATTTTCATTCTTACTGTATTCCTTGCCTAGGCCCTGACCACGACATTGCTAGTTGTCGGTTTTGTGCTAGATTTAACCAACGCACTATTTAGCGTCGGTACGATTTTGCTTTTCATTACTGGCCGAAAGTTTACCTATATAATGCCGTCGGAACAACTGACGACCGGAGTTCATAAAAAGCGCAAGGAAAAAGAAAAGGACAGGCATCCGAGGTCCAAAATTGACGACGAAGCCTCTTCTAGGCCAGTCTCCGGTTCTCAGTGAGGCGCTTTCGCAGCCCCTGACACCCGCTACCTCAGAGCCACAGGCCGCCTCTGACTCCCACGTGGAGACAACTAGGCCTCTGGATACTCAAGTTATTGGGCGTTCGGAAACTAATCCCTCAGATGGGTCCGGAGCCGCTGAGCAGGCATCGGCTTCTGAGGGTGTTTTCAGACCTACACAGCTTTATATCAAGCCAGCTTCAGCATCCAAGACCAAAACAGTTTTAAAGACAAGGAAACAAGTACAGCATTCTCCAGGACAGACTTCCATGCCTTAGAAACAAATGCTCAAAATGGCCGAAGACCTAATTACTTTGATCAGGGGTTCCCATCCCCCTCCTGATAAGAGGCCTAGGCAAGACACTGAATAGGGTTCCTCTGATCAGGTTTCCATTTCCTCTGACTCCTCTTCAGAACAGGGATACTCTATTCCTCCCTATAAGGATTCTGATGCTGAAGAATCTATTCCTTCAGCTTCTCCTCCTGAGGATTACTCCTTTGGGGAAACCCTGCATACCATGAGGGAGCATTTCCACTGGGAGAGCCAAGATTACTCAGATTCTAAGAAAAGGCTCAGAGACTTTCTTTTACTTCCTCAGCACAGACCTCTTGCTATTCCACCTGTTCTAGACATTGTAGATGTATTTTCAGAGTCCGGCCTATCTCCCGACTCTTTACCTCCTGCACCTGTTAAGCCAGACAGATACTACAGGGTTCCAGATTCTCATAAATTTCTATATAAAAACCCTGCTTCTAACCCAGAAACTATTTCTCAGGGTCCCAAATGGGTCAAGGCCGCTACTGCAAAAAACCCTGTCCCCTCAGATAGAGATTCTAGGGCACTGGACAGATGGGGGAAAAAAGTTTACACCTCTGCTACATTGGCAATTTAAAGCTCTTACAGCCAGTTTCATATGCTTAAATATCAGCAATACTTAATGTCTCTGTTAAAACAGAAAATGTTGGCAAACTCTGAATGTTCTGAGAACAAGGAAATGCAGGATTTATTGCATGCAGCTGAACAAGTAGGAAAACATACTTTGCAATGTGGTTATGATTCACTGGAGGCCTCTTGCAGGGCCGCTGTAACTGGTTCTGTCATTAGAAGGCATGCTTGGTTAAAGGAGCAGACTTTGCCTGATCGTGTTAAAGCAAAATTATTGGATGCTCCATTACAGCTTGATACTTTGTTTGGTGTTAAGGCAGAAGAGGTGTTGAAGAAAATGGAGGATAAAGCTACATCTATGCAGACAGTAAATGATTTCTTACAGGTACAGCCACCCAGATTTAGCAGGAACTGGCCTGCTAAGAATTGGTCCTTTCCCGTGTCAGACAGGCCACAAAGAGGCAGACACAGATGCCCTAGAGGCAGACAACAGCCCCAGGGCTCATACAGGCCCAAACAATGGGGTGCTTCTACCTCCAAAAGCGGAGAAGACAAATCACAGCCATATAGAAAACAGTCCCAATGACTTCCATCTGCTAATGCCAAGCATTTATCTTTTGGCAGCACCCTTAGGAGGAAAGCTAGCACTTTTTTCACAAAATTGGCAAGTGATCACCAAGGAGAAATGGGTCTTAAATATAGTCTGTCAGGGCTACAGGTTCCACTTGCACACCCTTCCAAAGGCGAAAGGTATGCCAGATCTGCCACACAATCAATGGGCAGAGGCACAAAAACAAGTTTCTTCTCTCATGGACATGCGGGCTATTCAGCTAGTGCCACAACAAGAGCAGGGACAAGGATTTTACTCAAGACTTTTCTTAGTACCAAGAAAGGACAAAGCATGGAGACCAATTCTGGACCTGTCTGTTCTAAATACTTTCCCGGATGTTCCGAAATTCAAAATGTGGACTCTGCAGCAGCTTCTGCCCATGCTGGGCAAGAAGGCTTGGCTTGTAACTTTGGACCTCAAAGAGGCATACCTGCATGTCCCAATCAGACAATCTTGCAGAAGATACCTCAGATTCATAGCTGGCTCAATGCACTACCAATTCTCTGCACTGCCCTTTGGCTTATCTATTGTGCCCAGGGTCTTCACAAAATGCCTGGCACCAGTAATTGCATTTTGCAGACAAAGAGGAATTCAAATATATCCCTACTTGGACGATTGCCTTATTCAAGCAGAGACCAGACACATTCTACTAAAGCATCTGGCGTTTGTAAAAAGATTAGTAAGTTGCCTAGGGTACACAGTAAACGAAAATAAATCAAAACTAGTACCCTTTCAAGAGATAATATTCCTGGGTGCAAGCTTAAATACAGCTGCCCAGATAGCTTATTTCACGCCAGACAAACAAAGGCAACTGACTTCTTACTTCTAAAGCATGGTAACAAAGACCCAGTTATCTTCAAGAAAAGCTCTGCAGGCTCTGGGCTTCATGGCATCCTGCATTTTGCTAATTCCATATGCAAGACTGCATATGAGGAAACTACAATGGTATCTAAAAATTGTTTGGACTCAACATTGCCACAGCCTAGAAACATTAATTACTCTTATTCCCTGCCTGCAACAGGAGTTTCGATGGTGGGCACAGGCCTGTCACCACAACAAGGGACAGCCCTTCACTTCAGCCACAGCCAGGCAGACACTAACAATGGATGCATCAGATTATGCCTGGGGAGCTCACTTGACAGGAAAATGTATTCAGGGCACATGGCCCACAAACCAAATGCATCTTCATATCAATCAAAAAAAGTTGCTAGCTGTACAGAATGCCCTGACAGCCTTCAAGGACCTACTTCATCCAGGACAACTGCGGACAAAGACGGACAATACTACAGTCACGTGGTACATAAACAAGCAAGGAGGCACATATTCCTTCCTACCTCTGCAGAAAAGCCATGACTTTGTAGAACACAGCATTGACGTATCAAGTACACCTGCAAGCACAATTCCTGCCAGGAAAGACAAATACTTTGGCAGATGAACTAAGCAGAAACCTCATAGATCATCACGAGTGGAAACTAAATCCACAAATCTTCAGCATGATAACAGGGAAATGGGGATGCCCAGACATAGATCTATTTGCCTACCCTCACAACTGCCAGCTACAGAGATTCTGCACGTGGACTTATCACAAACAAGCATGGAAAGTGGACGCCCTTTCATTCAGCTGGAAAGCCCTTACAGTATATGCCTTCCCTCCTCTGCCTCTCCTCCCCAAGGTACTCCTAAAGGTCAGACGAGAAGCCAAAAATGATCCTGATTGCCCCAGACTGGCCACGCCAGCACTGGTACCCAATCCTAAAGAGTTTGTCTCAAGGCCCAGCCTGGACATTACCTCAAATTCCTCATTTGCTGACCCAACAAAACAATCGGATACTACACGGCCAACTCAGAACCCTAAATCTGGCTGCATGGCGTATAATGTGACAATTCAGAACACACCTCTCTCTAAAGCAGTTATGGATGTTATTTTGGAGGCCAGGAGGCCCAGCACCAGAAAATCTTATGCAGAAAAATGGAAGAGATTCTGTGCTTGGAACCAGGCACAAGGAATCGACACGTTTGTTCCAAACATTCCTCAGATTTTACAATACCTAACTGAGATGCTGGACAAAGGCCTATCCTTCTCATCGATTAAGATCCATGCCTGTGCCATTTCAGCTCATTACAATACAGACCCACCTATTTTTTCTCATCCACTGCTAAGGCAGTATCTCAGAGGGGCCAAAAAGTAAGACCTCCAAGTAGAGCTCCAGTACCTGCATGAGACCTCAGTTTTGTCTTGGAAGAACTCACACTGCCTCCTTTTGAGCCAGCCAGTACAGCTGAGATAAAATACTTATGGAAAACAGCTCTTCTCTTAGCAATAACTTCAGCAAGAAGAGTCTCAGAGTTGCAGGCACTAATGGCTGTGGAACCTTTTATTATTTTCCATCCGGACAGAGTTTCTCTAAGGACAAACACAACATTTATGCCTAAGGTAGTGTCCAGCGTGGCTCTTAACTAAACCATACATTTGCCGACCTTTTATCCAAACCTACCGAATAAGGGGGGAGAGACTTCTGCATTCTTTGGGCATACACAGACAGCTACGCTTTTACTTGGACAAAACTAAAACTTTCAGAAAGACTGAGCAACTCTAAGTGGCATAATGCTGCAGGATCGCAAGGAAAAGCTATTTCAAAGCAGACTATTTCAAATTGGATAGGCCACTGCATTCGTTTCTGTTATTCACAACATGGCAAATCAGTGCCTAAGGGCATTAGGCCACATTCTACCAGAGCAGCAGCCACTGCAGCAGCCTTCCTTAGAGGACTACCAACCAAGGATATTTTGGAGACTGCAACCTGAAATTCAGTGCACACTTTTACAAAGCACTACCACTTATCTCTTTACTCTAATTCCAGAGCAGGCTTTGCCACTGCAGTTCTGCAGGTCCTCATAGCCACTCCTTATTCTATCTAGGCCCAGCCACCCAACCTCAGCTTTGGGATTCAACCCAAGTGTAATGCCTGCAACAGTGAAACACGATGAACATAGTACAGTTGTGTACCTACCATAAATGTAGATGTTAGAGTGTATTCACTGTTGCAGTCCAGGTTACACTCCCTCCATCCCCCTTTCTTTGCTGGGACTTGGCTGTACTTCTCTATTCTATACAACCTATGTGGTGTATTTACTTGTAGATGAAGGTAATGTTTGTTACTGCATGCCTTTTTATGAGCAGAATTTTTAGCCTACCCTTTTGGGGGCACCTGACATCTGGGGCAAGAAAAACTGAAGAAAATGGTGTCGGCTGCATCTTTTATACCCCTGGCGCACTGACGTCAGGGAAGAGGCGACAGCAACCGATGCCGGACCAGGACTTTGGAATTCAGGCCGACTGTGGGTAGTCTTGCCAGCAGGATAACCCGAGTGTAATGACTGCAACAGTGAATACACTCGAACATCTACATTTATGGTAGGTACACAACTGTACTTTTTATTTCCTAACTCAGAAAATATGGGAGAGTGTATGCTCCATTTTGGATACGTGTAGACAACTTTACTTTTATCTCAGCCGAACCAAAACCTTCAGGAACGGTGACCAGCTATTTGTTTCATTTTCTTGTAACAGATTAGGCAAACCAGTATCCAGAGTTTCAACCATTTAGCCAGTGTATTTCCTTTGTTTATGGTAAATAAGGCTGATCTTTGCTCAAGCCTCCGAGAGCTCATTTCAGGAGGTCTGTTGAAGTTTCTTCAGCCTTTTGGTCAAGGACTTCCCCAGATGACATTTGTGAAGCTGCAACTTGGAATTATTCTCACACCTTTATTGCTCACTGCAAATTAGATTTGATTTCTAGGAACAGAGTGGCCTTTGGCTCTGCAGTTCTCTGGAATATCCTTCCATGAGGACCTCCAAAGGTTACAGTAGCTGGGGACTCTGTCTTGTGAGTTGAGGAATGAATGAAAAGGACATAAGATAAAAAAAAAAAAGTTATGTACTCCCCATAACATTCCTTGTGTGTTACCCATTATCATTCTTCCTCAACTTCCTGCTCACCTGCCCCCATCCTTTGCTTCTGCAAAGATCGAAGAGTTGTGCAGGAACAGCTGTTCCTTGTTTGACCTACAGCTTTTTTTTTTCTTTCTGCTTTTGTTAGTTTATATAATAGGTTGTCTCTTTATATCTAGGGACAGCATACTTGATTTGAGTTATGTTAGGTTGGTGGGGCATTATTGGTAAAGGGAGGAGCTCAAGCCTTGGATCCAGTCATCTGGTAAAAGTGGGTGAGTGAGATCCAAGTCTCTGATACAAAATTCATCAGATGAGGAACAATGACAATGAACACAGATGGAACATTATGGTGAGTCCAAAGCTTTTTTTTTAACCTTGTTAGATTTATTAATGCTAGCAGAAGTAACTTGTAAAAGTTAGAAACCACATTTTGGCAGTGGTTGTCTATTACAACACGAGAGGGGCCTCAACTGTAGTGGTTGAGGAGTGTGTTTGTAGATGGCAGAATATTACCGAAAACATGCTCAAGTAGTCTGCCAGTAGCACGGTTGTTGAGGTAGTGGACTTTTCTGTGTTTGTTTATAATCATCAACAATCTTTTCCTAATTTATGGCACATTTTGGTCTTCCATTTTCTTCCTCCGTCATTATAGGAAGACCATCTACCGTACAAGAGCCAGTGCATGTTTAAAGTCACTTGGATTTGTCTGAGTTGTAGATTGTATTACTTGTTTGGTGCAGCCATTTGCTCCTTCATTTCTTGGAAGTGTGCACTGCTGCAGCCAGAATCTTTTACCTTTGGATGTGTGGTGCTACTTTATAAGGATGAACATCTTAGATTCTGGCACACCTACACAGAATCGGATTGAATTTCCAGTTCCCATTGTGAAGTTTACCGTGAGAATGAATGAATGATGAAATAAACACAGCTTTAGTCTTATTGCAGGAGTTTGCCTGGATCATTCATTTTTTTTTCTCAGATTGAAATGGAGTGACTTGACACAGTTTCTTCCTCCACCATTTTCATTGGTTTTGGGCTTGGCGTCTTTTTTATATCCCTGCTGTCAGCTAGATATGTACATTAAACCATCCTGGATTGCGGGCTCTTCTAGGCTGTATTTTCACTAATTCTTCTCTTTAAATGTGTTCCGACTTTATCTAGTATGTTTTTAATTTTTACTACACAGAACCACTTACTCTCTAGATCATATTTCCTGTTCTAATGTTTCATATGTGTTCCTCCCTAACCCAATTCAAGTGCAACTTGGACAATTGGGTGGGAAACCAGAAATTCACCCCTTGTTTGGCACCTATGTCTCTAATGCAAACAGGTAACCTGTAACTGGTTCATCTCCCAGGCCCATGCTTACACTTACTAAGGGTATCAGAACTTGTCAGAGATTTGGGGATGCATAGCTAGGCTTAAAAAGCCCCTTGTGGTCGTCAGCCTAGTAAACACCTGTGAACCTATTTTCAGAATTGTGTAGGTTTCTGTTGATTTTCAAATGCATCAGTAGCTCTCAAAACATTAGTATATAGTTTGCTTTTTGTCTTTGCTTTAGACGTACAGTATTCCGTCACAGTAGAATCTAACTTTGCTTGAACCTTCTTACACATGTAACTTCATTTTTGTGCTTCTCATTTTATATTTTTGTGATATCAAAAATTGCTCTGATATATGACAATTTGTTCTCTTGCATGACGTCTAAACTGTTTGCTTACAGCATAAAGCTGCAGATGAAACTTCAACAAATGCATCTTCCATTTCCCTCATAAGTGAGGAAGAGGAGGAAGAATGTGAAGAGGAGTCTGAAGATGATGAATATGTGGTAACATCTGAGAGCGAATCTGAAGATGAAGTTATTGTAGTGAGCTCTGGTAAGATAGCAATAATTGTAGTACTTCAGGCACACTGTGATAAATGTAAATCTGTAGTGGCTGTTCATTGGATGCCAGGTCATCTTCAGAATTCACACAACAAGGTCATGCTTTGCAACATTAATGCCACTTCTTATGATAGTGGTTGCCGTAAAAACGGGAATCTTGATTGTGAAGGATGAAACAGTCATTCTTAAGTTGTGGTTATCATTTTAAAAATGTAGGTTATACTTGGATGCCCAACATTCTTTATGTACCTTTGAAAAGCTGCAGAAGCAAGTTTAACTATATTTGTATCTGTGTGCCTTTTGGTGTATATATTCGCATGTAATAGTATAAAATGTTGGCAGATGGGATCTAATGTTGAAAAGAGGTTATGCACTTGGGGAGAAGGGGACCCAATGAAGAATGTCCTGTCTTGTTTGGGTGATTCTAAGCAAAACAAAAGAGCAGAATGGGTTTTATAGGTAGTCAACTTTCATACTATATAGTATTAAAATGGTGAAGGATCACTAAAATTCAAGGAGTGAATTCCAGAGTTATTGAAGTCATCATCCACTGTAGGATTTGTTAATATTGCATCTGTAATACTTAATTTTGTGCTAGAGACTCCATAAAGGAATGGCAGGTGGGCTGGAAGGAATTGTGTAAAAGTATTATATGGGCTTGGTTCCTTTTGTTTTGGGGTACATGAAATGGGTGGGATTGGAAAGGAATTTTGTAGGAGGAATCATGGTGGTTGCTGGAAGGGGAGGACCATTGTTTTTACACTGGAGGAAATAATATATCGCATATGAGTGATGAGGCTTTGGGAAGTGTTTATTGAGGCACTGGTATAATGCAAGTTCTCAGAAGATTTCTGATATGCATAGGAAAAAAATTGGAATGGCAGAGATTCAGCTTTTATTTTTTGTTCTTAATTAGCTTTTAAACAAGTTATGTTAGATTAAGCTACTCCATTGAATGGGTTTGGATTTACAAAGATATTAACATGCCCTAAGGTTGTGTGACTTTGGAGTAGGATATGTTAAAGGGTTTCAGGAGACAAAACCCTCTGTATGTGGGATGTTGATGACTTCCCTCTACTTCATCTAGATTTGTCCTTTTGTACCTGTGAAAGTGGAATTTTACTGACATTCCCTTAAAAATGAATCTGAGACATATGTAGACTAAGGCGTGGGTTGCTTTATATATCAGCATTTTCTTTTTTAAAGTAGAGGTGGTGTGGTGAAGGAGCCTTTTACTGTTTCTGCCTTGCTTATGTTGTCCATTAATGGGACTCACAGAAACATCTTGTCACACATTCTCTCATGTTGTGACATTGTAAAATGTAGTGAGAGAACATTGAAGATTAGCATTGCCATCAAGTGCTTCATTTAGCCAGTGGTGGTCAGCAGCCTTTGCACACTCCTCCACATTGTAGAACAGCGTAGTAAGTAATGTCTACAGTTTTAATTGAACAGTGCATGTATCTTGTTAAGAGGGAAACATTTTTGGTTTCAGGCCGCATTAGTAGAGATGGTAGAGGAACTCAGCGGTGCAGTATAGGAATGTCATACAAGTATTATTTGAGCAAACTAAAGTGATGATGATGAAGAGAGAGATTTTCAGCAAGGGCATGCTTTGGACTGAGAACAGATAAGAGAGGCAGTGGTAAGCAGAAAAATGGGATTATGAGCAGTACCCTCCCTTATCAAAAGGTCGGTACTGACAATGCAGCCATCGTCTATCCTACCCCTTCCCGGATCTCTTCTACATATGCTAGGAGAGAGCATCTCCCATTTCTGATTACTATGTTCTAATAAAGATAAGTTAGATTCTTGAGCTACGGAGTAGAATTCAGTGCCTATAATTTTTCCTTTGCATTTCTGTCACCACATCAGAAGTTGAGGTTGCAAAACCTCCACTTCTGACATGCTAAGGTTCGTCATCTACATCATCTTTAAACCAAGTAGGACCGATGCTAAAGGACTTGTGCATCTAATGCTTTCCCAGGCTGTGTGTAACTTCCACAATGTTGCTGACTTGGCATCAGTTTTCTGGATCTGTCATTCAGTGAGCTTTCCCAGCAAGGGAATCAGTACCTGTCTATTTTACTGATTTATTTATTTGCTTATTTATTTTTATCTTTTTAAGAAGGAAAGTATTTAGAGTTGTTCTCTCGTGTATTATTGCTGGGAAATCATTTATTGTTTTCTTTGCTTTTAAGGTCATATCATACATTTTGTGAAAAGTTGATTTTGCTTTATGTATCACTTGGTTTTTTCATACAGTCCTGTTCTTTCCTGTAAAAAAAGAAAAAAAAAAGTAATGTACACTTTATGGGTTTATTTGGCAGCTACTGCATGTGTTTTTTTCTTGCAGAATTTGTCATTTGGTTACTTTTCTACTCCCGATCACTTGTTGTTCAAGTGTTTTTGCATTTTCATCATTTATTTTTGAAGTGTATGTATGTTTGGTTTTAGCATGGAGAGCAGATTCTCTTGCATCCAAAGACAGGAATTTGCATTTTGTTCGTCTAGGCCCAGACTGTTTAAAGCAAGATTTTGATATCTGTAATGCCTCTGATAAGCGTATACACTGGTTTATAGAAGAGGTTAATCTTGAAAGATCTATAGCCCAGGGAAGATTTGACTCCAGTAGAGGCTTCTACCTCCCAGGTATCTAGGGGTAGAGTTTTTTTGACTCTTCCAAAACAAAGGAAAAAGAAGAGCAAGGGTAGGGAGAACACACTAATAAAAGGAAGGACTGAGACAAAATTTTCTCCTTTAGAGACGTTTCTCTTATTGCTCCAAAGAAGCAGTAACTAGATGGTGATAATGCCCCTGATGTTCATCGTGTTTCACTGTTGCAGCCTTACAAAATGGGTTATCCGGCTCCTGGTAGCCTTCAGTCGGCCAGAATACCAAAATCCTTGGTATATGACGTCGGCTGCCTTCGGTTTAAGCCTGACATCAGTACGTCAGGTACAAAGGAAGGCAGCCAACACCATTTCTTCAGTCTTTCTTGCCATGGAGCCCGAAGCAGAAGCTTTTTGCACAAGTGCCAATCGGCCGAGTGCCTTCTTTTTGTATTACCACTGCTTAGTTGAAGACATCTTCAGATAAGTAACCCGTTGGGGACCCTCTTTTCTTGCTTTAACGAATGTCAGAGGAAGTTAATAACTGTCTTACCTGCGGAAAACAGATTCCACACCGTGATTTTCAATCCTGTTGTATCACTTGTTTGGGCCTTGAGCATGACGTCTCTAATTGTGTTCTCTGTGCTTCTTTCAACCATCGTACCATTCGCCATAGAGCTAGGATTTTGTTCAAGCATTTCGGTGTTTGGCCTAAGTTCGTCGGTATGGCGACTTCTGGTCTCCCGACTTCAGATGTGCCTAAGAAGTGCAACGATAAGGACCGCGACAGGCTTGGGGTCAAATTAGCCAATGACATCCCTGTTAAGTTGGTTGTCAGCCCAGCGGTAGTTGGTGAGGTGCTTTGATTTCCCCTGTAGTCCGCGTATGTTCAGCGACAGGCGTCTGCGGAGATCTTTTTTGAGTCCTCCATTCCGCAGTCTTCCACTTTGTCTTGGGAGCCTTTGCCAGTCGCCACCTCTGATGGATCTGGAGCCGCTAAGCACCGGCTTCTGAGGCCTCTCTTCTCCGCCCGGAGACCAGATCCAGACCGATGACCTTGGCTCGGACTACTGCAGTGGTTAGGTTTCCTGAGTCCCTCCGGCTTTCTAGCAGGCCTTCCAGCCGAAAATCTACTCTAAAGCAGGCACCGGCCTCCCCTCAAATGCCTCAATCTCATATGATTAAGATGGCTAGTGATCTCTTGACCCTTATCAGAGGCTCTCAGCCACCTCCTTCTAAGAGAGTTAGGGAATTGTCCCCAGACATTTTGTCTGCGTCAGACTCTGAGGTTTCCAGCACTTCTGCTGATGAAGAGGGAAACTCTCCACTTTTTTCTGGTTTTGAGGACTCTGATGCAGAAGACTGCATACCTTCTGCCTCACCTCCAGAAGAATTCTCTTTTGGAGGTACTCTGAATACTCTTAGGGAGCATTTCAAATGGGAAAGTCAGGACTACTCTGCCTAAGAAACGGTTTAGGGAATGCTTGCATTTGCTACAGCATAAGCCTTTGGCTGTACCTCCGGTTTTGTAAGTCGTTGATGATGTTTTCATGAAGAATGCTTTGACTCCTAATTCTGTTCCTCCTGCTCCCAGAAAGCCTGACATGTATTATAGAGTTAATTCTCATCACTTCCTTTTCAAGAATCCCACTGTGGATACAGCGATTTTTTCCTCAGGGCCCTAAAGGTGTTAAAGCCACGGTTGCTAAAAATCCTGTTACTTCTGACAGGGAATCTAGGGCCTTGGATAGATTGGGTAAAAAGGTTTATACTTCTTCCACCCTGGCTATATTAGGTTTGTTAATTGTCTTTTTCATATGCTTAAGTATCAGCAGCATACTTTGGAGGCCATTAAAGCTAAAATTGCTGGTGTTCCTTCCCAGATGGAGAGTAAGGACATGCAGGCTTTATTGACTTTCGCCACTCTTGTCACTAAACATGCTCTACATTGTGGTTTTTGACTTTTTGGAGGCTTCTTGCAGGGCAGCAGCCACGGGTTCTGTTATTAGAAGACATGCTTGGCTCAGGGAACAGCCTCTTTCTGAACCTTTCAAATCTAAATTCCTGGATGTACCTTTGCACAAGGACAATCTTTTTAGTAGCAAAGCTGAAGAGGTGTTGAAAAAGTTGGAGGACATGGCCAAATCTATGCAAACTGTTAAGGATTTTCTGCAAGTTCAGCCTGCTCATTTTAGTAGTCATTACCCTTCTAAGAATTGGACTTTTCCTCACCCTAGTAAACAGGGTCGCACCAGGCCTAGGGGTTACAGGTCTTCTAGGGGACAGACATCCACCCCTCAAAAGGCTAAGAACTGGCAGTCTTCCTCTTCAGAATCGGGGAGTTCTAAGCAAACTTCCCAAAGCAAGCATTCCCAATGACTCTATCCTTCCTCTGTGGATCCAGGGTTTCCTTTGGGGGGAAGGTTAGCCATTTTTGCAGATGTCTGGTACACCATCACAGATGACAAATGGGTGCTCAAAATAGTATCCCAAGGCTACAAGTTCTCCTTTCACACCTTCCCGGTTCATCAAGGATACCCAGATATGCCCCCTCTTCAAAGGGCAGAAGCAGAAAAACAAGTTTCTTCTTTGCTAAACCTGGGAGCAATAGAGCCAGTTCCTACACTACAGATAGGCCAGGGTTTCTACTCAAGACTTTTCCTGGTTCGCAAAAAAGGGGGTATCTGGCACCCTATTCTGGGTTTGTCAATTCTAAACACCTTTCTGGTGATTCCCAAGTTCAGAATACTCACTCTTCATCAGTTGCTGCCAATGCTGGCCAAGGATTCCTGGCTGGTGACTTTGGATCTCAAAGAAGCTCATCTGCACATCCCAATAACGGAAAGCTGCAGGCAGTTCCTCCACTTCAGGGCAGGGAACAGGCACTTCCAGTTCTCTGCATTGCCCTTTGGCTTATGTACTGCTCCCAGAGTTTTTACAAAATGCCTGTCTCCAGTCATTCCTTTTTGCAGACAAAGAAACATTCAAATTTACCCTTACTTGGACGATTGTCTTATTCAGGCAAACTCTCCAGAGCAATTTCTAAAGGATTTGGACTTTGTAAAGAACCTTCTCACCTCTTTGGGCTACACTATCAACGAAAAGAAGTCAAAATCGGTACCCACCAGGGCGATTGCATTCCTGGGAACGAGTCGAACACAGCCACCCAGTTGGTATCCCTCCCGCAAGAGAAACAAATGGATCTTTCGAATTACTTCAGGAATTTGGCAAGCATGACTCAGCTGTCTGCAAGGCAATTCCTGAAATCCCTGGGATTCATGGCTTCATGTGTTCTGATGATTCCATATGCAAGACTGCATATGAGGAAAATTCAATGATTCCTCAAAAACCTTTGTTGTCAACACACTCAGGATTTAGACTTGATTCTTCCTCTGATTCCCTGCCTGCAGATGGAGTTTCTTTGGTGGGCGACGCCCTGTACACAGAACAAATGACTGCCTTTCTGTCCACCTCCTGCCAGCCAGTCTCTCACCACAGATGCCTCGGACTATGCTTGGGAGTTCATCTAGAGGGCAGATGCTTTCAGGGGACTTGGAACTTTCAACAGGTTCGTTTGCACATAAATCTGAAGGAATTGATGGCAGTCCAGCGGGCTTCGATGGCTTTCATCACGACAAAGCTTGGAAAGTGGATGCTCTGTCCTTCCCCTGGACACAACTTTCGATCTTTGCATTCCCGCTTCTGCTTCTTCTTCCCAGAGTGCTGTTAAACGTAAAGGACCGAAAACCAAGGGCCATCCTCATAGCTCCAGATTGGCCCAGGCAACATTGGTATCCACTACTTTGCAGTCTCTCCCAGTCTCAGCCTTGGCATCTTCCCCTGATACCAGATCTCTTGGTCCGGGGGGTGGGATTCTGCATCCTCATCTTCGGACTGTATTTGGCAGCCTGGCTGATAATTTAAACCTTTCCCAACAGGTGGTTGAGGTCTTTCGTGAAGCCAGGAGGCCTAGCACTAGGAATTCTTACGCAGATAAGTGGAAAAGATTCTCCTTTTGGATGCAGACTAGAGGGTAAGAACCTTCTCAACTTTGTCTTCCTCCTATTCTTGACTATTTGGAAGGCTTACTTAATGGTGGACTTTCCTTTTCTTCTGTCAAGATTCATGCTTCAGCTATTTCTGCTCATTGTTCCTTTGAGCAACCCATTTTCTTTCATCCCTTGTTGAAACAATTCCTTAGGGGAGCTAGCAATTTAAAGCCTCCCAGAAGGGTACTTACTCCTGCTTGGGATCTTAATTTTGTACTTAAGAAACTTACTCTGCCTCCTTTTGAACCAGCTGCCTCAGCAGATTTGAAGTTTCTCTTCTGGAAAGCTGCCTTTCTCTTGGAAATTACTTCAGCTAGAAGAGTTTCTGAGCTGCAGGCCTTAATGGCAGTGGATCATTTTATCATCTTGCATGTGGATTGGGTTTCTCTTAGAGCTAATCCCTCTTTTATGCCTAAAGTGGTTTCTAGCCTGATTCTTAACCAGTCTATACCCCTGCCTACCCTTTTTCCTAATACTCAGAATAAAGGAGAAAGGTTACTGCATTCCCTGAATGTGCATAGACAGCTTAGATTTTACCTGGACAGGACTAAACCTTTTTGAAAGACAGATCAGTTGTTGGTCAGTTTTGCTCCTGGAGCTCAGGGCAAAGTTATTTCAAAGCAGACCATTTCTAGGTGGATTGCTCATTGAATTCACTTTTGTTACTTACAGCATGGCAAGGTTCCTCCACAAAGTATTAGGACCCATTCTACTAGAGCAGCTTCTACCTCAGCAGCTTTTTCAAGAGTTGTACCTACTAGGGACATCCTGGAAGCAGCTACCTGGACGTCTGTCCGCACTTTCACTAAACATAACAATTTACCCTTGTTTTCTAAGTCCAGGGCTGATTTTGCCACTGCAGTGTTGCAGGGCATCCTTACCAACCCTTAAACAGTGGGTGTTCCTCCTTTTTTTTTTTTTTCCTGGGCTTTTGAAATCAACCTATGTTGTAAGACTGCTACAGTGAAACACGATGAACATAGTACAGTTGTGTACACTTACCATAAATGTAGATGTTCGACTGTATTCACTGTTGCAGTCCTGGTTTACCCGCCTTCCATCCCACCATTTTTCCTAGGGCACAGACTAGATTTTTATTTTCCTGGTCTAACCTTTTTTTGGGGGGCTCCTGACAGTTAAGGCAAGAAAAACTGAGGAAATGGCGTCGGCTGTCTTCCATTTTACCTGACGTCAGGCTTAAACCGAAGGCAGCCGATGTCGTATACTAAGGACTTTGGTATTCTGGCCGACTGAGGTTTACCGGGAGCCGGATAACCCATTTTGTAAGGACTGCAACAGTGAATACACTCTAACATCTACATTTATGGTAAGTGTACACAACTGTACTTTCCTGTAGTGTCTCTAAGCTGTTGAGTGTAGTGCACCACTCTCGAGTGTTGCCTACCCTCCATTTGTCTTGGTGGGTGGCCGTCACATGAGGCAGATGGCTTCTGGTAATCATATGCAGGGCTTACAGCTCCATAAATTCTGATGTCCTTCTCTTCTGCTGTTGCAGTATTCTTTACATGAAGGAGATTGTCTGTCAAGCGACCCAACGTCAGCCAGTCTACAAAACTCTTCAGTGCCTAGGGTGCATGGTATGTCGCACATAGTCTGCTATCAGACGTAGGCTGTAAATGTGACACATGCACGTACCATTCTCAGAAATTCTTTGCCACCAGACAGAATGCGCTTCCAGTACGTAAGTTCTGACTGCCAAAGAAACGTCTAAGTGCCCCACCGGGGAATCCTTTTCGTACTTTTGATAGAGTTCTGAGTTTAATATCATCCACGAAGGGCAAATGTGAATATGGATGTTAGATTCCACATACGGACAGCCATTAGCAGTGCCTATTTTGTCATGGGCCTTCCCACAACCTTAAGGCCTGCCCTGTCTGGCAGTCATTTGTCCCAAAAACCCTAAGGAGTAGGCTTAACTCACTTTCCTTGTATCTGGAAAATCAGTGTCTTAAATTCCTCGCTAAAAGGATGGAGGGTCCATTGACCTCAGAAGCAGAGTCGTTAGCAAAGTGTAAGGCCAAGAAACCTAGGCTGGAAGCCTCGGCTGCATCTCCAGTGCCTGTCTGTCCAGAGACTAATACCAGTCAGCAGATTTGCTCTAGGCCATCGTCTGAGCCACAGGCCGAACCCGTAACAAGTGTCGCCTTGGAACAGGATAGTAGCACATCCATGGAGGTACCGCAGGCATCCACTCTGGACGTTCAAGGGGAACCCCGACTCATTATTTCTGAAAGGCCACAAGGGATTCAGACCATCCTTGTTATGAGGAAGTGGATGCAGACATTATAGAATGCAGGCCTATGTCCGGCCCACCTTCTCTCCATAGAATGGACATGCCCAGTTAAAAGAAACCGAAAACTAAGCACGTTTCTCTGACCTACAAAAAGATTGGTAGACGTTTTCCCAAAGCATCTTCAGTGCCCTAATGTCTGTTATACCCCATCCAGGGGTTACTATCCTTACATCCCCACGGCCTGTTCCTTCATTAAAGAGGGTCAGGGAAGAATCATCATCTGAGGAGGACCTCTCTTCTGATGAGGAGTTCCCAGCTTACTATACCCAGCTACCCTCTCCACTAGACTGCTTTCCCTATGGAAGATTCTAATGGGACTGACTCCCATGTAGAAGAGATTTCCTTCTGCAACACTATGACTAGAATGCAAGAGCATTTCAAGTGGGAAACCACTGAAATGATGGATATTCAAAAATGTTATGATTTGTTGCAACTAGTCCCTCTCCTGTCCCCCCTATCCTTCTGACCTTCTTAGATCCCTATGCATCCTCAAGCAAGTCCCTCTGACTGTCAACCACTAGCACCTAAAAACAGACGGGTTTTATAAGGTGCTTGTATTTTGTAAGTATTTATTCAGAGCACCAGCAGCTGATCCATCAGTCATCATGGTGTTCTCTGACAAAAACCCTCTAGGCTTCTTCCCTCAGACAAGGACAGTAGACGTTTGGAAAGACTAGGTAAGAAAGTTTATATATCTGCCACTCTTGCATTTAGTGCTATGAACTACCAAAACCCATATGACTAAATATTCATTAGAATTCTTGTCTCAGTTGTCTAAAATAATTTCTGAATTACCTGAGTCTGAGAACAAAAACCTAGGTACATCACTGTTAGCTACCATCTCCCAGGTCACCAGACATTCCGTCAAATGTAGTTGCGATGCCGCAGAGGCTTCTGTTAGGGTAGCTGCATTTGGGTCTGTCCTAAGGAGGTTCACATGGCTTAGGCTGCAATCCTTACCAGAGGGTATCAAATCCAAATTGATGGATGCTTCCCTGGACAATGAAGCCTTGTTTGGCTCTGTGTCCGCTGAACTCTTCAAAACCTTGCAAGAGAGGAGCAAAGTGATGAAAGACCTAAAGCAGCTTCTGGTTTTTGCAATGCCTAAATTCCAGGGAAATTACCCTTCTAAACCAGACTTTGTCAGGAGGCAATCCAGAACTGCTCAACCCAAGTCCAAGAGAACAGGAAAGAGGCAACAGTCTTTTCATACTCCACAACAAACCCCACCTCCAAAGCATCCCTTTCCTGACAGGCCTGGGTCCATCTGACTTACCTGGGCCCCAACCCTGCTTCCCCTCTCCATTTGCCTATTCCTTTTAAGTCTGGTCTGGCAGCTATTACCCAAGACTCTTGGGTACTTTCCATAATAAAGAATGGATACTTCATGGTGTGGAAGTCTCAGCCACCATTCAGGGGTATCCCCCAACCACCTAAAGAACATCTACCTCTGTTGCACCATCCAGCATGTACCCGCCCATCAAAGAGGACAGGGATTCTATTCCAGGCTATTCATGGTCCCAAGGAAAGAAGGACCCTGGAAATCCATCTTAGACCTCTCCTCCTTAAACACCTACCTAAAGGTATCTTCTTTCAGGATGCTCACCTTACAAGTCTTGTTTCCCCTGATCCTATCTCAAGCCTTTATGGCCTCTGTAGACAGCTAGCAGTCAAGTTGCAGATACCACTTCAGGCAGTATACATTCCATCTAACTTGAATGTTTTGTAGGACACACTCAGCAGATCCAAAACACAACCCCACAAATGGATGCTTCATAGGGACGTGTTTCCTGGACATTGTCTACCAATGGGGTATTCCACAAGTTGATCTCTCTGCCTTCCCAATGAACAGACAACTTCCTCTGTTTTGTGCCAGACACCCCCACATCCTCTGGTCTGGAAGGTAAATGCCCTAAGCTTCTCTTGGAGAGGGGTGTTCCTTTATGCATTCCCTCCCACTGCCTCTTATCCTCCTCAAGTTTCAGCAGGACATACCAAAAATCTTGTAGGTGATTCCCTTTTGGCCAAGACGGTATTAGTTCCCCTTAACGCCTACATTTAGCCAAGGGCAATCATCACAAGTCACCCCACAGAATGGACCTACTCAGGCAACACAAGGGCACCCTCATTCATCCTCACTTGTCAACCCTACAAATTACACTGTGGGTGACAGGGCTCTGATTTCTTTTAGACACATTTTCTCAGAAGACGTGCTAAGTGTACTGCAGAAGGCCAGGAAACCCAACACAAGGAAATCTTATTTATCCAAATGGAAAAGATTTTCAATCTGCTGTCTCTCACATAACTTGGACCCACTAACAGTGGAGGTCCCTGCATTGCTATCCTATCTGTGTGAGTTGCTGGAGGCAGACTAACTTATTCTTCAGTGAAAGTACATTTGTCAGCCACCTCTGCCTATAACCTCCCTTGGCCTCTAGGTTTGAGGCCAAACAATTTCTGAAAGGCGCCCTCCACATGAGACCTCCCAGGAGACCAGTGCCTCCTCCCTGGGATCTTAACTTTGTTTTGGAAAAGCTGACCCTGGCCCCCCTTTGAGCCAGCAGCTTCTGCCTCTTTAAAATTCTGCTCCTGGAAATCTGTTTTGCTTCTGGCAATCACCTCGGCCAGAAGGCTTTCAGAATTACAAGCCCTTATGGCCTCCCCTCCATTCCTGGTCTTCCATAAGGACAGGGTTCCCTCCGCACCAACCTCTCCTTTATGCGCAAAATGGTTAACGAGCCACCATTAAACCAAGCAATCCACCTTCCCACCTCCACCCCCTAAAGCCTCAGCAGAAAGAGTCCTGCATACTGTAGATGTACGGAGGCAATTTAGGTTTTACCTGGATAAAATCAAGAATATCAGGAAAACTGACCAGTTCATCTCCTTCCACCCTAGAGCCCTAAGGCTCCTGGTCTCTAAACAAACTGTTTCTTCCTGGATCTCTAAAGCTGTCACTTTCTGTTATAAACACCATGGAAAGAGCCTCCCCTCCCCAGTGAGGGCTCATTCCACCAAAGCCATGGCTTCATCTGACACCTTTTTCAAAGGATTGGACACCTACTTCATTTTGGAGGCTACTACTTGGTCTTCAATTCATACTTTCACCAACCATTACAAACAGGACAACATTTCCAAATCCAGGGCAGGGTTCATTACAGTCATTCTCCATGTCTTCCTGGAAAGCTCCTCTGCCCCTACCTCCTCCTCCACTTCTGCTCATGAGCTTTTGCACTCTACCTCATGTAAAGAATACTGCAGCAGCAGAATAGAAGGATAGGTTGGGTAAAATCTTACCAAAACATTAGATGTCGTCCTCTCTTCTTTGTTACAGTATTCTATGCCACCGTCCTCCCCTCTCATTTGTTGTTTCTTGGATGTACCAATGCTACATTCCTATTTCTCAGGCGTTCTCCCTGGGGCACTCAGTACTGAGGATGGTGTTGTACGTACATCACTTTTCTTGCCTACGTCCAACAGCAGACTATTTGCGATGTACCACGCACCCTAGGCACTGAAGACTTTTGTGGACTGGCTGATGGGTCGCTTGGCAGGCAATCTCCCTCATGTAAAGAATTCTGCAACAGAGAAGGACATCTAACGTTATGGTAAGATTTTACATAACTTATCTTTCCACTCCTTTCCTGTGCTGCATATTCTTCTATTGTCCAGTGTCATAACCAGTTAAGAGTGGTGAGAAATTAGGTCTTTAAAATTTGATTAAAAAAATGCCATCAGATGGGCCTACCAGACCAGGGGATATTTGGATATTTACTTTAGGTCATTTTTTAGTTGCAAGGAAAACCAATTCAGGCCAATTTTATAACTCAAGTGGTTTGGAGTCCATCCCCAAGGAGGTGTTTTGATGGTCATGGTGCAGTCATTCTTTCCCCTGGTTATCAAAAAGAGACTGAATGTGCCCTTTGGGTCTTCAGGATGCCTTTTGCCACATAATGATTACAAAGACGGCAAGGTGGTTTCTTCACTGCTGAGTAGGAGCTGACCTTTACCATTTTCAGTTTCTTCCATCTGGTCACACCTTGTCCTCAAGGGTGTTTACTAATAGGAATAATACCAAACAAGTTCATAGGTGATTACTAGGCTAATAGCCCAAGGGGGTTAAGGTCTTTGCCTAGTATGCACAAGATACAAGGTTTGATTTGACTCAGGCCATTGCCTGTATGGAATTTGCATGTTCTCCGTACCTAGTGTGGCATTTCTCTCAACTACCTAGAAACACTCAACAGTTTTTTGTTTGTGTAATTTTTTTTTTTTTAATCTCAAACTCACCCAAAAGTGAAGTTGTGGGCAGCATCACAGATTCTAGATGGTGTTGTATAGGGGCAAAGCTTTATATACCAACCGCTTTGAGAGTCTGCTGTGGTGCATGATATCTTCAAGATAGGAGACCTTTGATCACAGACTACATGCTGTAGCAGGGCTAGCCACCCGATGGTATAAAATATGGTTCTAGGTGATTCGGTCGTGTTGACTGATGTCACCAAAATGGTATTTGCCAGTAGCGAATGGGTTGAGGAATCCATCTACAACAGAGACCCATGCTAATGGTGGAAGGAGTGTGTGTGCCAGCCATAAAGCCCAGCAGCCCAGGGTCAGTAATCTGCTGGCTGGCCAGTGTCCAGTTGCACAGTTTGTTTTACCTATGGTAGCTCTGTTGAGTTAATGTTGGATGTAAAACCAGTCAGCCTGCCAAACATGAACTAAGATTTGCCGTGCTCCATTTAGGTTCACGGACATAAGAGTTTGGTAGTGGATTACATGATGGTGAGAAGGAGGCTGGACATCCTGTGTATCCGAGCCCAGATGAAAGGGCAGTGCAGCAAAGCCACTTACTACTCAGGAGGAGGACAGGCTAGAAATGGTGTGGGAATTGTGGTGAGGGATAGGCTTCAGAAGAGAGTGAGGGATGTCATCAGAATTAGTGGCAGACTCATGGCAATCCGATTATAATGTAATAATAGGACATCATTCATAATCTTAGCCCATGTCCCATAGCAGGGTTATGATAGTAAGTAAAAAAATGAATGCTGACAGCAGTTGCTATATCTACTAGATAAAGCAGGGCAGCATGAATTTGTGGTGAAAATGGGTAACTTGAATGTATATATTGGGACAGACAGAACAGGATATGAGGACTGCCTACATCCACATGGGTGGAGGAACAGGAATAAAGAAGGAGAAACAATTGTAGACTTCTGTCTGGCAAGCAGCTTGGTGGTGACCCAACACATGGTTTAGCGACAGTGTGAGTCACAAGATCACATACAAGACTGGCTAACATGCAACTTGGGCAGACTTTCTCCTTGTAAAGAAAGGACACTGGGGTAGAATCAGTAATTGCAAAGTTATCCCAGTGATGCAGTTGGCCGACTGCATATACCACTGGTTGCTGTAGTCCGCTGCAGGCATTGGTCAGAGAAGGCTCTAAGGTCAGCAGAGAACAGGCTGAAGACCTGTAAGCTGACCAGAGAGAAAGAACAATGGTTCAATGAATTATTCAGGGCTCTAGCACCACCAGAAGAAGAGGAAATAGGTGGAGTTAAGAATTGTATGCACCTTTGAACAGACAGTCAGGTGAGCCAAGTATAGAAGTAAGATACATAAGGAAAGCTGGTGGTGGAATGCATGACTATATCATGTCTGAAGGTAAAGACAGAAAGATAAAGATAAAAGTTGGACACCCTTCATATGGGATGCCAGGGACAACCTGCTTACCAGTCCACAGGACATGAGAGGGTGATGGAAAGAGTATTTCCAGCAGCGTCTAAATGAAGAAAACCCCAAAGAAGCTGTACTACTCCAGACACAGCCTCTAGTGAAATAAGTGGTGGAACCCACTATGGAAGAATCAACACTAAGGAAAATAAAGTTAGGGAAATGACGCAGGCTCAGGTCATGTCTCAGCAGATGCGATAACGATGTTGGGTGGGAGGGTAAACATGGCTTCTGAGAATACTCATAGGAGTATGGAAAGAAAGGTGTATCCTATATGATTGGATAATAAACATCCCCTCCTCTTCCAGTTGCACTTCTCTAATCACAGTCTTTTTCTCCCATCTTGCCACAATCTTCCCTTTCCCTCTTCCTTCCCTGTGATCATTTTTCATATCCCCTCTTCTCCTTTCTCTAACCCCTTTCTACTTACCATTCTCTAATACTTACACTTTGCACCCTTATCTTTTAGCACTTCTGTTGCTTGTATTCTCATTATATTCACCATTTTCCACTTACCTCATTTCAACTTATAACTACTACTTGTAACTCGTACCTGTACATACTTGCACTCACCCTCTCCTGCACAAGTCCTTTTTCTTCCTTCTTTCCTCTCATTCACACTAATGCTACTTATTTTTCTCATTCACACTAAAAAACTCCTCTTGTCTCAACTCTTCACGTCCTTAACATGCTACTCTCCTCTATTCATACCTCTTCTCCTGTCACTTTCCTACCTCTTCTCCTATCAAACTAATATTACTTTTATATGCCCTCTACCTATTTCTGTTTACCTTGCTACATGTTTAAAAGAACATCACTCTCTTTATTTCACCCTCATTATTTCACATATTGAATTATTTCTCATCCTGTATCAAATCTTCACCTGATATGTTCTCTTAAAAGTTAAATCTAAAATTCATATCTCCCACCTTAATTTTGCCTATATCTCTGTTTTCCAATAATGCCATCCTCCTCTCTGGAGATATTCACCCTAATCCTGGTCCCATCTTAAAAACAAGCTGTGTATACAGTTTTAAGTGCCATGCTTATGAGCCTGTAACAGACTTGAAAAAGATACGCAGAACTATTACAGTGGTTAAAGTTGCCAAATGTAGAGTTGTATTCAATATACCCAGTTTATGTAATATGTAAAATAAATTAAATTCTTCCTACAGTACATTGCTGTTTTGCATTACTTTCCTGAAATCTTTGCATTAATTGCCATTGTTCAGGCAAAAGCTTGTAATTTAAATTTATCAGTCATGTTTACAACATACATAGGAAAACTAAATGCATTAGCTTGAGCACTTAGATGTCTTTCTGTAATTGCAGACAGTAGAGTGTGTTGTCTTTACTTACATGCTGCACTTTTAAATTATAGTTCTAACTCCCCTGTGTTCACCTTCCAGCTCTCTGAAGTAAAAACACAAGTTCTATGTGGCCAACAATACCAGGGTGTTTCCTTGCCAAGTATGAAGTACTGTTTCTCAAGTCTACTCTTAAATGTGTTGGTCCTTAACCTCTCAAATGGCTTCAAGACAGACATATAAAGAAGAGCATTGATAGTCCTCCTCCATAAAGGTGTCTCCACTGCTAATCCTAGCATCTACATATAAATAATCTTTACTAAACTTGTCTGCAAGATAGTCAAATAACCACCACAGGTGTAGACTTGAGCTGGATGTATAGAACACAGCTCCCAACACTTGGCAATCAAGCCCCCAGTCACTCCACTGAGCCCTTCATCCCCCCTCATGGTAACAGCCATACAAGTCATTGGATTTCCTTGAGGCGAAAGTTGAGCTGCAGAAGTGGTGCTGTCATTGGAAGGATTTACAAGTTAGGCCTACCAATGTCCTATTTACTCCCCACTAAGAAGACTCCCTTACGGCATCATCAACTCCAAAGATGGCATGGCAGGTGTCTTCATAAAGGAGTTCTATGCCCATTTTGCTGAAGATATAGAGCTGGCATTTCCAGTCAGAACAAAATATAATCAGCAATTCAAAAACAAACCACGCTGGTGGTCCTGCAATATAAACTTTACAATAAAAGAAAATATTCCTTAAATTATATAGAAGATCAAAAACGCTTCATGTTAATGGCATTTACAGAAATATGACATTAAAAGTTAAAAAATACTATTAGGTGTACTAAAACAACCCATGAACACAGGATAGCATTTGAAAATAATTTCAGTTAAAATTCTTCAGGTATATCTGGAAATCAAGGAATAACACCCAACATTGCTCTGAACTTATTCAAAAACATTACTACCTATTCAGACACAATAGACATTGCTAATATAATAGCAAACATTCAGCTCTAATTTTTCCTCAGAGATTTGTTTTCCAAAGTCCACATATCCCTGAATACTCTAAACTACCTTTTATTACAGAGGAGTTTGAACTGAAGGTGCTTTCAAAGTCCAAAAATATTTCTTCTGTGGGGCCTGAGAGTATACATCGTTGCTAAATAAACAGTACTAACCAAGCCCTGCCAAAGACATGTCTCAAACTGTTTCACCTAAGTTTAGCTACAGGTTTTGTCCCTGAAGTTTGGCACACTACAGTTGTGATGCCACTTTACAAGGTAGTCTCTCTCATCAACCTTGGGAGTTAGACTCCTCTGCCTTATGAGTGTCTCATCCACAAAATATGGACTGTATTGTAATAGAACTTGTACACAATAATATCAGAAATCACTTTAAACTTTATTTGAAGTGTTTGTCAAGAGAAGATCCTGCATAATGAATTTGGTTAACTTATTTGATAGGGTAACACAGGATGTAGACAGTAGTGATGCTGTTTATATGGTATATCTTGACTTGGTCAACGTGTTTGACACCATACCCCATGTTGGTATTGTAAGCAAGCTTAACACCTT
The DNA here is from genome assembly GCF_019279795.1 of Protopterus annectens. Taxonomy (NCBI): domain Eukaryota; kingdom Metazoa; phylum Chordata; order Ceratodontiformes; family Protopteridae; genus Protopterus; species Protopterus annectens. The sequence goes on along the minus strand of NC_056733.1, from coordinate 115,717,717 downwards.
AAAAGTAAATCCCTATGTTCTAGGATGGGTAGCAAAATGGCTAAAATACAGAACCCATGCAGTTCAAGTAGCAGGTGCTGCATGAAAAAGCAGAAAAGTAATCTTGTGATTTCCCCTAGGGCTCAGTGTTGGGACATCTTATTTTCAGCATTTACATTTCTGAGCTCCAGGCTGGAAACCAACACTTATGGATAACTGAGCTTGCAGATTACAGCAAACTAGGAGTTATTGTCAGTCCCCCCCCCCCCGATACTCTCACCCTTCCACAAGTACTTAGCACATACATAACTGATAACTCGAGTAATGAAAATGGGCTCAAATTAAATGTAAAAACAAAATGCAATATCATCAAATTTTGTTGAGAATCCTCTCCTCTAGCATACAGCATAAACACTCCACTTCAAAGTAAAAATGTTGTTTGGGAGTTTGGATCATTGGCTTGAAACTTCCCTGCTTCCAGTCATCATATGACAGTAGTCAAAAAATCCTACTTAGTGTTATTAGTTTCCAAGGGAATATTATCCAGATCTAGAGAAGTCATTGTTTCTGTAGCTTTGTCATTGATTAGTTCAACCATTAAACATAATACTTAATTTAAAAAGTACTTCACTCAGAGCTTGGATCATGTTCAAATGGGGCCCTAGGCAATATAATGAATCGGTGCCCTCATACAGCATCCCCCAGCCCTTCACAGCCATTCCAATGTCCCTTTACATGGCTGTTTCTAACCAGTTGCCATGAACACTGTTCAAACCTTTCAGTGTGCATACTATTTTCTGCTTTACTTCTACAGTGATTGCAGATATTTGGATTTAATTTAAAACTTTTATTTCAAATTTTGTAGCACAAACACTGATAGAAATTTGCTAAACAAAACAGTACAGTCTCACAATGAAAACAGCCTTAGCATTAACAGTAAACTTCTCTGCCCTTGAAACTCACATTCATTGGAATGGCATTAAAACCCACATTCAAAGAAAATGCATCTGAACAGTGGCAGATAAATTTTACCTTTGGGTTGTTTTCAAACCGTAGACCCCTTGCACACATTTTAGGACCATGCATGCATGTGTTCTGTTCTTTCATTTTCCTTCCTGATATGCGTTAAATTATGTTTCTTGTATAATATAGCACCACTTGTTAGAGTTTTTTCAATTTTTATTTCTGAGCATTTTTCTAGTAAGCAATGAAACAGAATTTATGAACCAATAATGACAAAACTGCCCATTTCAGAACATTTCAACCATAAAAGACCATTTAAGCTTCTCTCATTACAGTCTACCAGTATCAGTCAATATGCCCAATCTCTATAAAAGTAAAATTTATCTAAATAATTCCACATTAAAGAAATATGTAACAAATGAAGAGGTTATGTTGCTGCTAGCAAACACGTTTATATTTTAATGTTTCATCTACAAATTCAGTGTGACTGCATTGGTGGTGCTGCGGTAGGGTTGCCACCTCACAGTTGGACGTTGCCCGTTTGATTCTCAGTTAGAGCATCTTCTGTGTAGCGACATGCGTGAATGGGCGTTCCTTCGTTGAAGGTTGTGCGTTAGGCCCGGCAAGCCAGTACGTAAAAATCTACTGCCAATCATTAGCGGACCGGAGTTCCGCTGTGGCAACCCCTAACCGGGAAAAGCCAAAAGACACAAACAAACATTTACAAATTCAGTGCCTGCTGTCCTTGAGGAATAAATTACCTCTGTTACAGTAAAAAACATAGAAATGGGTGATATTGCAAACTAGAATATAAGGAAAACTGACCATACGTTCATAGTTACTTGGCATCTCATCCAAAGGAAGACAGATTCAAGACTGCAGCACCTTCACGTCCCACCACCACCACAAAGTACAAAACAGCATCAGCAATCCATTTACATGCTGTGGGAGTAGAAGCTACAGCAGTCTACATTAAAAACAAGTATGCTACATGTTGTGCAACTAACACTGCTTTTAAATTCAGTAGCGCAATAGTGATGACCATTTCATAAAACAGTTGCAAATTGCAAACAGACTTGACATAAGTAGCAGTAAACTTCCCTTCACTTGAAGCTTGCAGTTCTTTGAAAATGCACTAGAGCTCACAATTCTTTGAAAATACACTGAAACTGTACACACACACACACACACACACACACACATATATTTTAATATATATATATATATATATATATATATATATATATATATATACATATATATATATATATATATATATATATATATATATATATATATATATATATATATATATATATATATATATATACATATATATTGTATTTGGTAATTGATGTAAAGGATTCAGGATCTTGTCTCCTGTAACTAAGGTACACGGTTTGAGCCTGAGCAAATTAACTGACCTGTCATCCCTAATTATGGCATTTTACACACATTTCTTGCCTCTGTGCTTAATTTTGCGGAAGCAGGCAGCAAGTGCATTTCCCCTTCCAGGCAGCAGCAGGAACAATTAGATATTTTGTCTTAAATTCTGCACGTAGAAAAGTAGTAGTAAGCAGCAGGAATATCTTGTACCTAAATTCCATGTGTGAAACATGGGAAAAAAAAGCAAACCTGCAACAGGCATGTGTGTCGACTTTATGTAGGGATGCACAGACAGCATTCTTAAAGAATACCTTTAAGGAACACGCAATTTTTTTTTTTTTTTTTTTTTAATTAAAAAAAGTAAATGTTGTGGCAGCCCCTGGCCAGCATGCCCCCTCCCAGCCAGCAGGCCATATGTGACTGCCTAGGTCACCTAGTGCTGGATCTACCTCTGATTTCACTACACGTCAGACAACTAGGAAAAAAAAGAGGTTCCTAATTAAACAGATCGCAGACTTAAAGACCCTCTTCTTCGGTATATTTCAGAATCTTGAGGGAAGATCTGTGCCTTGCCTTTTATGCCATGACAGACCCAATTATTTTGCATCTCCAACAGCAGAAAAATAAAATGCAGTGGGCAGACAAATTCGTCACCTGTTAACAATGATCATATGATACTAAGCAAGCGAAAAGAAACAAGCTGTAAACATTTTGTTTAACATGATGAAAATCAAATTATACAACACAAAAGTAAATTTATGCTGACCTTATAACCACCTTACAGGTAGTGTTCAAACCACCTCAATTGTCCTTGATTTTTGCCTAGCATTTTTGCTCCATTTCTAGTAAAAACTGAGATCTGAGGGAACATGTTTTGGCAATAAGCATACCTCACAACTGTGTCTGATTATGTAGGACCTTGATTTTGCCTCATATTTTTGCCCATCACATAGCAAAATTTTGATTTACTGCTCATTGACATAACTCAACTTCTTGGTGCAAGAAATCTGAACAAAGTCTAAAATAATGTGGGGGCAAAGACCCAAAATAGGGACAGATTTTAAATATTGCTCTTACAAACTTAGAAAGTTGTTAGAATAACAGGATTTGTATTAGCATACATTTTTTGAACCATATGAAGTCTGAAGCACAAATGTATCACATTATTTTGTGACTTCAGTCCTTAGTGATTTGCCAGAAAACCACACTTTGTGAAGCAGGCAACAAATATGAGGTAAAAATCAGGACAGTTGAGAGATGTGCTAGTAAATCACTAAGGATTACAGCCAGTCAACCATGCCATACATTAAAGTTTCCTCCTCCTTGTTCAGAGCAGGCACACTGATGGAAAGATTGCTGTTCAACATTTGAAAAGAACTGGAATACTGTTTTGAATTTTGAGTCTTTCCACCATCAGGTTTCCCCTTGATTCTTGAGCAAAGAAGTTGAGAGACTTTAGGGAAGTAAGCAATACAGAACACTACAGTACCAAAGCTGTATTTCCCCCTTCCCTTGTAAAAGCTGTGATTTAAAATTCGTGAGGATAAACGTGAATCAGCAGTAATGCACGTTATTGTTCGTGAAATGCATGCTTATGCAAAACTTGTTGCTCTCTTAACTTTGTTTAATAGAAAAATAATTAAAAAAATGTCCCTGATATTGGGGCATACTTCTGACGAGTAGCTAAACGCCCTGTAAAAAAAAAACATTTTTTCTACTAAAATAAAAAAGACCTAAGTAAATGTTTTGTCTAAAACTGTTTAAAGCTGCTTGTTACTAATCTAAGAAGCAGTTTTACAGTAAAATCACTAGGCACGTTGGCGTTTCAGCTGTTACTGCAAATGCAGTATCGGCATTTATTTATGAAGCTGTATTAATGCTGCACTTTCGCACCCTAACAGTTCCCATGGCAGTAAGTAATCCTGCAGTCAATCAATCCATCAATAAGTAAATAAATTAAAAGACAAAAGGTGAAATACTTAAGCCCACTTTCTTCAATTATGCATGGAAAATATGCCAAGAGTAACCGAAAGAAGAACATGCAAGATGTCTGTAGAAATTTATCAAATGTAAATGGAACTTCAAACAAGTTTGACCTCTCTCTTTCAATTGTTCCCGTTAGGGGTCACCACAGCGGATCATCTGTTTCCATTTCTTCCTGTCCTCTGCATCTTGCTCTGTCACACCAATCACCTGCATGTCCTCTCTCACCACATGCATAAACCTTATCTTAGGCCTTCCTCTTTTCCTCTTACCTGACAGCACCATCCTTGGCATCCTTTTCCCAATATACCCAGCATCCCTCCTCAGCACATGTTCAAACCAAAGCAATCTCGCCTCTCTGGCTTTGTCTCCAAACCGTCCAACTTGAGCTGACCCTCTAATGTACCGATTCCTAATCCTGTCAGGTCTCGTCACACCCAGTGCTAATCTTAACATCTTTAACTTTGCCACGTTCAGCTCTGACTCCTGCCTTTTTGTCAGTGCCACCTTCTCCAACCCATGCAACATAGCTGGTCTCACTGTTCTCTTGTAGACCTTCCCTTTCACTCTTACTGGTACCCGTCTGTCACATTTCACTCCTGACACTCTTCTCCACCCATTCCACCCTGCCTGTACTCTCTCCTTCACCTCTCTTCCACACTCACCATTACTCTGAACTGTTGATCTCAGGTACTTAAACTCATCCACCTTCGCCACCTCTACTCCCTGCATCCTTACAATTCCTCTATCCTCCCTCTCATTCACACACACACATTTTGTCTTAGTCCTGCTGACCTTCGTTCCTCTCCTCTCTAGAGCATATATATCCACCTCTCCAGGGTCTCCTCAACCTTGTCCCTACTCTCACTACAGATCACAATGTCATCTGCAAACATCATAGTCCACGGGGCCTCCTGTCTGATCTAGTCTGTCAACCTGTCCATCAACACTGCAAATAGGAAAGGGTTCAGAGCTGATCCTAGATGTAATCCCACCTTAAACGCATCTGTCACTCCCACTGCATACCTCACCACTGTCACACTACCCTTGTACATATCCTCTACCACTCTTGCATAATTCTCTGCCACTCCCGACTTCCTCATACAATACCACAACTCCTGCGTAGGCACCCTGTCATATGCTGTCTCTAAGTCCACAAAGACAATATGCAGCTCCTTCTGACCTTCTCTATATTTCTTCATTTACACATTCAGCAAATGTTGCATCTGTAGTGCTCTTTCCCGGCATGAAACCATACTGCTGATCACTAATCATCACCTCCCTTCTTAACCTAGCTTCCACTACTCATTCTTACAACTTCAAGCTGTGACTGATCAGTTTTACCCCTCTGTAGTTACTACAGCTCTACATATCACCCTTATTCTTAAAGATATGTACCAAAACACTTTCTCCACTCCTCAGACATCCTCTGACTTTCTAAGATTTCATTAAACAATCTGGTTAAAAACTGCACTGCCATTTCTCCTAAGTACCTCCATGCTTCCACTGGTGTGTCATCTGGGCCAACAGCCTTTTCCATTCTTCATTCTCTTCATAGCTGTCCTTACTTCCTCCTTGCTAATCTGTTTCACTTCCTGATTCACTACCCCCACATCATCCAACCTTCTCTCTCTCTCATTCTCTTCATTCATCAGCCCCTCAAAGTACTCTTTCCATCTGCTCAACACACTCTCCTCGCTTCTGAGTACATTTCCGTCACTGTCCTTAATCACCCTTACCTGCTGCACATCTTTCCCACCTCGGTCCTTCTGTCTAGTCAATCCTTTTCTCCCTCTTTAGTGTCCAACCTTTCATACAACTCTCCATATGCTTTATCCTTAGCCTTTGCCACCTCTTTCTTTGCCATGCGCCTCATCTCCTTATACTCCTGTCTACTTTCTTCATCTCTTTGACACTCCTACTTCTTCGCCAGCCTCTTCCTCTGTATACTCTTCTGTACTTCCTCATTCCACACTGGGTCTCCTTGACCTCCTTCCTCTGTCCAGATGTCACACCAAGCACCTTTCTAGCTGTCTCCTTTACCAGCTCTGCTGTAGTTACCCAGCTATTTGGTAACTCTTCACTGCCTCCCCCAGTGCCTGTCTTAACTCTTCCCTGAACTCCACCTCACACTCACCCTTTTTCAACTTCCACCATTTAATCCTTGGCACTGCTCTTGCACTCCTCCTTCTCTTGATCACCGTCATCCTACAGACCACCATTCTGTGCCGCCTAACTAGACTTTCCCCTGTCACCACTTTACAGTCTCCCATCTCCTTCAGAATGTGCCCCCCCCCCGTATAGGTTATAATCCACCTGTGTGCATCTTCCTCCACTCTTGTATGTCACCCTCTTCTTAAAATACGTATTCACGACAGCCATGTCCATCCTTTTCACAAAATTCACTATAATCTGACCTGCATTCCTCTCCTTAACACCATACCTACCCATCACTTCCTCATCCCCTCTGTTCCCTTCACCAACATGTCCATTGAAATCTGCTCCAATCACTAGTCTCTCACCCTTGGGTACACTCACCCACCACTTCAGCCAACTCACTCTAAAATTTTCCTTTCTCATCCATTACACACCCAACTTGTGGAGTGTATGCACTAACAATATTCATCATTACACCATCAATTTCCAGCTTCATAAACATCACTCTATTTTTACCTGCAAAACACTCTTGGCATGCTGTTCCTTCAGGATAACCCCAACCCCATTTCTCCTGCCATCCACACCATGATGGGACAATTTGAACCTGTCTCCTATACACCTGGCCTTACTCCCCTTTCATCTAGTCTGTTGCACGCACAATACATCAACCTTCCTTCTTTCCATCATATCAGCTAGCTCTCTCCCTATACCAGTCATACTGCCAACATTCAAAGTTCCTACCCTCACTACTACACTCCTAACATTCCTTCTCTCTTCTTGCCTTTCGGCATGCCTTCCCCCTCTCTTTCTCCTTCAGCCAACAGTAGCCCAATTTCTGCCAGCACCCTGTTGACTAGCAGTACTGGTGGCAGTCATTGTTAACCTGGGCCTCGACCGATCCGGTATGGAAATTTGTATTCTCAACATATGTCATTTGGCAGCAGTTTTACACTGGATGCCCTTCCTAACGTAACCCTCCCCATTTATCCGGGCTTGGGACCGACACTAAGAAATGCACTGACTTGTGCATCCCCAATGGCTGGGTTCCAAGCAAGCTCAATTATTATCTTCTATTGCACACTTGGAATCTGACCCCCATTGCAGTTATATATACACACACACACACACATGCACACACACGCACGCAGAAAGGCGAACAAAGTAAATCAGTTCCACAAACAAGCTTTAGAGAGTGTCTAGATTGGAACCAAAATCAAATCACATCTGTTTTCCCTAGGGAATGAAAATAATTTTTGGAAAGGTCAAGCCGGATTATTATTAAAGGGATGGTGAAGAAGGGGTGTGTCTGATGGCATTACACTGTGGGTGGTCTTATCTGGCCTGACTGAGAGCGGGATGCTCCAGAAGCATAAACAATGTAATTGCACAAAAAAGAAGGAAAAAAGTGCAGATTCAGTGATGCAGGACCCCAGTATATTACTTAAAGTATGCTTTGCTGACAAAACATAAAAACATGTTCTGAAAGCTGCATCTTTGACAAATTTGATCTACACACACATCATTGCAGATCACCCACAAAAAAACTAGGCTTACTTTTGAGAAATAGAAAATTCCTCATCATTGATTCCAGACTTTCTCTAGCATATACCTACCTTCTTCCTAGTCTTTTCTATGGCTCAAAAATCTTTGCTAATCTTCAATCCACTCTAAAATCTATGCTCGAAATCACATATAATAACTTGAAACGTGAAAAACAGTAGCCGCTGTTCACAGGCTCGAGAATGGAACCAAGGGCAAAAAAGACTCGCAATAAACGTGAAAAAATCACTACAAATGAAACACTTTATTCAAATTAAGCGTTGCATCCTGCTTAACAGGAATTCATCTGAATCAAAAATCCTTTGCTGGTGAATGACTTTATGTAGCCTAGAGTCTGTCAGTCAACCAATTATTATATCATAGTTTAAAGGATAAACTACAAAAATCATCTCAAAATTAACATTATCTAAAAATATATAAAAATATAAATATATACTATCAACCCCTAAAAAAGCATTTTGTCAAAACTCACATATTATTAAAAAAATAATTTCAACAAAGCAGATTCAAACATGCAATACGAAAATGCTGGTGAAACCTCATCTATACAATTTGTATATGAATAAAATAGAAACTACTTAAAATGTCTTGGGCTTTGAGCTGTAAGACAGGTTTCAGGGTAATATTGTTAATACCTGGGGGGCTAGAAGTATGCCACCTCACTTCTCTTTATTCAAGCAGAAGTTTCTGGGCACCACCCCTTGGATTGATTGATTATTTTTTTAATATTGCAAATTTGAATGTGTGGCATCCCGTACTTCTAGACAAATGTTTATATAAGGCATTGTTAGTATTTTGTTTCCTAAAATGGTACATGTGTTCATATATTCTATTTTTCAATGCCCTATCAGTTTTCCTAACATAAACTGCTGGACAGGACATGCACAAAGCCAAATATATGACGCATTTAATTTTACAGTTGCTGTTTTTAAAAAAATGCCTTGGTCTTGTTAATATTTTCAGTTTGCATCTCAGCATTCTCAAGAATGAATGAACATTGGCTACATGATCCACATTTTTTCATACCAAGGTGGGTCATAACATTTGAACAAGATTTTACATTTTCTAAATTATTCTTCAGATTGTCCACTGTTTTATAAACAAAACACAGAGATTCCCCTAAAAAAATTGTAAATCTCTCTGTTACTCCTAAGAATGTTTCAGTTTTTAATAAACTCTTCCTTGATCTGTTTTGTATAGGGGCTGTATTTGAGTACCAAGGCTCTATTAAAATTTTTATCATTATCAACTAAGGCTTCTATATGTTATCCCAGAAAGGGTTTATACGTGGTGTCCCATTGGGACAATAAATATTCTATTTCTCTAACCAACTTTGAAGGATAACCCCTCTCAAGAAACTTGTGCCCAAATATATCTAATTCTTTAACCACATCCACATAAGTAGACGTAATTCTTGCTGCCCTAATACATTGTCCTTTAAGTATACTTTTTCTGACTATAAGGGTGAAGGCTACTATATTTGAGATACGAGTTACTAAATGTGGGTTTACGGTAAATATTCGATTGGAACCCTTTATTAGAATGAGACATATACGTATCTAAGTAGGGGATGCCAAAGCGGTCATAGGTGTACGTGAATTTGAAGAAAGGAAGACGTCATTCAGATAGTTATAAAATTGTCAATCTCAATAGTGGTTCCTTTCCAGAGAATGAATACATCCTCCAAAAACCGTACATACAATTTCAAATGACTGAAAATTCACTTTTTAAAACATGTTTGTTTTCCCATTCATTGAGGACTAAATTAGCAAAAATGGGGGCACAAGATGCCCCCCATAGCCGTACCTTTTGTTTGCTTAAAATATTCTCCTTCAAAGTAAATAAAATTATTTTCCAACACTGTCAGGTTCAACTAGTAATTGTACTTTGTCCCATTGTAAATTTGAAAATGTAACAATATTGTCCTGAAATAATTCCAACCCATCATTCTTGGGTATGGAAGTAAAAATATCAATGACATCACTGGTTAAGAATATTAGATCTTCTTCCCATAGTTAATTTTTAGTCTCCCTAAAAAAATCCCAGGAGTCTTTCAGAAGGTGATGTACTTTTCGTGTATATATGTTTTAACCAAGTATGTATAACACCTCCATAGGGAAAAGATTTAGATTTACTACCAGACACAGTAGAGCAAAATGGTGGTTTAGAAACATCTTTGTGAATCTTCTGGACCCCAAATATAGTTGCTAAGCTGGATTTTTGACCTTCAAATAATTGTAGGTATCGAAAGAAATCCTTTGATCTAATATTCTTCTAGACATAGGTCCAGTCTTCGATAAACTATGTTTATTTCGTTGATAGTTATAGGTGTGACACCCGTGCCCTGACCCAGCAATCAAGGAACCTCAATCCTCACCACTACCACCAGTGAGGGGGTCTCCTATAGGAGGAAAGGATAACAAGTACACACAGTAAAGTGCAATTTCCCTTAAGAGCACACAGAGATCACAGTCAGTCTGGGGCTGGTCGCTCCCTTGCTCTCCAGGTCCCCAATAAGACTCTCCTTTGGCACAACTATAGGGTCCAGATCTCAGCCTAGTGGGCAAGCTAAAACCTTCAACACCCTCTCTGTCCAAGCATTGTTTCGTGTCCCTGCCCAAGTACCTGACACACACACACACACACACACAGTTTGAGAAGAGTTTAAACAACCACACAGACACTCATGGGGAAGGCTGGCGCAGGTTCTCCAGCTGTGCCCCTTTTTCCCTAGACTATGCGGTAGTACCAGCTGCCACCACCCACTAATATTCATCAGCTACTCAAAGGCCCTTAAAAGAGTGTTCAATTATTATTGTGCAATATTATTATCCAATTGGTAGTATAGCCAAGGGTTAAAGCTATTGAAGTAACTTTGTACAATTTTACCAAAGGCATGCAAGTACTCTAAAGAGCTTAAATTATCTCTACAAAAACAGCCACAGTTGAAAGGGTTTAAAAATGTTTAATAACAAATAGTCAAAACACAAGACAATACTTTTTACTACACAGTGCGAGTGAAGAGTTCAGAGATCACAAAGAAATAATTAAAATAATTCAGTAGTACAGTTCTGACATCACAGAAAAAAACTTCTTCTAATCTTTCTAGTTTCTAGCTATTTCTAAGAGAAAGCCCAAGTCTTCAATAACTTACATATAGAGCAAGACAGTGCTGATGAGTTAGATGGGCAAGACAAAAATACTTAACGCTCTCTGATTCTGTCTGTTTTTAAAATCACATTCCTGGTTCACATTACATCATTCCTCACACTTCCTTGGGTTCCCAGGCTAACAGAAACTATATTTACATTCTTCACCTCTGGGCAGAAACCAGAGCAGTAAATGACAAATATGCATGTAAATTCTCTCCATTAACTCTGGCCTTAAAGCAATAGGCAGGATACCTCACTCTAGACTTACTGACTTCCAGTTTTAACATCAAAGGATCACATCCTGCTGTACTTGGTCAGTAAAGTACACTGTTATATTTTTTCCCATTTCCACATGCAACACTGTTTTTACCATTTAAAACATAAAGCCTGTGGTTTGCATTAATATTTACAGATGACAGAGTTATCTCCAAAATTCTGTCTGGCTAGGCTGGCAGCCTTCACCTATCTTCACCCAGTCATCACATATCTCCCCCCTGGAGAACTCAAGCTAGTTTTTCAACTGACCCTTGAGAAACGCTGCTTGAGGGTGTTAGGTCTATCTTGGTATACCTTATCCCGTTTCCTGTCTTGAGAGCCCATCTGCATTGGCTTGTGGTGCTGCACACGGACATATATGCTTGCAACCCCAGGCTCCATCTTAGCAACTTGGCATTTTGCTGGCTGGCTGTGTTTAACCATGTTAGGGGGTTGTGATCCATCATAACAGTGAATTTCCTTCCATACAGATAAGGCTGAAGTTTCTGCAGTGCCCACACTCTGGCTAGGCATTCCTTTTCTACAGCTGCATAGCATTCCTCCCTGGGATGGAGCCTACGACTGAGATATAAACCACTGGGTGCTCTTCTCCCTCTGAAGAAATCTGAATAAGTATAGCACCCACCCTATGGTTCGAAGCATCCACCTGCACAACAAATTCTTTGCTGTAATCTAGACTGGCTAACACAAGGGGTCCTCCCAAAGCTTCTTTAAGGTTCTGGAATGCCTGCTCACATGTTGGGGTCCACACTACCTTATCTGCCCTGTTCTTCCTTGTCAGGTCTGTGAGGGGAGCAGGTATGGTACTATAATTGGGGATGCACTTTCTGTAGTACCCCGCTGTCCCTAAAAATGCCTTCACCTGCTTTTTAGTAACAGGTGCAGATGATGCCTGAATGGCTTCTACTTCGGCAGGTTCTGGCCTTCTCTGACCACTCCATGTCCTAGGTAGGAGACCTCTTCCATACCCACCTGACATTTGCTCAGCTTAGTGGTCATCCCTGCCCTTTGTTGTCTGCCCAGCACCTCCCTGACATGCTGAAGATGCTCTGGCCAGGAATGGCTGTAGATGGCAATATCAGCTAGGTAAGAAAGGGCAAACCCTCCTGCTCTTGCTAGGATATGATCTACCAGCCTCTGGAAAGTTGCAGGGGCATTCTTCATCCCAAAGGGCATCTTTGTGAACTCATACAAGCCAAAATGAGTCACAAAGGCTGACTTCTTTCTAGCACTGGGAGTCAAGGGCACCTGCCAGTAACCATTGGTAAGATCAATGGTTGTAAGATACTTAGCCCCACCCAGCTGCTCTAGGGCCTCATCTGTCCTAGGCATGGGGTAAGCATCTGACTCTGTGTGATTATTTAATTTCCTGTAGTCCATACAGAACCTGGTGCTGCCGTCCTCCTTTGGCACCAGCACCACTGGGGAGGTCCAAGGACTGTTGGACTCTTGGATCACCCCTAGTTCCAACATCTCCTGTACCTTCTCCCTCAGTCTGACACTTTCAGGTACTCTATAAGGGGCCTGCCTAATAGGTCTTTGGGGTCCTGTATCCACCTGGTGCTGCCCCAGGTGGGTGCACCCTGGTTTCCCAGTGAACATGTCCCAAATTCCTGCAACACTGCTTGGATTTCTCGGACTTGGGTAGGAGATAGCTGCTGGGACATTGCTACCCCTTCCATTGAGGTGTCGGCCCGAGCCTCACTGAGATCATCAGTTCCCAGATCTCCCTCAGACTCCTCCTGTAATCCACTGCAAATGCTCAGCACAAGGGCCTGCCTATCATGGTAAGGTATCATCATGTTAACATGGTACAACTTGTGCCTCTGCCTTCTGCCTAGCAGTTCCACCATGTAGTTAACATCACTTACCTTTCTTACTACCTTGTAGGGTCCCTCCCAAGTTGCTTGCAGCTTGTTGTCTGACAGGAGTGAGAACCATTACTGCTGCCCCACAGCATACTCTGTAGCTCGAGCATTCCTGTCATACCACACCTTTTTCAGTTGTTGGGCTTTTGCCAGGTTCTCCTGGGCCAAGCCCGTGAGTTCCCTGAGCCTTGTCCTGAAGTTTAGGACTTGGGCCACAACAGACTCCTTGTGAGACTTGCACTCACCTTCCCACTCATCTCGATTTAAATCTAGAGGTCCCCTCGCCTTATCCCCATACAGCAACTCACACTATGAAAAACCTGTGGATTCCTGGGGAACTCTCTGTAAGCAAACAGCAGATGGGGCAAATATCTGTCCCACTCCCTCTTAAACTGATCTGCAAATGCCCATAGCATGGAGTTGATTGTAGAGTTTAACCTCTCGACAAGACCATTAGTCTGGGGATGGTAGGGGGTGGTCATAATGTGCCTCACCCCACAGTACTTCAACAGACAAGCCAACAGGTCTGATGTGAAATTGGCACCTCTGTCAGTATTTCTTTTGGGAAACCTACCCTGCTGAAAATCTCTAACAAAGCATTTGCCACCTTCTCTGCCTCAGTGGAGGACAAAGCCACTGCCTCAGGGTATCGTGTAGCATAATCCACTAGCACTAGGATAAAATTTTTCCCTGTGGAACTTGGGGTACTCAGAGGACTCACAATATCCATAGCTACCCTCTGAAATGGCTCCTCAGTCACAGGCAAAGGCATCAAAGGAGCTCTCACCTTGTCTCCTGCCTTGCCTACTTTTGGCACTGCTCACAGGACCTGCAGTACCCTTTTACATCTTTAGAAATTCCAGGCCAATAGAAGTTCTGCATAATACGCCTCTTTGTACGTTTTATGCCCATATGACCTGCAAAGGGAATATCATGGGCTGTGGCTAGAAGCGCCAGATGGTAGGCTCTAGGCACTACCAAATGCTGTACACACTCACCTTCTAGCCCTCTCTCAGGGGTCCACTCTGTGTATAGTACCCTTTGTCCCAGTATACAGATTCCCCCTTTCCTTGAGAATCAGGTGCCTCCCTAGCTACCTGCCTCAGGCCTTGCAATGTAGGATCTGGGAGCTGTGCCTGTCTCAACTCTCTCCTTGTAACCCTTCCCAGCTCCCCTTCCACAGGAAGTCTGGCATCCTTTAACAGTGGTGCCTCACTGTCAGCCTGGGTACTACTACTCACCTCTACCTTTGCAGTCACTCTGTCCAAGGGACCATCAGTACCGCCAAGCAACTGTGGCTTACCTTCATTCTCACTGCTACAGGGTAGCTCCCTCCCTGAAGTATCCACCTCACCAGTCCTGGCTGCAAGTATACAGTCTGACTGGGTCTCCCCCAGGCTACCTGACTTACCTGCTTGTCTCCAAGCCTGACTGCGTGTCACTGCACAAGCACAGGGTACTGCACTATCAAAATCATTCCCTATCAGGACATCTGTAGGTATATCATCAAACGCACCTACTTACTGGCTTCCTTTTCCACCCTCCCAGTCAAGGTGAACCCTAGCCAAAGGTATTCGGAATGGGATCCCTCCTAAAGCCCTGACTGGAGCAGACTACCCAGGCAAGTAATGCTCATCTGTAATCATTGCAGGCTTTACAGTGGTTATATCAAAGGCTATGTCTCTCGTGGTAGTGGCCTCTTTGCCTTTCATAACAATAGGATATAATGTCTGGTGGTAGTTTGGTACCCTTGTTGTCCCAATACAACCCACTATTGGCATTTTGTGTTTCCCACTTACTGGCTCCCTCACCTTTTGTTCCCCACCTTGCCTCCATGGACACCTGTATGCCACATGGGCCCCACTGGTTGCATTCAAAGCATTTAACCCTAGCTCCTGGATGTGTAACTGGACTAGTGGCTTCCCCTGCTACTGGCAGATTCTGTTGGGGCAATCTGTGCTGCCCACCATGGGTTCCTTTAGACCTTTGAGCAGTACTGGGGGTCCCTTTCCTGTGCAGGGCTGCCCTGCTTTCCAGGTATGGCTCTCCCTTCTTCCCCAACTCATCTGAAGTAGCACATTGTCTATCAGCTAACCAGATCCTCATGTCCTCAAGCAAAGTGCTAAGGGCTTGTTCCCTCACCAAAATTCTGCCAGCCCTTCAAAAGTGGTGACCTGACATCCACTCACCCATCTATGGAAATAAGTGCTCAGTTCAGCAACATATTCACACACATTTTCATCTGCCTTGCATCTTTGCTCACAAAACTTTTTCCTATATGTTTCAGGTGTTAGCTTAAACAATTCTAGCAAGTGATTTTTAACAGTAGTATAATCAAAACATGCAATGTCAGACATTTTTGACAAAACAGCTTTACCATGGAGTAAGGACTTCAGAAACCGTACCCAGAGCCGTTGGTCAACACTACACTGTTTGCATACCCTCTCAAACATATGAATGAAACTATCAAAATTATCCCCCTCTTTAAACTGTGCAAGAAATTTACTGACCTTTTGTGCTTCTGTGGTCCGGTTAATCTTCTCCATTATCTCCATGACTCTGGCGAAGAGTCAGCATTTCCCTCTCATGCCTCCTCTGCTGCTCCTTTTCCTCAGCTTCTATCTCCAAATGCCTGATCTTCAACTCAAGTCTCTCTAGCTCCAGATAGATTTTTAAGTCCTCAGCAGAAAGATGAAGCTGTCCATTCTACGTGGGTATTACATCTCCACTGCCAGTCTGATTGTCCTCCTGGTTGCTGTTTTCTGATGCAGCTGTAACCAAGGCTGCAGTCAGGCTTCCATGCACCATTCCCCTAGCCTAGCAGCTAACAAAGAAATAAAACAATTGTGATCTGAACTCTGAGTATTCACTGCATGGCTGATTTTAGAGTGCAAAACACCTTCAAAGCTCACTGTACACAAGCTACAGGAATTCACTCTACTCACACCCACTACAAGCGAATCCAATTAATATGTGGTGTGGATATCCCACCACTGCCAAACAATTAATATATGACGCCCGTGCCTTAGCCCAGCAATCAAGAAGCCTCAATCCTCACCACTACCACCAGTGAGGGTCGTCTCATATAGGAGGAAAGGATAACAAGTACACACAGCAAAGTACAGTTTCCTTTAAGAGCGCACAGAGATCACAGTCAGTCTGGTGATGGTTGCTCCCTTGCTCTCGAGGTCCCCAGTAAGACTCCCCACTGGCACAGCTATAGGGTCCAGATCTCAGCCTAGTGGGCAAGCTAAAACCTCCAGCACCCTTTCTGTCCAACCAGTGCTTCGTGTCCCTGCCCAAGCAGTTGACACACACACACACACACACACACACACACACACACACTTTGAGAAGAGTTTATACAGCCACACAGACACTCCTGGGGAAGGCTGGCATGGGTTATCCAGCTGTGCTCCTTTTTCCAAGACTATACGGTAGTACCAGCTGCCACCACCCACTAATATTTATCAGCTACTCAAAGGCCATTAAAAGGGTGTCCAATTATTACTGTGCAATATTTTTATCCAATTGGTAGTATAGCCCAGGGCTAAAGCTATTGAAGTGGCTTTGTACAATTTTACCAAAGGCATGCAAGTACTCTAAAGAGCTTAAATTATCTCTACAAAAACAGCCATAGTTGAAAGGGTTTAAAAATATTTAATAACAAATACATTTAATAACAAATAGTCAAAACACAAAACAATACTTTTTACTACACAGTGCTAGTCAAGAGTTCAGAGATCATAGAGAAATACTTAAAATAATCCAGTAGTACAGTTCTGACATCACAGAAAAACACTTATTCTAATCTTTCTAGTTTCTAGCTATTTCTAAGAGAAAGCACAAATCTACGATAACTTACATATAGAGCAAGACAGTGCTGATGAGTTGTATGGTCAAGACAAAAATGCTTAATGCTCTCTGATTCTGTCAGGTTTTAAAATCACATTCCTGGTTCACAATACATCATTCTTCACACTTCCCCGGGTTCCCAGGCTAACAGAAACTACATTTACATTCTTCACCTCTGGGCAGAAACCAGAACAATAAAGGACATTTATGCATGCAAATTCTGGCCATCAACTCTGGCCTTAAAACAATAGGCAGGATGCCTCACTCTAGACTTACTGACTCCGAGTTTTAACATCAAAGGGTCACAACCTGCTTTACTTTGTCAGTAGAGTGCACTGTTACATTTTTTCCAGTTCCACATGTAACACTATTTTTATCATTTAAGACAAGAAGCCTGTGGTTTACATTAATATTTACAGATGACAGAATTATCTCCAAAATTTGGTCTGGCTAGGCTGGCAGCCTTCACCTATCTTCACCCAGTCTTCCCAATAGGCTTATAATCTTCAGTGTTAATTAAAATAGCATGCATCTTGTTAAGATACTCAAATTTAAAGAAACTAGAGCCAGCACAAGATGTTTGGATTAAACACAATTTAATGTGCAAATTACATAACAGTGGTTGAAGGGACAAAAATCCCAACCCCCAAACCAAACTGGTTTTGGCTGCAAAGCGTTCTTCAGTGGAAGACAAATACAAAATACAATTCAAACCAGGAGGGACCCCCAGTTTAATAATCCATTTTTTTCTCTTTAGTGTTCAGAACACTGTGCTAACCAATTTTATTCCTACAATTTCCTGCAATATGTTCTGAACAGTAAGGAGAAAAAATGGATTATTAAACTAGGGGGGGCTTTTCCCTCCTAGTTTGAATAAATGCTTATGAATTAACCAATGGGAATGTCCGTTGGGCTTTGCTTTTGTGTTCTTAGAAGGACCTTTTTGGTTCTCTATTTTTTTTTATATTTGTCTTCCACTGAAGAAGGCTTTGCAGCCGAAACCGGTTTGGTTTGGGAGTTGGGATTTTTGTCCCTTCAACCACTGTTATGTAATTTGCACATTAAATTGTGTTTAATCCACACATCTTGTACTGGCTCTGGTTTCTTCGACTTTCCTGTGAGTTTGGAGCCATTGCAGTTGCCGTATGTGCTGGTCTGAGAGGTTTAGCATAAAGATACTCAGACTGTCAAATACAGTGCCCCTTCCTTATCGGGTTTCATAACCATAATGGCCATGTCATGCCAAAGGTTTTGGAACACATCCCATTAGTCTTGGTTAAATTAAAAACTTCTGTAATGACTTTCTCCAGTGCTGCTACGTAAGTTTGTAGGGGCGGTTTAAAAACACTTTTTTTTCTTGTCGTCTTGATTTCTGTCCTTAAAAAAACACTGCTATATTCAGTTTTCTGATAAATAACTTAGTCTGTATTTGGGACAAATTCCATCCCTTTCGACAACAGTGAAAAATGCTCTTTGCATACTTCAATATTAGTGTGATTGAATATTTTAAATTTGTTATAACTAAAAACTATCTTATGTTGTTTATTTACCTCCACTCTGTTACTTTTGATTTTGGGTGGTGGGTGCCCAGTTCCATTGCGTTTGATTCCTTCTCTGTCCTAAGTCCCACTGGTTTTGCCTGTTCATAAATCTTGAATATTGAATTGTGGGTGCCCTTTTCCTTTGCTTCCTTTTCAGTCCTGAGTCCCAGTGGTCTCGCTTGTTCGTAAATCGTGTGTTTCTCCCCCTTTGAAAATTTTTTTAAATTATTAGAATCAAATTCAGAATTATACATTTTGTTAGCTTGCCCTACAATATATTTATTTTTTTTTTCAATTGCATGAGGTTTGGCTTGTCTGTCTACCCTCTGGCTTTTTTTCCATGGGTAAGCTGTCTTGTTGATTTATTGTCAAACATCCCTGTCATTTTTATTTTTTTGTTATATATTCTATCACAATTTTTATTTACTAAAGAAGACTGTAAGAAAATAATTCCCACGCAGAAAAAATTAAGTCTTGTGTAATATCTTGATTCAGTCCTTCAACCTCACTAAGTAAACTACTAAGTTTAGCATCATTGTGCTTCATTAACAAGCGCATGTAATCAAACCCAAAGTTATCAAAAAATCAGTTTGGTTCACAGCCTTTTCCATGCAAATTCAGCTGTATACCTGCCAGACTCTCTCAACTCCCTGGCAGACCAATTAAGCAGACAGCTCTTGGACCCCCATGAGCGGCAGCTCAACAGAAGCACCTTCTTCCTAATAACTCAGAAATGGGGAACCCCAGAGATCGACTTCTTTGTCTCCCACACCAACCACCAGCTCAGCAAATTCTGCACCAGGGAGCATCACTGCATGGCTTGGAAAGTGGATGCCCTGTCCTTTCCCTGGGTAAACCTCTCTGACTATGCCTTTCCTCCCCTACCCCTCATTCCCAGGGTATTGCTCAAAATAAGGGAGGAAAAACCAAGGACCATTTCATAGCTCCAGACTGGCCCAGACAGCACTGGTACCCCTTGCTGCGCAGCTTGTCCCCACTGCCTCCATGGAATCTTCCTCAGATTCCAAACCTCCTAACCCAGAGGGAAGGGGAACTCATGCAACCCCAATTACAGACACTCAATTTGGCCGCTTGGCTTATACCCTAGCCCCTGACCAATCTGCCATCCTCCGTAAACTGGTTCTGGATGTTCTCCGAGAGGCCAGATGCCCTAGTACCAGAAAGTCTTATGCAGGTAAATGGAAAAGGTTCTGCACTTGGATCCAGGATAAGGGGGCCAATATGTCACAGCCCTCCATCCCTCTCATCCTGGATTACTTAACTGACTTACTACACAGTGGTCTCTCCTTCTCCTCTATAAAAAGTCATGCCTCTGCTATTTCGGCTCATTTTCCCACTGAGCAGCCTCTCTTTTCACACACCCTCTGATTAAACAGTTCCTTGGAGGGGCTAGCAACTTGAGGCCCCCCAGAAGGGCACCAACACCAGCTTGGGACCTTAACTTTGTCTTAGAAAAGCTCACCCTGCCCCCTTTTGAACCTTCTTCTTCTGCAGAGCTTAAATTTCTCTCCTGGAAGACCGCCTTCCTCCTGGCCATCACTTCAGCCAGAAGAGTCTCTGAGTTGCAAGTACTCATGGCTGTGGAACCCTTCATCATCTTCCATGCAGAAAGGGTATCCCTCAGAACTAATCCATCCTTCATGCCCAAGGTGGTGTCCAGTGTGGCTCTCAACCAATCCATCCATTTACCCACCTTCTTTCCTAACCCCCAAAACAAGGGGGAAAGGATTCTGCACTCTCTAGATGTGCACAGAAAGCTCAGATACTATCTGGACAGGACTCAACCCTTCAGAAAGTCTGTTCAATTGCTGGTTAACTTTGTTTCAGCGGTAGAAAACAGACATCTCAAAGCAAACCATTTCCAAATGCATAACACACTGCATCCATTTCTGCTACAAACAGCATGGCAAGCCTCCCCCCAAGGGGGTCAGGACACACTCCACCAGAGCAGCCTCTACCTCTGCAGCTTTCCTCAGTGAAGTTCCCACCAGGGACATCCTGGAGGCTGCTACCTTGGGCATCTGTTCATACATTTACCAACCATTACCACCTGCCCCTATTCTCCAAATCCAGGGCAGGATTTGCCTCTGCAATATTGAAGGGCATGCTAGCCAGCCCCTAGCTTTCTGGACTGCCTCCACCCATTTCCTCCGCTTTGGGAATCTACCCAAATGTGATGACTGCAACAGTGAAACACGAAAAACATAGTGCAGTTGTGTACACTTACCATACATGTAGATGTTAGAATGTATTCACTGTTGCAGTCCTGGTTTCCCTCCCTCCCCCTTTCTCTTCCTTTTTTTTTCCTTGTTGTTCCCATTTCCGTACAAGGGACATATTGGAATTTATTTTCCACTGGCGGGGTTCTACCACCAGAGCTTGGCCTCCTACTTTGGGGCTTCTGACAGGTTAGGGCAAGAAAAACTGATGTAATGGCATCAGATGTCTTCCTTTATACCACTGACAACCTTTATCTTTATCTGTATCTATCTATTTATGGTACGTGTACACAACTGTACTTTATATGTACAGCTTTTGGATGATGTATTCATTCTCTGGGAAAGGGACCACTACTGTGATTGACAAGTTTATAAACTATTTGAATGACGTCTGTCCTTTCTTCAAATTCACGTGCACCTCTGACCACATTGGCATCCCCTACTTAGATACTTATATTTCGCATTCTAATAAAGGGTTCAAATTGAATATTTACCGTAAACCCACTTTTAGTAACTCCCATCTCGAATATAGTAGCTGTTACCCTTATAGTTAGAAAAAAAGTATACTTAAAGGACAATGTATTAGGTCAGCTAGAATGACGTCTACTTCTTTGGATGTGGTTAAAGAATTAGATATATTTGGGCACGTTTCTTGAGATGGGTTATCCTTCAAAGTTGGTTAAAGAAACAGTAGAATATTTATTGTCCCAATGGGACACCAGGTATAAACCCCCTTTGGGACAACATATGGAACCCTTAGTTGATGATAATGATAATTTTAGTAGAGCCTTGGTACTCAAATACAGTCCCTTTACAAAACAGATCAAGGAAGTGTATATTAAAAACAGGAACATTCTTAGGAGAAATGGAGAGATTTACAATTTTTAGGGGACTCTTCCCATGTTTTTTTTTTTAAATAAATCAGGGGCCAATCTGAAGAATAGTTTAGAAAATGTCAAATTCTGTTCATATGTTATGGCCCATCTTCGTATGAAAAAATGTGTATCATGTAGCCAGTGTTCGTTCATCCTTGAAAATGCTGAGATGCAAAGTGAAAATATTAACAAGACCAAGGTCTTTTTTAAAAATGGCAACTGTAAAACTAAATGCGTTATATGTTTGGCTTTGTGCATGTCCTTTCCAGCATTTTATGTTGAGAAAACTGATAGGGCATTGAAAAATAGGTTATATGAACACACATACCATATTAGGAAACAAACTACTAACAGCGTCTTATATCAGCATTTGTTTAGCAGGACAGGATGCCACTCATTCAAATTTGCAATGTTAATTAATCCAAGGGGTGCTGACCACAAACGTCTGCTTGATGAAAGAGAAGTGAAGTGGCAGTTGATGTTGAATGCTTCTAGTCCCCCAGGTGTTAATGATAATATTCCCCTGAAACCTGTCTTGCAGCTCCAAGCCTAAGACATTTTAAGTAGTTTCTATTTTATTCCTATACAAATTGTATAGATGAGGTTTTACCAGTATTTTTGTATTACATGTTTGAATCTCCTTTGTTGAAATGATTTTTTAATAATGAGTTTTTAGAAAATGCTTTATTAGGGGATGATGGTATATATTTATATTTTTATATATTTTAGGTACTGTTGTTAATTTTGAGATGATTTTTGTAGCTAGTTCTTTAAAGTTTTAACTATGATATAGTAATTGGTTTATTGACATAGACTCTAGGCTATACAAGTCATTCACCAGGAATGGATTTTTGATTCTGATTAAGTCCTGTTAAGCAGGATTAAAGCGCTTAATCTGAATAAAGTGTTTCATTTGTAGTGATTTTTTTCACGTTTACTGGGAGTCTTTATTGTCCTTGGTTCCATTCTCTAGCCTCTGAACAGCGACTACTGTTTTTCAAGTTGGTTTCTGTGGCCGCTACTTGTGTTTTTGTAATTACATACAATAAAGTTGCTAGGTTTGCTGCTAACCTGCCTTTCTTCTCCTATCATTGCCTCTCTTTCAAATCTGTCAACTGGTTGGAATTCCATCATCATCATCTCCTACTGTTCGGCTAGTTATCATTCACTCAAGCTTCAACAAACCTACCATTTGAAGTTGTTAATCTTCTTCCTATTCATCACTGATGGGTTCGGTTCTGAACCCTCGAAACCGAGTCGGCCTTATACCAAGCTTGCATGCACCAAAAACTCTCAAGCTAAGCTGCTACCCACGATGCCCTTCACTGAGTTACCTCAGATCTCATTTGCCTCACAGCCATATATATATATATATATATATATATATATATATATATATATAGCAGAGTTTCACTGAGCTCTCCAGCTAAGTGTTATATTTTTCTAAATTTTACAAGTTTTTGTGGATTTTTCCTGTTAGTTTTGCTAATTTATTGTATCTTTACTACACTCAGCTCTACCCACATGTATTTCCTTTCATACCATTGTTGGTATTGGCCCTTCTACCCTTGTGGTATTCCCAGTACCATTGTTGGTATTTCTTGCTTTCTTTCTTTCATTTATTTTTTGTGCGTGTGGGTGTGTTTCCTATTATGTCTGAGAAGAAAAGGACTATGGGGTTTAAACACTGCTCTTCTTGCAGTGGTAAACTCCCAAATAGTTACCTTCATGAAGAGTGTGTGTATTGTTTGGGGGTTCCGCATTTATTGGCGAAACCTCCATGTGATATTTGTGCCAGCTTCAGTCAGAGGACGCTGAATGAGCAATGAAATAAATTGATCCTTAAGGGCCTGCTTCCTTCGCCTTTTTCGGAGACTATTTTTGCATCTGAGGTCTCATCCCCTCCTTCTGTGGACAAGAAACGTCCTCACTCAGACCTCTCTTCACCGGCTGGTGATAGGGGCAAAAGCCATAAGCACAAGGCCCATAAGACTTCCACTGAGCACTGTACTGCCTCCTTGGTTCCGACCACCTCTGCTCCGAGTTTGGCTCCAGTGATTCATACCAAGGTCGCCTCGTCTGCACCTTCCCCAGCTCCAACAACTACGGTGCCAACTACAACCTCTGTTCCGACCAGTTTGCCTCCATCTCTGCACCGATGTCCCCCATCTCCGTCCTGACATAAACTTCGGAGCCGTTAATTGACCTCCACCCCAGCTGTGACCTCTGGTCCGAGCCCATTCTCTGCTCCGATCATTCCTTTGTTGCCGGTTTTCAAACTGGAATTGTCGTTGCCATTCTGTAATACACCACGGACCCAGTACTCCCCGTCTGCGGATCCATTTGCTGGACAATCCTTCAGCCTCTTTTTGGACCGGCCTGATTCCCCCTCAGGAGCATCAGTAAGGTCCACCAGGAGCCTTTCAGAATTAGATGTGGTGCTTTTTTTTTGATCAGCTGATGACCGCCAGGGGAGTTACAAATTTTCCTAGACCCCATCCCACTCTGGGCTTTGGGTCTATTACACCGGCGACCCCTACATACTCTCCTCCCTTGGATCCCCCTGTTCCGATTGTCATATACCCGACATCTTCAAGAGGACCCCTTTCCTTGGCGCCAACTACAGTTTTTGAGGCTCCGAGGCCCATTTGGGTGTCTGTTCCATCAGAATCCAACCTTCCTCATGCTTGGGGAGGGGGGCCCTCTGTTCCGGCCATGGTTCTGGCTGTGTTGCCAGTTCTGTCTTCGGGTCTAAGGGTGACTCCTGCCCCAAGTTTGCTTGAGGCTTTGTCCCTGGGCGCGGATCGTGTGGAGCGGGTGTGACCCCAGTTCCGAGATTGTCTTCTTCGGTTCCCTCTCCTGTTCCTCTTCAGGCAGGCCTGCTTTCCGGGTAATGGAGAGAGTGCTTGCTTCTAGCAGTTCTCCTACGTTGGTTATCCCAACAGTTCCCTCTGAGCCGCAGCTGCTAAAGGCCACCCCCCCCAGGACTCCGAGAGCACACAGTCCAGGAAACCCCTGTTCAGGTTATTTCCCTTTGAGTCTTCTTCGGATGCTCCCACAGAATAACCCCCTCGGAAATGAGTGTGTAAGAGGAAACACATGGACTCCCCAGGGAGTCCCTCACGGAAGATACGGACTACGATGATGGGGAAGCGTCCCCACTGTCACCGCCTGACGATGTCTCATTTGGAGACATCTTGGAAATCTTGAAACGGAGGGGTGACCGGAAGCCCTCCAATCCTTCCTCGGAGGAATTTGTTTTCCTGCAGGCCTTCCACTCTAGGCCCTCTACTTCTTGGGTGACCTCCCCCCGCTGATGAGTTGATCAAGCTCATTGTGCAGCGGGCGTGGAAGAAGCCTGACACCATTGAGGCCATCCCTAGGAGATCAGATAAGATAATTTCTCCTCCAGAGGATCAACCCCATTGGTCTAGAGGTTTGCCAGTAGACGCTCTGGTGGTGGCGGCAGCCATGAAAAAGGACCTTCTGGAGGAAAGTCCTGCTGTTCACCTGCCCAATAGAGAGTCCCGGGCAGTAGACAGGATAGGGAAGCGAGTTTGTGTGTCAGCGACCTTTGCAGTCAGGTCTCTGAACTTTTTGGCACATTTTACGAGGCTCCAGAGAGATCTCGTTACCGAAATCTCTGGAACACTCGCGGGTCAAATTTCGGATGGGGCACGTGATAAAGTAGTTTCCCAACTTGCCACCCTAGAGCCAGTATCCAATTCGTCCATGAGGTTGCTGTCCCTCGCAACCGAAGGAGCTGCTAGAGTTGCGGGTGCAGGCGTAGTTATGAGACGCCATGCCTGGATGCGCATTTGTGACCTTGCAGACTCATTCAAGTCTTCCTTTTTAAACGCCCACATCGAACCATCAGCTCTGTTCAGTGCTAAGGTCAAGGATACATTAGCCAGGTGCGAGCAGGATGGGAGGACTTTGTCTGCCGTGGGCCTATGCTTTTCCAAATCTCAGCGTTCCTTCTCCAGGAACCAGAGGAGTGGGAAGATGTGGCACAAGAAGTCTTAAGGTCCTTTCCGTGATGCACATGGTGAGGACTCCCCAGTGGCCAAGGGGGTTTCAGTAATGGAAGACTCCCCTTTCAGGGCACAGGGGGTCCTGGGAATCAGGACTGCAGAGATTCCTTCTCGGGAAGACCATATCAGCGCTCCTGAAGCACTGCCTGATTGCTTTCCTCTGGAAGCAGTCTGGGCACGTTTCTCTCTGCACCAAGCTGCCTGGCTCTCTCTTACAAACGATCAGTGGGTGCAGAGAATTGTTACCAGAGGCTGTCACATTCTCCTAATATCTTATCCAAGACCTCCGAAATCCCTTCCCAATGTTTCACTCAGTCAAAGGGAGGAGGTAGCTTTCGAGATACGAAAGCTATGCCAAAAACGAGTCATCCATCAGGTCCCCCCAGACCAGTGCGGAACAGGGCTCAACTCAAGATTCTTTTTGGTGCCCAAGAAGACCGGGGATTGGAGGCCCATTTTGGATCTCAGCCAGCTAAACAAATCAGTAGTTCAGACCAAGTTCTGCATGGTCACGATTCAGTCCATTCTTCCCTTTCTGAGGGAGGGTGTGTGGATGTGCTCGTTAGACGTCCGGGATGCATATTAACACATCAAGATGGACAAGTGCTCCAGGAGTCTCCTTCGCATCTGGCTGGGAGCCAATCACTACCAATTCAGAGCCCTGCCATTCGGTCTCTTGATGGCCCCCAGAGTGTTCATGAAATGCTTAGCAGTGGTCACATCTGAGACTTCAGGGATTCCAGGTGTTTCCGTATCTAGACAATTGGCTCCTCTGTGCCCCCACCAAGTGCTTTCTGGTCAGGGCTCTCTGCTACAGTCTAGTACTAGCAGATTCGCTGGGCATCACCATCCATTGGGAAAAATCCAGTCTTCAGCCCTCACAACAGTTGGAATTCATAGGGGCAGTATTAAACACTCAGTCAAGTCTGGTCTCTCTTCCTCCTCACAGGCTTCAGAGATTAAGGGCACAAGTTCAAGTGATACTCTGTCAAAGTAAGGTGTCTGCAAGGAAAGTTCTTCCAGGGTCTGGGGTCTATGGCTGCAGCCATCCCAATTGTTCCCCTAGCCAGATTACACATGAGACTGCTATAATGGCTTCTCCAGTCGCAGTGGATATCCAGTCTTCACCCCCGAGCTCCCAGATCCTTATCACCAACACCTGCAAACAAGATCTCCTGTGATGGAGGAGTACAAACGAAAATCTTTGGTGTCGCCCCTTCTAGGATAATCAACTCAGCGCCACGGCGACCACAGACACTTCCCTGATAGGCTGGGGGGGTCACTTCCAGAGAAAGTCAGTCCAGGGCACGTTTTCCAGTGTAGAGGTCAACTTGCATGTCACTGTCCTGGAGTTAAGAGCAGTGCTGTTGGCATTGCAAGCTTTCCACCCGCTCCTTCCAGCCGATTGCTATCCAGTCGGACAACTTGTCCGTTGTCTGGTACATAAACAGGGAGGGACCAGATCCTACCCCCTATGTCGTGAAGTCATGAGAATCTGGCAATGGGCGATAGCATCCAACTGCTTTCTGATCACAGTGCATATCCTGGGGAGCTCCAACGTGATTGCGGACAGACTGAGCAGATGCATCCTCAGTCCTCACGAGTGGTCTCTCAATCAGTGTGTGACGGAAGAAATCTTCAGCCCTTGGGGCCAGCTATGCTGCGATCTTTTCGCCTCCCCCTCAAACACAAAATGCAACAGCTACTTTGCCCTGTTTCCCCCCTCACGGGGGGGAGTCACTGAGAGACACTTTGATTCACGATTGGCCCGCGGGTCTCCTTTATGCTTATCCTCCGATTCCCCTGATTCCTCTTTTTCTAAAGAAAGCTATTCGGTTGAGAAGCAAACTGATCCTCATTGCCCCGTTTTGACCGCATCAAATGTGGTTTCCCTTCCTCTGACCTCATCTGTTACAACCTCCTTGGATCCTAGACACTCGTCAGGACCTCATATCTCACCCACAAGGGCCGACTCCCCCGAATCTGTCCTCTCTCAAGCTGACGGCTTGGTTTCTCCACTTCCGTTAGTTGCCAGGCAGGAAACATTTCTTCATCCATCCGTGATATTATCCTGGCCTCACATAAACCTTCCACCAGGAAACTTTACAGGGACAAATGGAAAAGATTCTCTATTTGGTCACATAATCGGAAACTAGATCCGTTCTCCACTCCTGTAGCTATTATTCTTCATTATCTTGCTGAGCTGTTCGACAACGGTGCATCAGCTTCCACCATTAGAGTCAATTTAACAGCTGTTTCCAACTTCCATAATGGGTCAGATGGAGTTCCGCTTATTCCCACCCGACTTTGCAAGACCTTCCTCAAGGGAATATTCCACAGCAGACCTCCCATCAGGCAGCCAGTGGAAGCATGGAATCTCTCCCGGGTTTTCCAGTCTCTCTCTCTACCCCCTTTTGAGCCTGCGGCAACATGTGATCTAAAATTCCTGTAATGGAAATCCTTATTTCTGGTGGCAGTCACTTCAGCCAGACAAATATCTGAGTTGCAAGCCTTGTGTATCAAGAGCCCTTATCTGATCTTCCA
The DNA here is from genome assembly GCF_019279795.1 of Protopterus annectens. Taxonomy (NCBI): domain Eukaryota; kingdom Metazoa; phylum Chordata; order Ceratodontiformes; family Protopteridae; genus Protopterus; species Protopterus annectens. The sequence goes on along the minus strand of NC_056733.1, from coordinate 115,689,304 downwards.
TAAGGACAGAGTATCACTTCGTACTAACCCATCCTTTCTTCCCAAGGTGGTTTCTGACATTTCTATTAATCAGTCCATTGAGCTCCCTGTATTCTTTCCAAATTATTCAAATGAGAGAATACTGCCTACATTCATCGGATGTTCATAGACCATTACGTTTCTACCTGGACAGAACTTAAGTCCTTTCGCAAGTCAGACCAACTTTTCATTTCCTTTGCGGGCCCGAGAGTGGGAGGTGCAGTATCGAAAGTTACCTTGTCAAAATAGCTCAGAGATTGCATTAGCTTTTCGTATTCGCTTACGAATGAATCTAAGCTTGGTCAAATCAAAGTTCACTCAACTAGGGCTATTGCAGCATCAGTTGCCTTCCACTCTAGGGCCTTCATGGATGACATCTGTGCAGCTGCCGTTTGGGCTAAACCCACTATACCTTTATCAATCATTACAAATTGGAGCTGATCTCCAGGGGAAGAGCGGCCTTTGGTTCAATGGTTTTCAGGAATGTTCTTCCATAAGGGCCATCCAGGTTCTCCAAGTAGCTTGGGATTCTGTCCCATCAGTGATTTTATTTTATTTTTTATTTTACATTAGTTGACCGGGCTGGTCCAACTGGTTTTGAGTCCATTTTCAGTGGATGCCCAGGGAGAAAAGCTCCAAAATACACACACACTGATAAGCAGAAATTACACTTTAGTTAGTGAGCATTTATAGTAGCAAGTTCTTTCAGGTGCAACAGTTAGGACTTAAAATACATACAGACAATTAAGTTGTGGACTGAAATTAGTAAGCAGAAAAAGTGGAAGTACTAAAAGTAGAAGGAAATGTTAGGGTTAGTGCAGGGGCAGAGCCAGCGGGTTCTATGGAAAGTTTTGAGCTGGGGTTTAAAGCAGTGAGGAGAGGAGATGGAAGAGAGATTGTCAGGAAGAGAGTTCCAAGATTTTCCAATAGTGTTAGAGAACAAGGACTTACCTGCCAAGTTGTTGTATTTACAAGTTGCTGTGAGAAGTTTGTTAGAGGAACGTAGGCTTTTGAGGTTGCAGTAAGGTGTTATAAGGAAAGTGAGTATAGGGGGGTTAGTGGGTTTATACAAGATTTTTTGGGCTAAGGAGAGTTGATGAAACAAGATCAGATTTTGCAATTCAAACCATCCTAATTCTTTTAAGTTTTTGCAATGGTGAGTTCTAAAAGTAGAGCCAGAGGCAAATCTGGCGATACTGTTATAGGCAGCAGACAGTTTACTGAGGTTAGTTTTGGACAGGTTCGTATAAATAGGAGAGGCATAAAGGAGGATTGAAACCAGATGCGAGTGCACAGTGGAGGTTCTGGCAAGTGGAGTAAGGAATGGTTTAATTCTATAAAGGGTGCCTAGTTTTCTGCTGACTAATTTTATAGTGTTATTTATGTGAGAATCAAAGGATAGGTTATCTATCTCAACTCCAAGGAGCCTGGTAGAGGGGTCTGGAGATATGCTGGTGCCATTATTAGACAGGACAGAGAAGGTGAGAGGAGTGGATTTACGGGTGGGGAGAAAAGTAACGGGTGTTTTTTTTTTTTTTTTTTTTTTTTTTTAGGGTTTAAGATTAGACATTGTTTAAGGAACCATGTTTCAACGGTTTGAAAAGTCTGTTGGGTGATAGAGTGCAGTTCAGAGGGGGATGAGGAAGAACAGATCAGAGTAGAATTGTCAACGTGTTGTATACAGGTAGCTAAGGGAATACTAGTTTGCAGATCACTAATAAAAATAGAAAACAGAAGTGGGCCAAGAATAGAGCCTTGGGGAACTCCTAGGGAAATGGGGAGGTGTTGGATAAGTTATGCCAGAGTACTGCCTGTTGTCTATTATGAAGATAGGAGTGGAACCACTTTATGGCACTAGAGTCTAGGACTAATGTCTTCAGTAAATTTACTAGAATCTGGTGATTGACCATAGCAAAGGCTTTGGATAGGTCGATGAAGAGAGCAGAGGTGAGGATATTATTGTTACAATTTTTGTTGATACAGTCACTGAAGGAAAGGAGGGCAGAAGTGGTGCTATGGAAGGGTCTGAAACCATGCTGACAGTTGGCTAGATTATTTAACAGGTGATTAAGTATATGTTTTTGGATACATTTTCCATTATTTAGCAAGGGGGGAGAGAAGGGCTGTGGGTTGGTAATTAGAAAGTTCTGTTGAGTTACCACCATTACGTAAGGGAATAATACTTGAGATTTTCCAGATTGAAGGAATGTAGCCTTCGATAATGGTTCTGTTAATCAGAATGGAAATAGGATAGGCTAATGGTGTAGCTGCAATTTGTAGATATTGGCGAGGTAGAAAGTTAGCAGATGGAGAGGAGGGTTTAAGTTTGTGGAGAAGAGAGCAGATAAGGGATGTGGGTATAGGTTGCAGTTGTAATGGGGGAATGGAAGTGGAAGGGGAGGAGGGCTGAGAAGATATATTGGGGGATAGTTGTTTAGATAGAGACTGGCAGTTTCAGTGAAGAATGTATTAAAGGCATCAGCTGTTTGTTTTGGGTTGTTCTGGAAGAGTCTAAGGGGTATGGGGTGTCAGAGTGGCCAGGTTTAAGTATTTATTCCTGCCCAAAACTTTTGTGGATTTAGTTGGTTAGTTTGTTGTAAGTGGCAGTAGTAATTTCTTTTGTCTAGAAGTACAGCTTTTTTTGTAATGTTTCTTATTTATCTAAATTTAAGATGGCTGCTGGGATCTTTAGTGCTATGGTATTTGGTCCAGAGCTTATTTTTCAGAATAATTTTATGCCATGTATCTTTTGAAAGCCAATGGGCTTGTTTTAAGTGAATTCTAACAGATCTTATAGGGGCATGAGAGTCTAATATAGATAGGAACTTTGAATTGAAGGATGCTGCAGGGTCATCTAGTGGCAGGAGTTTGAGGAGACAAATTTGTAGTTCTTAGTTCAGCAAGGAAGGATTCAGGGTTAAAGTTTCTATTTGTTCTAATCTTTTTATGTTTAGTAAGGTGAGGGGTAGGAGTTTTATGTCTTAAGTAGGTGAGGGCATGGTCACTTAAGTCATCAGGTAGTGTTCCTACTGTGTAATTTTGGTTGTGACTGTTCATCAGAATCCAATCCAATATACTTTCTTTGTTGTTAGATTTGTTAACTCTGGTAGGGGTGTTAATGGTTTGTGAAAAGCCATAGAGATTTAGGAGGGAGAGGTGGGACTCCTGAGGAGCAGGTTTTCCAGTCTATATAGACATCACCTAGTAGTATGGTTTCTTGTGGGTATTTAATAGAGAGCCAACTAAGAATTTCTTCTAGGATATTAATATTATTTCCAGGTGGAAGGTAGGTGCAAATAATATAGATGGATTTGTGTGTATTAAGATGTAATTTAGAGATAAGGATTTCAGAGTTGCTAACATAGGGATGTTTTTCATGGATAACAATAATTTGCATGCCTGTTTTATACAGATTTGCTAAACCACTGCCCTTTTTGGATTTACGGTCTAGTCTTAAGATGATGTAACCTGGGGGAGTAATTTCCCTGTCTTAAATTGTTGGTTTGAGCCATGTTTCAGTTAGGCAAAGGATGTCAAATGAGTGTATATCAAGCAGTGCATGGAGCTGGGCAATTTTATTATTAATGCTGCAGATGTTAAGGTGAGCTATAGAGAGAGAGTTTGGGGGTTTTGAGGAAAAGGTAGAGCATAAGGGTGGAGAAAAAAGGGGATTTTATAGTAGGAGTGTTGTTTGGGCCAGGGTTGGGATGAATGTCACCTGCTATAATAGGAAGAAGATTAACAACTTCAGATACAGAAGTTGTGTCTTACCGTAATGTTCCATTTGAGTTGTTGATTTTCTTCCAGTCCTCACACCCTCCCACCGACCCCCACCAAAGGCTCTTGGTGGATCTTCTGGGTCTTTGTGCTGTTTCAGGGTTTCTGCACAGAGATGGCTTCTGACTTTCTGGTTCTTCTATATGTTGCATGCAAACTCGATCTGAGGTAACTGAGTGAAGGGCATTGTGGGTAGCAGCTTAGCTCGAGAGTTTTTGGTGCATGCAAGCTTGGTATAAGGCAGACTCTGTTCCGAGGGCTCAGAACCGAACCCATCAGTGATGACTGGAAGATCATCAACAACTCGAATGGAACGTTATGGTAAGACATAACTTCTTTTTTTGCCCTGGCATCTCTTCTCTCATCTTACTCTATACCACAACCCCAGACACTTTGGAGCTCTGATCAACAATCTTTGGAACTGTTTAAGCCCAAATGTACTATTGGTCAACATCCGTATAGCTACTCTATTGCCTAATCCTGGAACAAACTACCTTTTTCCATCAGAATGATTACTAATGCTCATGAATTCAGAAAAGGCTATAAAGTAGGAGAAAGAAATTGCTGTCTAAGAGCAGGAAGGAACGGTGTCAAAATTGGAAACACACTCTCATCTTAAACAAGCAAATAAGACTCCTAGTGAAGTCCTCCAAAGCCAACTGCAAATCCATATTAGCTTCCTTAACTAAGGATAACCACAAGGTGTTGTTTAGTTACATCTGTAACCTTGAGGTAAGGCCCAGATTTCTCTGAACTCGTAGTTAATGGCACTACATATGTAGAACCTATGGATACAGTAAACCTGCTGGCTGACAGGTTCAGTGAACCCTTCACTCCCCTGTCCCTGCAACATAAACCCCAAAGCATCCCAAACTCCTGTCCCCTGTCTAGTGTCTCTAAGAAGCAAGTCTTAAATGCCCTCTCCAAGGCCAAAAACACAACCTTTATGGGACCAGACAACATCCCAGGATGTGTTCTGCATGAGTTAAAACAGGAATTAGCATCACCATTGAGCACGCTTTTCAATCACAGCACTGGCTTCACCCCAGTGGAATAGAGAACAGCTACTGTCATCTGTTTGCACAAAGGGGGTACATCCATGGACCCTGGGAACTATAGACCCATTAGCCTGACCGTCTTTATGTGCAAGGCCATGGAACGAATCAACATGGACCTTATTAACAAAGATATAGGAAATCCCCAAAAGCTTGATCCCACTCAGATGTTCTTCATCTCACATTGCTGCAGTCCTTACATATGGGTAGTCCGCTGTCCTCGGTCGGCCCGAATACCAAAGTATAAGGCTGACGTCGGTCAAGGCGCTTAAGACTGACATCAGGACGTCAGGGTACAAATGTGCATGACCGACGTCATATCCTCAGTCTTTTTTGCCGCATGGTCCGATGCAGAAGCAGCGTTGCAAGTGCCGTTCGGCATTCTGAAATTTTTCGAGTTCGGAGTTTCAGACCGAATCAAAGTTGGCTAAGTACCCCGTTGGGGAATATTTTGGTTTTTTCTTGCCTCAGTGTTTTAACCGGATGTCAGAAACTAAGTGAATAACTGTATTTCTTGTGGGAAACAGATACCGCATAGGGATTATCATTCTTTGTGTATTCCTTGTCTGGGGCCTGAGCACGACGTTGTTGGGTGTCGCTTTTGTGCTAGGTTCAATAAGCGCACTATTAAGCGAAGGTTAGATTGTGCTAGGCTGGTCTTCGGGAAGCGGTGCAATTATAATATGCCGTCGGATTCTCCGGCCCGCTTCCGAAGAAGCGCAAAGACAAAGCAGTTAAACCCAGGCAAGATGAGTCGTCCGTTCCGGACGCCGGTTCTTTAGAGGCGTCAGTGGAACCGGTGGTTCCGACGGAGGCTTCTCTGGAGTCCCAAGGGGAGACTTTGATATTGCAGGATGTGGCCTCTCAGGAGGCAGTTCAGGCTGAAGGGGCTTCTCAGGTTACTGTACTCCCCTCCCTTCCTAGGGTGGTAGGCCCTCTCCTTCTGTTTCCAAGGCTTCTCCCAGAGGCAGGCCAGGTTTAGCTTCTGTGGGTGTCACTCCTAGTTCAGCAGGGTCTGTGCCCAAGAAGCACATGCTTAAAATGGCAGAAGATTTGATTACTCTGATTAGAGGTTCTTTGCCCCCTCCTGATAAGAGGCCTAGGGTGGAGCCAGAGTTGGGGAGTTTTGAGCAGGCTTCGGATGTTTCAGAGTCTTCGGCTGAAGACTTGCAGGAGTACTCTCCTTATTCTGATTCTGATGCAGATGATTCGACTCCTTCTGCTTCTCCTCCAGAGGATTTTTCTTTTTCAGAGACTCTTCATTCCATGAGGGAACATTTTAAGTGGGAAGGTCAGGACTTCTCTGATTCCAGGAAAAGGCTTAGGGAATTTTTGCTTTTACCCCAGCATAGGCCCTTGGCTATACCCCCTGTTCTGGATGTTGTGGAAGATGTGTTTGCAGAGGCTTCACTTAATCCTGATTCTCTGCCTCCTGCTCCAGTTAAACCGGATAGGTATTACAGGGTGCCTGAAGCTCATAAATATCTTTATAAGAGTCCTAGGGCGGACCCAGAAACTGTTAGTCAGGGACCTAAGGGTGTCAAGGCCTCTGTTGTAAAAAATCCGGTTCCTCCAGATAAAGAGGCCAGAGCTTTGGATAGATGGGGAAAGAAAGTCTATACATCTTCTACCTTAGCTATGAGGGCTTTGAATTGCCAGTTTCATATGTTGAAATATCAAAACTATCTTCTTTCTCAATTGAAGTCTAAGGTGGATGCTCTGGCGGAAGGCATTGAGTGTAAAGAATTACAAGATTTGGTGCATGTTTCTGAACAGGTGGGTAAGCATTCTTTACAATGTGGTTTTGATGCTGTACAGGCCTCGTCTAGGGTGGCTGCCACTGGTTCAGTTCTTCGCAGGCACGCCTGGCTGAGGGATCAGAATTTATCTGACCATGTTAAGACAAGGATTTTGGATGCTCCTTTACAGTCTGATGTGTTGTTTGGTTCACCTGTGGAGTCAGTCTTGAAGAAAATGGAAGACAAGGCTAAGTCTATGCAGGCTGTTAAAGATTTTTGCAAGTTCAGCCTTCAAGTTTAGTAGGAATTGGCCTGCTAAGGGGTGGGCGTATCCTTCTTATGATTCTCAGTCTAGGGGTAGATCTAGGCGTGGTAGGGGCAGAGCTCAGAGCTCTTTCAGACCTAGAACAGGAGTTCACCTGCACAATCTTGGTGAGGGCAGGGGCCAGTCCTTTCGTAAACAGGCCCAATGACCTACCTTTTCAGCTGCCAGATCCTTTTTGCCTGGCAGCACTTTTGGGAGGAAGGTTGGCACTCTTCAAGGAAAATTGGAATTTGATTACCCAAGACAAATGGGTATTGGATATCATACACCAAGGTTACAAGTTTTATTTCCATACCTTGCCTCCTTTCAAAGGCATGCCGGACGTTCCTCCTCAGCAAAGACTAGAGGCTCACAAACAAATTGCTCTGCTACTTCAAATAAGGGCCATACAACCGGTCCCTCTGCCAGAGGTGGGCCTAGGATTTTATTCCCGCCTGTTCCTAGTACCAAAAAAAGGGAACACGTGGAGACCAATTTTGGATTTATCTGTCCTCAACACATATCTGGACATTCCCAAGTTCAAAATGTTGACGTTACAACAGCTTTTACCTCTGCTGGGCAAAGATCACTGGATGGTGACTCTGGATCTCAAGGAGGCTTACCTTCATGTTCCTATCAGGCTCAGTTGCAGGAAGTATCTGCGTTTTCGGGCTGGGACTTCTCATTATCAGTTCTCTGCATTGCCCTTTGGCTTATCTACTGCGCCCAGAGTGTTCACGAAGGTTCTGGCTCCAGTGATAGCTTTCTTCAGGCTAAGAGGAATACGGATCTATCCTTATTTGGACGATTGCCTGATTCTGGCCCAAGGAAAGGACGAACTTCTTCATCATTTACAGTATGTGATAGCAGTGTTAAGATGCCTGGGGTATTCTGTGAACGAAATAAAGTCCAGTCTAGTACCCTCTCAGGACATGTGCTTTCTGGGTGTGAGACTGAATGCAGCATCCCAGATGGCCTTTTTGACCCCGGACAAACAAAAGAATCTTTCTCTTTACTTCCATCAATTGTCTCGTCAGTCCAGGCTGACTGCAAGGACAGTCCTTCAAGCCTTGGGATTCATGGCATCTTGTATTCTGGTACTTCCCAATGCCAAACTGCATATGAGGAAGCTACAATGGTATCTCAAAAATGTATGGACACAGCACTGCCAAGATATGGACACTGTCATTCAGATAATACCTTGCATTCAAAAGGAATTTTTGTGGTGGGCTCAGGAATGTCACCTAAACAAGGGACTCTCTGTGACCCGGCCAGAGGCGAGTCAGATTCTAACGACAGATGCCTCAGACAAAGCTTGGGGAGCTCATCTAAATGGAAAATGGGTACAAGACACGTGGCCTGCCAGACTTCAACATCTACATATCAACTTGAAGGAGATGTTAACAGTCCAATTTGCTTTAATAGCTTTCAAGGATTTACTTCTTCCAGGGCAGGTGTTGGTTCTAACAGACAACACAACTGTCATGTGGTACATCAACAAGCAAGGGGAACATTCTTATCCTCTATGCAGACAAGCAATGATTTTGTGGGAGACTGCTCTCAGTTTACAGCTAAATCTTCAGGCAAGGTTTCTGCCAGGAGCACAGAACTCCTTAGCGGATGTGTTGAGCAGACAAATTATGGATCCCCACGAGTGGAAATTGGATCCTCATGTATTTCAGAAATTGACAGTGTTATGGGGAACTCCAGACATAGATCTGTTCGCTTCTCCACTAAACTACCAGCTGCCAAAGTTTTGCACAAAAGGTTTCATCCCACAGCCTGGAAAGTGGATGCTCTCTCATTCAATTGGAGCAATCTTCATGTGTATGCCTTTCCACCTCTGCCTCTCCTCCCAAAGGTACTCCTGAAGGTCAGACAGGACAAGCCAAACATGATTTTAATAGCTCCAGATTGGCCTCGACAGCACTGGTACCCATTACTGAGAAGTCTGGTGCGGAGCCTCCTTGGCCTTTACCTTCAATTCCTCACCTGCTGTCTCAGGAGAACAGTCATTTACTCAATGTCAAACTTCACTCTCTACATCTAACAGCCTGGCATATTCTGTTTTAAACCCTGGAGGGTCTCAGCTTCCACAACAAGTTTTGAATGTTATTTTGGAGGCCAGAAGGCCTAGTACAAGGAAAGTGTATGCAGATAAATGGAGGAGATTTTTATTTTGGAGTACAGCAAAGGACTTTGATGTTTCTAAGCCTAATTTAAGTGTGGCTCTTCAATACCTTACTGAGTTACTGGACAAAGGTTTGTCCTTCTCCTCTATTAAGGTTCATGCTGCAGCAATTTCTGCTCACTATGACTGTGACCCACCATTGTTTTCTCATCCTTTGTTTAAGCAATTCCTTAGAGGGGCAAAGAATATAAGACCTCCACGTAGAGCTCCTACTCCTGCTTGGGATCTCAATTTTGTGTTGGAGAAACTCACTCTACAACCTTTTGAGCCTGCAGCTACTGCCGAGTTGAAATATTTATCATGGAAGACTGCTTTTTTGTTGGCCATTACTTCTGCGAGAAGGGTTTCTGAATTACAGGCCCTTATGGCGGTTGAGCCTTTCTTAATTTTCCATAAGGATAGGGTATCTTTGTACTAATCCTTCCTTTATGCCTAAAGTGGTTTCTAGTGTGGCTTTAAACCAATCTATTCATTTGCCTACTTTTTATGCAAACCCCCAAAATAAAGGGGAAAAGATTTTACACACTTTGGATATACACAGGCAATTGCGATATTATTTGAGCAGAACTAAAGGGTTCAGGCAGTCTCAGCAGTTATTTGTTTCTTTTGCTTTGGGTTCTCAGGGCAAACCTGTTTCAAAACAAACTATTTCTAAGTGGATTGGTTTTGTATTGCTTTCTGTTATTCCCATCATGGTAAAGAGATTCCAGTTGGGATTAGGCCTCATTCCACTAGGGCTACTGCCACTTCTACAGCTTTTTTAAGGGGTGGCTACTAAAGATATTTTGGAGGCAGCTACTTGGAGTTCAGTGCATACTTTCTCTAAGCATTACCACCTTCCACTTTACTCTAAATCTAGGGCTGGTTTTGCCACTGCAATTTTACAGGGCATTTTGGCAGCTCCTAATGCTTTATAGTTTTGCCATCCTCCCTTACCTCTGCTTTGGGATTCTACCCATATGTAAGGACTGCAGCAATGTGAGATGAAGAACATAGTACAGTTTTGTACCTACCATAAATGTAGATGTTCGAAGATCCACATTGCTGCAGTCCACTTACCTCCCTCCTTCCCCTCTGTAGTTAGAGGCGGTGGTGTAGTTTGGGTTGTGAATATTGTAAATATTGTAAATATGATTAGTGCAGGGGTGGTTGGTTGTTTTTTGCTGTCTTTTGGTTTTGGCCTTTCTTTTTAGGGCCTTCTGACATCTGGGGCAAGAAAAGACTGAGGATATGACGTCGGTCATGCGCATTTGTACCCTGATGTCCTGATGTCAGTCTTAAGCGCCTTGACCGACGTCAGCCTTATACTTTGGTATTCGGGCCGACCGAGGACAGCGGACTACCCATATGTAAGGACTGCAGCAATGTGGATCTTCGAACATCTACATTTATGGTAGGTACAAAACTGTACTTTTGGCTTTGTCAAGGAGAAATCATGCCTGTCAAACTTGATTTCTTTGAGACAGTCACCAAAGCCCTAGACAAGGGCATATCTGTGCATATGGCCTACCTAGACTTGGCCAAGGCCTTTCACACAATCCCCCACTCCGTCATCATTGCTAAACTCACCCAGCTCTGGGTATCAACCCTTATATTGTCAGGTGGGTTGCAAACTGGCTCACTAGAATTTGTACAGTCAAAATAAGGGACTCCATCTCCTCCAGCAGACTTGTAGCCAGTGGTGTTCCACAGGGATCTGTTCTGGGACCCCTACTGTTTGGAATCTACTTCTCCAAAGTGCAGGCTAAAACTAAAGGACTGTGGTTGACAAAGTTTGCTGATGACTGCAAACTGGGAGCGATCATTGAAGCCCTTAGCAATGTCATAATCCTGCAAGAAGGTCTCATGCAGACTAATGACTGGTGCCAAAGTCATGGTCTTAACGTTAATGCAAAAAAAATGCATCATCATCCCCTTCGTCAAGAGTGATGTTCCTGCAAACTTGCCACATCAATAGCAATAACCTAACAACGCAGTCAGTGATGAGAGATCTGTACATACAGGTTGACAGCAACCTTAAATTTGATCACTGTGTCTCCACAGTGGTAAGAAGGGCATTATTATATATTGCTCATCTCATACGTAAGGGCATTGTCTCCAGAAAAAAAGAGGTTCTAACTTCCCTGTACTCTTCCCTCATCAGGCCAGTAATAGAGTACAACACTGCCTTTGGTATGTTCCTTTCCAAACACCTGCAGCAATTGGAGAGACCACAAAGTTTCCTTACAAAGAAAATTTAGGGTCTTCAAGATCTGTGTTATGCGGACATACTGAAATCATTGTCACTTTACTCTTTGTCATACCGACTTTTCAGAGGCGACCTGTGCCTTGCAATATAGAGCAGTCTCTGACCCAGCTTTGATGGAAATGTTACACATTTGCAAGTCAAATGGCACACAGTTCTGTCACTCAGAGGACCTTAACCTGGTATGTGATGTCAACAGAACTTGCTGGAGAGAGATTTGTCTTGCAAAGGTTGCCCCACCTTTGGAACAAGCTTCTTATTCATGTTAAACAAAGCCTCTCACTGGCCCTATTTAAGCGCAGTTTGGATGATTGGATGGGTAACTGGAAATTCACCCCAGGGGTTCCACCTGTGTCCCTCTTGGACAGGGATAGTAGGTGATGATGATAGTGTCTCCTTGAACCATACACCCTTAGGAACATGGTTTGAACTTGGCTTGGCTTGCAAGGGCCCTGGAACCGTTAGCCTAGTAACCTCCTACGATCCTGTAAACATTGCTGGCTAAACTCCTGGACCTGTCCCTTTAAATACCCAACATAATTCACATTTCTTTTCTATCATGTATGTATACTTACTGTAGTCTATACCAACTTGCTTTTTTTATACTTTACTACATTGTATCCATTTTCTTACTTATTTCACTATGCTCATCTACCTTTTCTAATTTCTACCTTCATTGCTGAACTTGCTCTCCACCTTTCTTATATTCAACTTTTTAAACTTTCTGTTCTCCTAGTAGTTGTTTTCTTCTCTTGGTATCTGCTCATCCTGTGTTGTCGGTTTTATTTATGGTTATACTGTTTAGTCTTTATAATATGGTGTTAGTCTGTAGAATGGATTTTCTTTGTCTTTGACTTAGAATTGTTTTGTTTTTTAAGCATGTTTAGTATCTTTTTATTTAATTATTTGTATATGATGTTTTTTTTGTATTGGAGTTTTTCTCCCCAGGCCTCCGTTGAAAAAAGGGCTTATGCTCAGTCAGACATTCCCGGTCATCAAATATATAGTGCCAGTGTTCAAGAACAAAGGGGACATTAACTGTAGGCAGTGTAGTTCTGAAGAGAGTGATTGCTAAATTAATGTGCAGACTAGTAGAAGTTAAGATGAGAGATGTGCAGTTTGGATTCATATCAGGATGCAGCAGAACTGACTTGATGTTTGCAGTGAGAGAGATATTTGAGAAGATGCCAGAGATAAGGAAGAGTCCAACTGGACATTCCTAGACTTGGTGAAAGCATATGGCAAGTCCCACAAAAGCTGATTTGGGCGGGCCCATGGTGAGTCAAAATCTCCGAAACATTGGTAGAATTAGTGCAGGCTATGTACAATGACCCAATGACTCAAGTAAGAACATTTGGTCTCGCATAGGAGTGTGCATATGGATTCAGCTCTGAATCCACTGTTGTTCATACTGGGCTATGTTGGCAAACAGATGTTACAGATCAGCAAAGTTGTATGCCAACAATGTGGCATTACAGGCAGACCTTCTGCGTAGGATAAGTGAATGGAATGCAAAACTGAAACCACATGCGATGAACCTGAGTACAGATAAGACAGCTGTAATGGTAGTAAATGGGGAAAGGCAGAATAAGCTGAGAATTGCAATAGAAGGGAAAATAGTGGAACAGTCAAACAGCTTCAGGTATCTGGTGGGGTGGTGGAGGAGAGGGGAAGACTGAATAAGGAGGTCAAAGCTAGAATCAAAGGGGCTGTAGCTAACTGGCAAAGATTGTCAGGGGTAGTATCTGACAGAAGAGTACCAGTAAGCCGAAAAGTAAATTGTACAAAACAGTGGTGCAACCAATAGTACTGTATGGTACAGAAATCTGGGCAGTAATGGCAGAACAATTGAGAAAACTAGAGGTGATGATGTGCCTGAGACAGGTGGTAGGATGCACACTGTGAGATAGATGAAGAAATTAGGTCAAAAGTGAAGAAACCACATTAGCCCCAGTTGCAGAAAAGGTCAAAGAGAACAGATTACTGCGGTTCTGGGACGTGCAGATAAAGCAGAAGACAATCTTGTGATGGTGATTTAGGATAGTTAGGAAGAAGGCAAGAGGAAATGAGGTCTTCCTGTAAAGAGGTGGGTGGATAGTGTGAGAGAAGAGCTGTGATGCGAGTGTCAATGAAGGCAGGAAAATGGCATCTAATAGAGAGAGGGAGAGAGATGGTAACAGCTGACATAGTACCACAGCTGACCCCATGTAGAAAGTGGAAAGGGGGGGGGGCTTATGATGATGATTCCCACGGACCTTTTTAAGCATAGTCATGTTTCTCAAATTTATCTGACAAGTTTCAATTCCCTAGTGTTATTTTAAAGGGTATATGTAGGTTTGGGCATGGATGGTCAAGCATTTATAAGCCTCCTGTGTCTCTACTAGAGACGTAGGAACAAGATCAGAAGTGCACTTCCAATTCCCCATCCAGTGCTCTAAGTTCCAGAGAAGAGGTAGCTCTGAGGCACACACCTGCCCTTCCAACATGTTTTATTTATGTTGCAGACAGAGTTTAGGTCCCTAGATTGTTTATTTCTGATGCTGTTTGTTTTGTAGATGTGCAACAGGTCCATCAGAGCTGGATCAGTAGATGCTTGGTAAGCCAGGCATAGATCACCTCTTAGCAATCTATAGGAGACCGAGTACAGGGATAGGGCTTTGAGGTGGTCCATGTAGGCTATGTTGTTTAGCAATATATTCTTGTGTGAGGAACCTCTGTGGATGCCTCACTTGTTACTTATGCATAGTTAGGTACATACCAGAGGGGGCATTTTACTCCATGATTGGTTTGATAAGGGCTATATACAGTGGAACAATGACATTACTGGACCTAGGTGCTATACCTTTGTTTATAAGTTGGGCAGGGTAATATTTTCTTACTACTGTCGACACATAGTGGTCAAAGACCAGGTTGTTGTCTACATGTGTGCCTGAATCCCTGACTACTGGCTCTGTTCTTAAGGATGCATTATCAGTACTGTAGTTTCTAGAGATAGCCATCTTCCCAGAGGATGTTTTTATGCATTTTTTGGTAGTGAGATTTAGCCCGTGGCTTTGGCAGCAGTTGTTTGTCTGGGCCAGGCCTTCTTGGAGGGTATTTGTGTCACTGCAGAATTCTGTGACTGCTCCTAGTGTGAAATAATCTGCAGACTTGATCAGTCGAAGGCCCTTTCTTTCAGAAAAGTAAATGCCAAAGAGGAGCAGACCTAGCAGCAAGCCTTGAGGGATTCCACTAGTGACTTGATGCCTTTGTTGGAGGTAGGACCAAGAAGTTAGGATAGGGGAATCTGTGATCCAGCTGGCAATCTAGTTGGTGACATGAGGTTTGCATCTAATTTAGTGACTTTGTCCACAGTGACTGATTCAGCTATTGTGTTAAATGCTTTAGACAGGTCAGGGTAGGCAGTGTGCACCGTTTTGTCCTCTTCCAGTACTTTGATGACTTTCTTGAAGATATCCTCCAGGATGAGTAGGCATGACCTACCTACCCTTGTAAAAAAACAGCTGTGTTGTATCAAGTTTCTGAAAGTTTCCTGTGTCATTGTATATCATCTTCATGATGATTGTTTCCAGGGCTTTGCATGTGAGACTAGTCTAACATTTTGAGTATGCAGTTACTAGGTCTGTAGATAGCCAACCCTCGTGCATAGGAATGGTAGTTGCAGGCCTCTGTTTGCTTGACCCAGAGCCTGTGGTTAAATGATGATTTCCATCTATATTGATAGGTCATGTTTCATGCTATTAAGCAGGCATCTTGGGATATTATCAGGCCTCATCAATGCAGTGTTCTTTGACTTGGAAAGTACATTGAGGGCCTGTACATTAGTGGTAGTTGGGGTAGTTTTGGTTAAGGATATTTCCTGAGGGGCATTTGGGGAGAGAGTGGGCTGAAATTGGAACTAAATTTGTCAGCTAATAGATTTGCTGCATCTTCTGGCTCAATATAGGTGGCTCCATTTACAGCTAGGAAATCCTTCTCTATGGACCACAAGTGGTCAGCATGACCTAAAAATGTCTAGCCATGTACACATTTAAGCAGACACACTAAAAGGTTCATGTTATCCTTTTTAAGCTGTTAGTAGGGCTTAACCCTCCCTGAATTGAGCAAGGCTGTAGATGATAATCCTGATGTAAATTTGTCTTCCCGTCCAGTCATCAACACTAGCTATACAAATAGTCATTACTACTCTGTTTGTCCTGTTGGGTAACTCATTCTTGGGCATAGGGAGTGCTTTGGTTCCTAGGTTCGTACTAAGCTAACTGCCCTTGTGAGCCATTTTTAAGCCTAGCCAATTATCCCTTGTGAGACTCAAACCCTGCACCTTGTGTTTGTAAGGCAAACACCTTAACCATTAGGCCACCCTCCCAACCCTTCTTATGAGTTAGGGACTTGTCTTTCCAATGAGTCTGGTTGGTATAAATTTAAGTCTCTGATTTGGGGTGTTTGTAGAGCCACTGGGTTTGCAAAGAAATAGGAGGTCAGAGAGTCAAATGGGTTTGGTTTGTTCTTAGTTCAAAAAGTGTGACAGTATCTCAGAGCAATGTGTTGGCTGCTGAGTATAAGGAAAGTTGCGCTTATCCCTCTGGATAAGCCAAAAGTTTCAAGACCTGTAGTTTTCTTCATAAGGCATCTTTGGGGCCTATCCATTTGAGCAGTATGCTTGGATTTATATATACCAGAAGGGGGAATTGTATTCAATGATGGGTCTACTAAACAAAGAGTACAGTATTAGGATGGTGACTTCAGATCGTGAAGATATTCCCTTAAAATTAAACAGGACTACATAGAAATATTTCCTGACTATAGTGGAAATGGGATGATTGAATGAGCGTGAATTGACCACCTGAGTACCAAAATCTGTCATGAAATTATTTGTTTGAAGAGGTGTACCATTTATAACCAAATGCTACTGTGCTGCACTTCTTTGCAATTAGCTTGAGACCATTTTTAGCACATTGGGAATGTGCATGTTCCAGATCTTGTTGAGGCTGTTTAGTATTGTTGAATGAGTGGATACAAGTGCCCGCATTACAGTCATTAGCAAACTTTGTCAGTAACACTTCTGGGATATTGGATTGGATGTCTGCAGAATAAATGTCAGACAGGCGAGAGACCAACACTGATCCTTCTGGCACCCTACTAGTTATAATTTTGTATTCTGAGAGGGTGCCTGCAACTTTTAGAACTAGCTCCATTGTATAACCAGATAGCAAATGAGTGGTTTAGCTTAAGGGTTATCATACCCAGCTGATATCCATAAACATTAGGGTGTCTACAAAATATCCCAACTAACAAACTAAAACAGAGAAAAAAGGTCACACAGCCAGCTTGCATATATTCCATGAGGCCTCTGATGCAAGATGTTTAAGGTATCACACAGTTAGAAGTCTAGCTTTGCTAGATTTTTCTCTGTTTTTAACCAGTTGGTTGATTGTGTGACCTTTTTACTCATTTATTTTTTTTTTTTTTAGTAACGTTTCCAACAAGGGGGAGTATTGTTTACATTTGCTTAATGTTCACAGACAGCTGAGGTTTTATTAGAACAAAAACAGTCAGGATATCAGACCAGTTATTTTTTTTCTGGTCCAAAAATGGGAAAGTCACTCTCTAAAGTGACTCTATCCAAATGGTTTAGAGACTGTATAACTTTCATTTATAATCTATTAAGAAAATCTTTCCCGCCAAACATCAGGGCTCACTGCACCAGATCAGTGGCCACTTCTGTGGCATTCCACTCCCGAGCTTCAGTGGACGACATCTGTGCAGCAGGTACGTGGGCTTCCCCCACACCTTTATCATTCATTACAAGTTGGATCTGGTTTCCAGAGGAAGGCCATCCTTTAGTTCAATGGTGGTCAAGAATGTTCTTCTTTAGGGCCACCCATGGATATAAGGTAGCTTGGGACTCTGTCCCATCAGTGATGAATGGAATGAAGATTAACAACATCAGATAAAGAAGTTATGTCTTACCATAACGTTCCAGCTGTGTTGTTGATCTTCATCCATTCATCATGTCCCACCCTCCTTCCCCCTCCTAGAGCCTCCTGGGGGATATTTGGGTCCACTTCCTGGACTAAGGTTTTTGCTCGGAGAAAGCCTCTGCTTTACTTGTTCGGGCAAACTCGATCTAAGGTAACAGGGAGCAGGGGATTATGGGCAAATCTTAGCTCAAGAGTTTTTGGCTGGCATGAGCTTTGGTATAAGGCCGATTCGGTTCTGAGGGCTCGGAACCGAACCCATCAGTGATGAATAGATGAAGGTCAACAACACAGATGGAACATTGTGGTAAGACATAACTTCTTTTTTTTAGCCTTTGACAAGGATTTTAAGATCTCTTCCAAGGTGATGTCAGGGGAAGCTAAATTTCAGGGATATTGAGTGGCGACAGTGTGGGCTTGTGGGATAAAATTAGCACTAAATTTGCTTACTAAATATATAGGCTGTATCCTCTGGGTTGAAATATGTGATATTAATGTAGATGAACTCAGTGCAGTATCGGACTTTATTCGTTAACTGGCTGCTGTAATTGAAGAAATATATGTAATTTACTTAGGTTCTTGTACTGACCATAAACTCGTACTCTGCTTTACATTTTCTAATAAAAGTACTTGCTGACATGGTCCATATAGAAGGTGAAGGTGATGGCAATGTCCTACAATATTTTATTTACTTTTGTTTGTAATGCAGTTTATTACTAGAGTTCCACCAGTGAGCTTTTATTCCCAAATTTACCATTGTAGTTGAGGCAGATGGCTACTGACTTTAAATGTCTGCAGTTGAAGTAAAACAGATGCTTCAAGGGGTCAGGGTGTTTCCCTACCTGGGTGACTGTCTTGAGACAAACTGATGATAATGTGGGAATGTCTACTGCAACCCAGTTCACTGAAGTTGTGATGAACAATGCGTAGTCTAAAATGGAATTGTTGCAGGTACTCTCTTCATTGCATGCATGCTGGCACAGTATTTTTCAAGGCCAGTTTAGATCTAGTGTGTGTTCCTTCAGTTCAGCATTCAGCAAGTCATTCTTTAGTCTCAGCAGCTCTTTGTTGTAAACCCAAGGCTTAATTACAGTTACTATTTACTTAGAACCTCTTGCAAGGTTATACACACAGGTTTTGCTGACCCTCAAGACACAGATAAGATTAAACTTTCTAAAGCATGTTTAGCACATTCGCAGCAACAGTTTCCAATGCACAGTCTAACTCTTGACATTCCCTTCTTCCAGGTACCCCTGCCCTAAATTATGTGGCAGGTTGTCAAGGACAGACTGAGTCTAGGTGCATAGTGACAGAGAACAATCTGAGCATCAGTACTCTGGAGTGGAGGACAGTCGTCCTTACTTTGTGGCTTTTTCAAGACTTCTTTTCTTAGCATGCATTTGCTATTCTCTCCTAACAACATGGCAGTTTTGTGTTCCATAAATGTGCAGGGTAGGTAGGATATGCTCAGCTTTGCATGTCAAGAAGCTTTAACGATATGGGAATGGGTTTTGTAAACTCTTCACATTTTCATAGCCACCTGTATTCCTGGAGAAGTAATTTCTGTTGCAGGCAAGTTCAGTCATTGTTTGCTAATGCCAAGCAAGTGATCCTTCAGTTTGTCTATAGTATGGAAGATGTTTAGTTGTTGAGAAAAACCTTAATGCACCCTGTTTGCATCACAGACCAAAAGCAAATACAGCATCTTCTGCTCCTTAATTCCCTTTACCAAGGAAAGGCCCAAGGCTACTTTCTATAAATTCATTCAGAAACTCACTTCTGCCTAGAGGTCCAAAACGTACATGCTGACACAGACATGCACAAAAAAAAATGTGTACAGAAACCTAGTGGGCATATTTTTCCATTTAAGCTACTTTTAAATATTTAGCTACGTTTTCAGTGTAAGCAGAAACTGTTATATATTACCTTTCCCAGATTTTCGACAAAGGCGTTAGATATTTGTATATTATTATTCATTTTGCTGACATTTGTAATTTGCTTCAGAAACTTCAGTTCTCTTTCTTATTTAATGTGGTATTTTGCATTTGTTGAGGTACATTCCAAATCATACTCCATCCAAAGAACCTTTTTTTCTATTAGGATTTATTTTTTATTTTGGGAAAGCTAATGTTACCACCATTGTACCAGCCTCTGATGCCAACATCAATGATTTACCTTGGAAAACCCTTTTCCTTGTAGCCCTAATTTCTGCTGGAATGATTGTACAGTTATAGGCCATGTGCATCAAGCCTGCACATGTTGGTGTTTCATAAAGATGTCATGCTCTTGTCAACAAAACCCTTCCTTCATGCTAAAGATGGTCAGAAAGAAAAATCTGACTTTGTCCATAAATCTGTCTGTATTCTTCTGACATTATTCCAGTAGGGATGAATGTGTTCTGTGCTGTGAGTATGTAGGCAGCTGAGGTTTGATGAGAATAGCACAAAGCCCTTCAGGAAAGGTTTGGTTATTTGTTGGATTTGCTTCATGTAAGTTGGGTTGTAATATTTCCAGAATCATTTTGTCCAGGCAGCCTTTGGATGCATAAAATTTTATGTGAAATGTAACAGATTTACCTATTATGCCTACAGCACATTCAGCCGGAGCAGTGGCTTACTACACAAGTCATTTTCAAAAATGCATGTATTAGATGATAATGCATCTTTGATATAAGCTTCTCTAACTTGCGCTGGACACTACCAAATAGGTATGATCTCTTAATCTTGTCTTCATTTTGAGCTCCAGTCATCTGAGGTAAGTTTTCATGATGCTGCCAAGAGGGATGAGCTTGAAATACTTTCCTTCTAGTTTTTGCAAGGCTATTCCGATAGTGTCAAATAGAAAAGTATAAGTTACCTTAACAGCTAATCCGCATGATTGTGGTCCATCTTTAGCTTACTCCTCCTCCTTTCGTCAGCCTAGTATTGGTACAGATTTCCTACATCTAATGTATTTATTTGGTTTGTCTTTCTGGTGTGCTTTTGAGTTGGCACACTAGAGATTTATCAAAACGGTGCTCTGTGCAAATTATTATTGGTGAACAGGAGGAGTTAGAACTTTGGGCAGTGTCAGATGCTGAGCTAAAAACCTTCAGCATTAGTCCTGTTCTGAAGAAAATGGACCATGATTGTGCAGATCTGTCATTACAGTAAATATTTAGCTTTTGTACTGTGAGCTGTGAAGTCATGGAGAAGGTTCTGAGTGAGGAATGAAGGAAATTATTTTATTCAAGGTTCTTCTTAGTTTCGAAAAGGGGTGATTCCTGAGGATTTACTATAGATTTGTCAAGGCTGAAGAAATTTCAACAGGTGACCCAGCTTAAAATGCTGACCTTGCAAACCTTAAATTTTATCAAAGCATTGTTGGTCATCCTGGATTTTGGGAATGCTTGTTTGTGCGCGTCTATTCACAAACAACGCAGGTAATTTTTGCTGTTTTGGCCAAACTATTAGCATTTTAAGTTCATCCCTTGCCGTTTACATTCTTTACGGCATCCAGAGTATTCATGAGATTCTTGTCATTAGTGTGTGTCCATTACAGGACCCAGGGAATCCATATGTTGCACTAGATAGTTGCATTTGGTAGCAGAACACACACTTCTTTCAATGTGAAAATTTCATAATTCTCAAGTAGGGTTGAGGTTTGACCTTTTGTACTTGTGTAGTGTGCTTTAGTTCTTGGGCTGTTTTGTGACTTTTGCATTATACTTTTTGTTATGGGTGTTTTATTGAACTTTTGCTCAATATGTGGAGTACAGTAAGTTAACCTTTGTAACATGGCTATAGTGCCATGCTTTCAGGCAGCTAAAGTGGTAGACATATTCCGCAGTGAGCTGATACGTTTCAAAGAGCAGACTACCAGTCATGGCAGTATTTTGTAGTAGAACACCCTGACGTCCTTCTATTCCCATGTTGCAGTATTCTTCATTTGGGATTCTCCTCTTCAGGCGACCCGAACATCGGCTCCTATACAACAGCTTAAGCCTGGTTGCTGTAGGTGCATGGGAAATCACATGCAGGGCCATAAACCAGGGGCCTGAAATGTGACGTGCATGCAGAACCATCAGAACTTTTCGGCCGCAGTCAAAGGTCAGATCGCATCGCTCCTCTACTGTCAAGACGCCTAAAGCTAAGTACCCCATTAGGGATTTTGTTTTTTGCTATTACTGGAGGTTGCTTTGCTGTCCCCCCCTTTTTAGCCGATGTCTGATAAGAAGGGTAAATGCCGATGCGGGCTTCAGATTCCACATAAAGACTGGCACAACCATTGTATTTTTTGCCTAGGCCAGGAACACAACCATACCTCTTGTCCAATTTGCCAATCATTCGTCCCAAAGACGCTCAGAAGCCATTTGGCCACCTTTAATCTTTACTTAGAAAACCAGAGGCTGAAGAAATTAGTGCTTGGGATGGATCCAGAAAGTTGTCACGGCCTGCTACTACTGCCCCTCTGCCATTGGATGCCCCATCAGCTTCCGATTTAGGAGTTGAGGGATGTTCATTAGAGCAGTCTACTTTTTCAACTCCCCTTGAGGAAGCTGCTTCTGAAGTAACAGCCAGCACGTCCACAGAGGTAGCTTATACGTGTGTTACTACCGATGTTGAGGGGGAACCATGCCTTGCTAGATGCCCGATTGGGATACCAGAATCCAAAGCCCCAGTCCCAACAAAAGCCCCTGAAACTAGGCCTTCTCTCAGGACTACTCTTTTGAAAAGGAAACAGAAAAGCAAGCACCTATCTCCGTCGGCTGAGGGATTACCTGACTGACCATCCTTCACTCAATCCTTGATGCAGGCCTGTGGTCTTTTCACCCTCCACCATTGCTCTTCTTAGCCCTAGACCTGCCTCAGGTGCTTCTACCCATCTTCCCACTTCTCATGTAGGAAAAGAGGAGGAGGAGGTTTATTTATCATCCAATGTGTCAATCACTAACGCATCACAGATTGCCTCTCCACTGGAGTACTACTCCCCTGATGAGGAGTCCAAGAAGCGGACTCTCCTCCAGAGGACATTACCTTTGAGGAGACCATTAACAAAATGAAAGAATATTTCAAATGGGATACTTCCCAAATGACAAACTCAAAAGTGATATTTTGAATTACTACAAGTAGACTCTACCTCTCCATATGCCATCCCACCAGTTATACCTGCTTATCTTGATGCATTTTCTTCAGCATCAAAAAAAATTGTGATTCAGAGCCACCTGCCCCTAAGAGACCCAACCATATCTACAGGGTGCCTGATGAACAGAAATTCCTGATGACCCCCCCCCCCCCTTGACAGACCTGGCAGTGATTGCTGTATCCCCTGACAAGCAGTCGATATTAATACCCTCCTCGTCCCTTTTAGCTACTGACAAGGACAGTAAAAATATGGACAAAATAGGCAAGAAGGGTTATGTGTCCTCCACCGTAGCCTTAAGAGCTATCAACTACCAAGATCATATGATAAAATATGCCCTGGACTTAGTACCTCAAGCCTTTACTCTCCTGTCCTCCGTGCCTGACTCCCCTAACAAGACAGATGTAACATCTAAACTGTCCCTGGCTTCTCAAGTAGCCAGACATTCAATTAGATGCAGTTATGATGCAGCAGAGGCCTCTACAAGGTCTGCTGCTTCCGCATCAGTGCTATGCAGATATTCTTGGCTTCACCTTCAACCCCTACCAGAGGACTTCAAGTCCAAAATTCTTGATGCCTGTATTGACGACAACCTCCTGTCTGGGAAACAGTCTGCAGAACTCTTTAGAAACATTCAGGAGAAAAGCAAGGAGCTTTAAGATATATAAAACACCTTCTGGTGTCCCCCATTCTTAAATACTACAGGAATTACCTAGCCAAGACTACCTTAGTCAGAAGGACCCCCCCCCCATTTCTACTCCTTCCTCTTCCAGATATAGGAAAGGAGCCAGGTGACAGACCGCTTCCAGGCCAGCTTCCTCTCAGCCTACTCAGACAGCCCTTCATGACAGAAATTGCTCCAACAACACGTGACTGCCTTGCCCACCTCCCCATGTCAGCCCCACCTCTCCCACTATCTACCCCTTCGGAAAACTGTCACCGCAGACCGCTGGGTTTTGGCAATAGAAGAAGACAGATATTTCCTCTCTCGGAAAGAAAGACCCCCCCCCCCCCCTGCAAGAGGCATTCCATTCCCGCCCAAGAATCAACTACACCTTATTCTCCAGGTCCTTCTGAACCATGGAACTATAGAACGCTTCCCTCCTAGACAAGAAGGAAAATGTTTTTTTCAAGGGTATTTCTAGTACCAAAAAAGGACTGTCCTTGGAGTCCAATTTTGGATCTGTCTTTTATAAACCTCTTCCTAAGAGTTCCATCTTTCAGAATGTTATCCCTCCAGACCCTTCTTCCACTATTGCCAGCCCAGGCATTCATGGCTACGCTAGATCCCAAGGAGGCGTAACTCCACATCCCCATAAAACCCTCTCACAGAAAGTACCTACTTTTTACTGGGCCCTGTTCTTACTTTCAATTTACAGCCTTGCCCTTTGGTTTATCTTCTGCACCCAGGGTATTAACAAAATGCCTGGCCCCCAGCAATAGCCTTTTGCAGAACTAAAAGTGTTCAGATTTACTCCTACCTAGACGACATCCTCATTCTTGCAGAAAAAGAGGACACCCCCCAAAAAATCTGCAGTTCACCATGTCCCTGCTACAAGGCTGGGGGTTCACCCTCAACCTCCGCAAGTCATCCCTAACTGCACAGCAGGACAAAATCTTTCTGGGATGCAGTATCAGAACAGACCTGATGCAGGCATTCCTCCCTCAGGACAGAGCTCTCTCCCTTACTGCGAACTTCCAGGACCTGATCCAGATACAGCAACTATCAGCAAGAAAATTCCTAAGGGTTTTGGGCCTTATGGCAGCCACCATTCTTAGGCTGCCTTTAGCCAGGATGCATTTGAGACAACTGCAGAGGTATTTGAAGAATGTGCGGTCCTAACACAGCCACCCTCTAGAATTTCAAATCCCATTCTTACCCTGACTCATAGCAGAATTAAAGTGGTGGAGACAACAAGTTCAAATGAACCCAGGTGTTCCGCTCCACCCCCCCCATCAGCTCAATACATGCACACAGATGCATCAGACCTGGGCTGCAGGGCTGCCATGAAGGGTCTCAAGGTGCAGGAGAACTGGCACCCTACCCTCCAGAAAAAACATAACAGTGTGAGGGAGATGACAGCAGTCCTTTTGGCCCTGAAAGCCTTTCTCCCAATCCTGCAACCAGGTCCCCTTCAAATTTTCACAGTCATGTGGTGGTACCTCAACAATGTGGGACTAAGTCCTATTTCCTATGCAGAATAGCAATACAGATTTGGGACCTAGCTTACAGAAACAACTTCTCTTTGTAGGCAATCTACATCCCATCCCAAGACGACCAACACACAGATGTTCTCAGCAGATCATCCTTTCTACATCACAAATGGATGTTGAACTGGGAAGTTTTTCTAGACATTGTCCACCAGTGAGGCACACCTCAAGTAGATTTGATTGCCTCCCCCTAGAACAGGCAATTGAAAAAATTCTACACCAAGGACCACTCCCCACTAGCCTGGAGGGTGGATGCCTTTAGCATTTCATGTAAGGGACAGTTTCTGTATGCATTTCCCCCTTCCCTCTCATTCCAGAATCCTCCTGAAGATCAGGAAGGACAAACCAAAAATCGTGCTGGTGACTCCCTACTGGCCAAGGCAGCATTGGTTCCCCTATTACTGTCTGTCGCCAAGGGCATTCACCACAAGTTACCCAACAAGGTGGACCTTACTCACACAGCAGAAGCGAACACTAATCCACCCTCACCTACAGATGCTATGTTTAACACTGTGGGTGATTAAACTTTTAATTCCCTTCAGACACCACATCTCTGAGTATGCACATTCGGTCATGAGCGAGGCCAGGAAACCTACTACAAGGAGATCCTACATTTCAGTATAGAAAAAATTCTCCAAATGGTGAATGGTGATAGTGAGATATCTTTCTATCGGGTGTAGTTTTAGTCTTAACTTGCGTGTGTGAACTTGTCATTGCAGGACTTTCATACTCCTCAATTGAAGTCCACCTATCCGCTATCTCTGCCTGCTTACCCTTAGACCCTCCTTTAGTCTCCAGGCTAACTTTTTCCTGAAAGGGGACTTGCACATCAAGCCACCAAAGAAACCCGTTCCACCGCCTTGGGACCTGAACTTCATCCTAGAAAAACTCACTGGCCCCATTCGGACCAGCCAGTTCTGCAGCACTTCAGATGTCCACATGGAAAACAGTCCTGCTTGTGGTAGCCCTCATCTCAGTTAGAAGGATGTCAGAGTTACAAGCACTCATGGCTTGTCCCCCCCTACACCATTTTCTACAAAGACAGGGTGACCCTCCATACCAACCCTTCTTTCATGCCCAAAGTGGTCATCGAACTATCTTTAAATCAGTCCATGCACCTGCCCACCTTCTTCCCCTCTCCAGCTAATGAAAGTGAGAGACTACTCCATTCCCTGGATGTGCACAGGCAATTAAGGTTTTACTTGGACAAAACTAAGTCTTTCAGAAAATCTAATCAACTCTTTGTATCCTTCCATCCCAGGTCACTGGGCAAGGCAGTCACCAAGCAAACCATCTCCTGCTGGATCAGAAAAAGTATCTGCTTCTGCTGCTCCTTCCATGGCAAGGACCTACCTTGGGGTAAGAGGACATTCTACTAGGGCCGTAGCATCATCCAAAGCCTTCTTCAAAGGGCTCCTTCCTGGAGGCAACCACCTGGTCCACTATACACACCTTTACCAGACATTACAAAATTGGACCACATTTCCAGAGCAGGGTTTGCTAGGGCTATCCTGCAGGGATTTCTGGAATCGGCTACCTCTACCCTTCTTCCTTCTTAAGTTGTGGTTCTCTCCCACACTAACAATACTGCAACATGGGAATAGAAGGACATAGATTAGTTGTGTAAAATCTTAACATAACCATAGATGTCTTTCTCTTCCATGTTGCAGTATTCCTCCCCCCTCATATCCCCCTAAATTCATTTTCACTTGTCTGTGGAGCTCCATGGAGCACCACCTAGACTATGATCACAATTGCAAAGAAATGGCACTTCACAGTGTGGTGGATATCATTTAGCCCTTTTTACTATACTGTCTAACTGGGCAGTTAGTTCTGAGGTCTGTGTGTGCAGGTGTCACATTTAAGGCCCCTGGTTTATGGCCCTACGTGTGACGTCCCACACATCAACAGCAACCAGGCTTAAGGTTTTGTGTAGGAGCCAACATTTGGGTGGCCTGAGGTGGCTATTCCCTCACTAAGAATACTGCAACATGGAAGAAAAGGACATCTATGGTTATGGTAAGATTTTACACAACTATTCTTTACTGACAAATGAATATTTTAAAAGGAGCCATCTTAAAGTGCTGGTAGTCTCAGTTGCGAAATTCATTGCTTGCTAACATGTGACGTCAAACCCGAAAGAACATGCTGAGAAATGCTAGAAAAGGGATCCCAGAATAAATATCAGAAATGTAGACATAATGAAGCCATCTTAATGAAGATATAATCCCCAAAAGGATGCCTGCTAACAAGCAGCCTTGTACCTACCAGTGAGAGGCTTTCAGAAAACCATCACATGCAGTGCATGATGGAACTTGTAAACCCAGGCTGTATATTTTACAGGTAAAACGATGAATGTTCTGATCTGTTAAGTATATGTATTACTTAACAGTTTCTGCTTCATCTTAAGCAGATGTGTCGATAGGTAAAAAAAGAAAAAGCTGGATCATAAGAAAATAAACATGACTTTGAAAACCTCACACCCAGTGTTTGTAATCTGCTTGTTAACCATCTGAGAAACTTAAATGACTACAATCTATTTAGAACATATCTGCAGAAGTATTCCAACAATCAAAAAGCAAATGATGCTAGTAAACAGTTTCTCCAGCAATAAATCCAAGTTAAAAAGCAAGTAGAGGAGGCTCCAGACCATGGCTGTACAACATACAAAAATATTTATTAAAATATCAGTCCAGTACCAGGTGAGCGCTTTCTTGGCCCAAGCCACTTCATCAGACAATACAAGAATGCTGCTCTGCTAAATTTACACTCAGTACTTCAATTAATTATGCAAAACATCCTTGTCCTTTAGACAGATTTAAGGTCGTATAGTAGTGAATAAAAACCACCATCAAACCACATACCTAAACACTGCCCTACAAAAACATACCTGCAGACCTCATAAAAATATTGACAAACACAATCGCCCCCCAAAATGAATTCATATTCATATGACATATAAAAATAAATGTACATATGAAAATAAACTGCTGTACTACAGAATAGCATTAAATATACTGATCCCAAGGATATTGCCAATATCCTGGCAGATCGATTCAGTGCCAACTTCACCCCCTCTTACCTCCTAAAGGGCCCATCTCAATACCGAAAGATTGCCAAATTCCAGTAATAACAGCCGCACAGGTAAAAAGCACACTCTCCAAAGCTAAGAATACAGCATCCATGGGACCAGACGACATCCCGGGCTGTGTACTACATGAACTACAAAATGAGCTGGCACCTCACCTAAGTGTCATGTTTAATCATAGCCTCACCATTCAGTAATGGCTCCCAGCGTACAGTCATCTGCAAACTTTGTTAGCCAGAGTCCCTTAGTGTTGGCCTTTACTTCAGAGAAGTAGATGCCAAACAAGAGCAGTCCCAGGACTGCACCCTGTGGTACTCCACTTGTCTGAAGCTGGATTTGGAGTTTGCTACTTTTACAGTGTGGGTTCTGTCAGTAAGCCAGTTGGCAACCCATTGAGTGATGTAGGGATTAATGCCCAGGTTAGTACGTTTATCTATGATTCCAGAGTAGGGGGTGGTGTTGGTCTTGTCGAGGTCCAGATAGGCTGTGTGGACTGCCTTACCCTCATCCACAGCTCTTGAGACTGATTTGAAGAAGTCAGTCAGGTTCAGGAGACAAGATCAGCCCTTCGCGAACCCAAACTGGGTGGGGTCCAGTGTTTGAAGGTTGCCAATGTCTTTGTTTATAAGTTCCATGATGATATGTTCCATGGCCTTGCAGATCAGGCTCGTCACACTGATGGGTTGGTAGTTCCCAGGATCCTTGGTGGATCCCCCCTTGTGGAGTGGGATGACTGTAGCTGTGCTCCACTCAGTGGGCACGAAGCCTGACGTGAGGTGCCAATTCATTTGTAGTTCATTTAGTACACAGCCCGGGATGTCGTCTGGTCCCATGGATGCTATATTCTTAGCTTTGGAGAGTGCATTTTCTACCTGTGTGGCCGTTACCGGAATTTGGCAATCTTTTGGTATTGAGATCGGCCCTTTAGTGGGTGAGAGAGGGGGGGGTGAAGTTGGCAATGAATCGATCTGCCAGGATATTGGCAATATCTTTGGGATCAGTATATTTACCACCTGTAAGACATCTGGTTTTCAATTTTTTATTTTGGAGGTGGTTACAATGAGTCCTAGGGGGTGGTATGTGGGAAACACTGGTTGAGTACAGGGAGTTATACTGACAACTAGTGTTAGACTCCAGTAAATCCCCAGGTCTCAATGAAATGGTATCTTTAGCACCAGTGCTCAAAATGAGATCTGCTAAACTTTAACAAGTAATATTTTTTTTACGAGTTGAAGTAGAAAAAGAACTAGTTTAATATTGAGACAAAAAATGTGTTACTTTTTTTTATTTTCATGTGTTTACAGACTGATTATTCATATACACTGGGTGTCATTTATAAAGCATTTTACATGTTGTGTTCAGTTTCACCATTAGATGGAGACGTACTGTTTAATGTGCTAAAATAGGTTCTAAATATTTTTACTATTTTAAATATGTCATTATTAATCATATGATTGGATTTTGAAAGATTTATAAGTTGGACGTATGTATTAAATATATTTATCTTATATATCTATTTAAGTGGAGGAGGTTTTAAACATTTTGAATATTTATGATTATATGGTTTATTGTGCATTTAATTGATTTTAGTCAATTTTGTTGCTCTTCGAAGCTGATTGGTGTTCCTTAATTGATTTTTAACAAGGGAGGGTATGAATACAGATATGTTGTGGTGGCTTTTCATTTACTGATGAAGTTGAAGACGAAAACGTGGTATTTTTTTAAAAGCGTTACTGTGGATACAATAAATTGTTCGTGCTTACAACTTGGTTTGTGGTGCTTAATTTCGTTTATCAGTATATTTAATGCCATTCTGTTGTAGCTCAGTTCAATTTTATATGTACATTTGTTATTTATATTTTTATATGTCATATGAATATGAATTCATTTTGGAGGGGATTGTGCTCAATATTTTTATGAGGTTTGCAGGTATGTTTTTGTAGGGCAGTATTTAGATATTTGGTTTGATAGTGCTTTTTATTCACTACTTTGTGACTTTAAATCTGTCTAGGGCAAGGATGTTTTGCATAATTAATTGAAGTACCGAGTATAAATGTTGCAGAGCAGCATTTTTGTATTGTCTCTTGAAGTGGCTTGGGCCATGAAAACGCTCTCCTGGTACTTGACTGATATTTTAATAAACTTTTTTGTGTGTTATACAGCCGCGGTCTGGAGCCTCCTCTACTTGCTTTATATCTGCAGAAGTACTTAACTTGGACATATAAATCTGGTTACAGTGTACAGAGGAACAGTACTAGGAAAGCAGACATGGGGACTGCTAAGTGCCTCGCCAAATGCACTTTTAAGTAGGCACACTAAAATAATTCTTTCTGCATTTTTCAAGCACATAATAGAGCTGCACTCCCAAATCGAACAGAGCCTTGCATGATAACCATGGTGTTAATGTGTGGCCATACAGTCATCAAGACGTTCCTTAATTATAGCTTAAATAGCACTTTAACTTGTGATAACTTAATGTACTCTTAGCCTATACAATAAGTTTGGAACCTGTTGCTCCAGTTAGTTTTATGTGGGTGTTTGCAGAGCCACTCATTTTGCAGAAGTATAAGCGGTCAGATAGGATGGGGTCTTTTATGTTTCAGAAAGCAAGATGTAGGTCACGTCAGAACAACCAGAAATCTACAGAGTATGAGTAGAGTCCTGATAATGTCTCAGAATTATTGAAGGATTTAAGGCCTTTGTTTTTAATCTTTGGGGACCTTTTCAGTTGAGTAATATCCTTGGATTTGTACATGCCAAAGGGGAACATTGCATTTAGTAATTGATCTGATAATGGAAGAGTATAGCAGTTGGATGACTTATTTAAGTAATGAGAATATTGTCTCATATGTGCTGGGTCAGCTATGAGGATTTCTTAACTGTGGTTGTAAGATCGAATGAGAGAAATTTGTTTACATAAGTACCCAAGTCTTATGATGGTGTCTGAAGAGGAGTACCATTTACCAAACAGTGTCAATAGTGCACCTACCAGCATACTTGCCTTTGGCAAAGAAGGCTGTGGGTTCTATTCCCACACCAGGTAGCTCAATTACTGTCATTGCAGTTTAGCATAAGGGGGGTGCTGCACTCCTGTGTGTGTCACCCTTCAGATGAGATATTAAACTGAAGACCCATCTGTTTGAGTTGGTGATACTTCAGGTGGATGAGAAAGATTCCATGGTACCTATTGAAAAGAGGTTAAAAAAAAAAATTACATACTTACAAAATGTGCATATTATATATATATATATATATATATATACATATATATATATATGTATGTATACACACTTTTTTATTAGTTTTCTTTTAACATCCTCTTTGTTATTCTTAACCCCCCCAGTCCTGCTTACACAGCTGTACTCTAATTTTTTGCAGTATGTCTGCCTAAATCCATTTTCCATGAAACAAAATTGCATTGTCTTTCATTCCAAATAACCCATATTATATAAAATAAATTCTTGTATATCTTTCTCAGATATTTTTTCTTGTTCTTATATCTGTTCATAATCATATTTATATGTTTGTCACTAATATTTTCAAAAAACCTCTCTTTACACAATGTTTTCCAGAGTTTCATCACTCTTATGTTTCAGAAAACATGATGTGTTGTTTCTTCCACCCGAAAAGATAATTACACTCTTTCATCTTTTTATATGGCATGTTCCCCTATGTCCCCGGTGGTGCAGCTATTAGCATTGTCGCTTCACAGCCAGAGGTTCTTCACTTCGATTCTCAGCTGTAGCGCCTGCAGTGCAGAGTCTGCATGTCCTCCCTGCTGTCAAGTGAGTTTTTAAAAAGTGCGTGTGTGTGTCTGTCTGTCATCTGTGAAGGTTGGATGCCAGGCTGGCAACTCAGCACAGTAAAAACCCCACTGCCAATCAGCCTGCAGATCCGCTGTGGCAACCCCTAATGGGAGAAGCCGAAACGCACATGACATGTTCCCCTTTACCGATACCTTACGTATCACTAGTCGCCATAGGAAATCATGACACACTAGCTTGGTATACCATTTTTTCTTTACCTTAATGGCTTTAATCACATCTGATAAATGTTACCATGAATTTGCATGATAATATTGTTTCATCACATTATACCACATCCTTCCATCTTTCTCTGTATCGTCAGTTTTTATTTTATGTTAGGGTATTTCTTGATAATTTTTAATTATTTCATGTACATTTTTACATTTTCTCTTTTTCTTATTCTCATCATCTCCCAGAACTTTCTGTACGTATTTAAGCATTCTTCACTATTAATTTCTCATTCTTTGTTTACCCACTTTAATACCCCTTACAGGTTTAAAGAAGAAGAGTAAAGAAATGGATGTAGTAATCCCAACCCCCTTCATCTGTACTCAGAAACAACACATCTCTTTTCACCAGGTTTAATCTTGAACCCCATATAAAAGAAAACACCATCTGCAAAATTTCTTTTTCATATTTTTCTGTGATCATATAAACATTTGACATACGTGGTGTTTTTCCCATTAATACAGAATTCACCAAATAAAACTTTTCCTGAATGCTAATCTGTATGTCTTCAACAGAAGCACGTTTCTTTCATTTCTTACATTATACCTTCCCATTGCATCATAGCTAAATCATTTTTCCCAATGTGTATCCATAGCAAAGACACCTTATTTATTGAAAAAACACTCCCCACAATTTTAGCACGTCACTCAAACTTTTATCCTTATTCAAGATCATTCCCATTTCCTTTAAACATCCATTCATATAAACCAAAACTTCCCTTGCCCATATTTTGTTATTAGCAACTATAACTGTCGTCTGCATATGTCAGAACTACTGGAATCATCTCCTCCTTTTGCATCTCTTATCTAGCATCTGTCATTTTATAAACTACTTCACTTATCACATTCATTAGCATTACAAACAATATTCCACTCATGAAACATCCTTGTCTTATATCACACTTTATGCATGTTTATTTACTCAGTCACCCATTTACACTCACTCTATTATTCTGACTTGCTGACATATACACTTAGTTCTATTAACACTTCCATACTTCTCCATAATATTCCAAAAAGCATCATGTTCTACCGCATCAGATGTCTTTCTAAAATCACCTACCATGAGTTTCACATCCTCCCTTTTACATGTAATATTTTCCACAATTTCTCTCACAACCAATAACATTTCTTGACATCCCTTTCCTTTTTTACCATACATACTTCCGTAATATGTCACCCTTCCTTCCATTCTCCTTAGAACTTCTCTAATCAAAATGTTATTTGTGTCATGTATTGTGATGAATTTCCAAATTTATTTCATTCTTCTGATCTTTGTTCCGTATAAATGTTAATACCCATCTGCAAAGCTATTAATAAAACCTTCCTTCAACCATCGATTCCGTACATTTACAAAATATTCTTTGCCAGTCCATTCATTTCTTGTACATTCCATGCCCTATACAATGTGTGCCTGATACTGAATCAGCATTTACTTTCCTGAGTACTTCAGCCAATTCATTAGTAGCAGTTTATTTTTCAAATTCTTCCGTAACTCGTTCTTAGTTTTAAATTTCTGTTCTCCTATTTTCCTTTTTACTGTACATATTTTCCACATGCTGTACTACAATGCTCATAATTTGCTCTTGTGTTCTTTTTCCCCTCTTCTTTTACGTTTCCTTTCCCTCATTACACTAATAGTCTCCTTTACTATTTTATCCAAATATATAGACACCATCTCCCTTGTAAGTAATGTTTCTGTTTAAACAGTTATGCCTTCATTTGTTTCATTATTTTTTTAAATTTGTTTTTACATATCATATAGTACTCTTCTGAATTTTTCTCTAATACATGTCTAGACATTTTCCCATACTTCACTTTCTCAAATCATTCTGCCATTGTGGAAAAAAAAAACACTTTTATACTTCTTAAATACAGTCTACATTTCAGACAAGTTTTTTACAGAAATTCTCCATGGTTGTATTATTCTTCCATAACTGCAATACTTCCCACTCTCCAATATATTCTTTTTAATCCCTTTCCTATTTTAATATACTTCCTTTCTTCCATCACCTCCATCCATTTTACTAAATGGTCTAAAAAAACCTGTCTTAACTCTATTACCATATCCCAACTCTAAACCTTCTGGTAATACAAAATAATAAATTTCAGATATGAGCATCCCCTTCTGTATGTCCATTGACTTTTTGTTCCACACAGTTAATTTATCCCGTTTTATCACTTCCTGTATTTTTTAACATCTTTCCCATTCTTTTTACATTTTTCTCGTAAATCACAATTGTAAAGACCCCTGCATAATTTTTATGTTAACCACCACAGTCTAATAATTGAAATGGTCTCTTTCCTAATTAGTTATATATGCATTGTAATGCTATAATTCTATAAATATGTTCTCTCCACTTCACATCCACAACAGCTGACCTTGGTTACATCTAGTGCTTTAACTTTTTTTATATATATACACAACACAACCACTGTGGAGCAATGTTCTCTTCCTAAGTTCTGTATTATATTTCCACCCCACAAATTTTCTCTTTGTAGTCTTCACTTGTTGAGGATCTTACTTCCTCTAACAGAATAATATATCCACATCATATTTAGCACACCATTCCACTATTTCTGTCGTCCTTGCGATGATGTTAGTACTCTTCAGATTTACTGAAAGTACTCTAAAGTTGTTAATTTTCCTTTTTAAGTTTAGGGAATGTATTTTTAAATTTTTGTTTTTTTATTTTACTCTTTCCTCAACAGAGTATTTTTCTGGATTTATGTACAAATAATCTTTGATCCTCATAATCAGATTTTTCACGGACTAGAACTTAAAAAATATTAGCATCAGTCCCCTTTGACCCCTTGTCCTGCATGGTCTCTCCCTGTCTCTACCCCTCCCCCTCATTTTCCCCTCCATATTTTTCTCCCTGTATAGTTTCTTCACCTAGTTCACCTTTTTCCCCAGCCTGTTGTTGCCCTGCCATCTATATGTGTTTGTTCCCCTATTTACACAAGCTGCCTTCAGGCACACACCTTCTTGCTGTATGTCCTTTCTCCCAACACTAGTAACATTGTACCTTGTCACAGTCATTAAATGAGAAGTCCCCACAAAAGAAACACTATTTAGGCTGGCCAGCATATCTTAATGTCTCTCTATGAACAGTCACAAAAAAAACACTGGGTAAGTGTTATACCCTTTTTTTTCCCCACGTTTCAAAACCACTTCTGACCTCCACCTTCCATTTCCATAAGTTTCTCGCACCTCTAACTTTCACAATATTATCAGTAGTTTCATACACACACACACACACACACACACACACACACACACACACACACACACACACACGCACACACCCTGCATGCATTTTTGACATTGTCTTCTTCCAATTCATTAGTTCTAATCTACAAAGTAACATTTTTTTAATATTTAAATTGCTTCCAAAAACCAAACAATTGTTCCACTGATAAATGTCCTGTCTGTTGCACAGTTCCAGAAATTCCAAGAAACGAGTTGAGGCTGTTTGATAGAATGCCAATGTTATAAGAATATAGGCATTGTCTTGCTCTTTTGTTGGGTTTAGCTACATTTAAAAGATCAGTAAAAATTTCTTATGTTTACATAAATGAGTTTGTTGTATTGTATTACATGGCCTTTCATAGAGGACTGGTGAGGCTGATGGACCTATACTTAGTCCTTAGAGGGCTTGTTCTTGAGTGGAGAGGTTGCAGTGGCTGTTCTGCACTTCAGATGAAAACCTTTGTAGGTAGGCTGACACTGAACAGTTTAAGTTGGGGCTTGTGTAGTGCATACCTAACACTGATGGTAATGAAGACTTGTATGTTGTGTGGTCCTGTAGAAGTATTATTTTTAGCCTTTATCAGGGATTGTAAGACTTGCTTCACAGTAATTTCAGGGAGTCCAAAGTGATTTCAGGGAAAATTAATTTTTGAAGAAAGTGTGAGGACAGTACTGTGGGCTTGTTAGTACTACATTTGTCTGCTAATATACCCTTTATCTTTGGAATCAGAATGTGTGACCTTAAGGATGAGATCAGTGCATTGTTGGACATTTCTTAATTTCCTGATATAACTGAAGAAGGATATGGTATTTAATTTGGTTTGTGCTGCAACCTTAAGCTTGCATTCTGCTTGACATTTTCTAATAATGCTGTTAAGTTCCTTACTGGCATGTTTTGCAGTCTTGAGGTAGGACGACAGGAATATTTTTTTTACAGATTTTCATTATTTTTCTTTTGTTCGTTTTGCTAATACAGGAGTTTCACCATAGATGTATATTCCTGAATTTACCATTGTATTTAGGGCAAATGGGTACTGGCATTACTGTGCAGCTGTTAGGTACTGGGAAACGTTAGACGTTAATTTGGCAGTCTTCTTAGTTTGAGTAATATTAAAACAAATGTCCCCGGCAGACTCTGGTAACTCAACAGGATATAAGAAAAAGCCAGTATTAAATGAATAACAGTGTCTCCTGTTGAAGTTTCTCTCTAATGGTAGATGCAATAACTCGAATGAGTTGTTCCAGAGATAAAACAAAAATCCAATTTGGCGCCAAAACACCAATTCAAACCAGAAGTTTGAGCTGATAAACTGATACACAAAAACTAATAGTGAAGACTATTCAGTCCAAGAATAAACGTAATGAAAATAAATTTATTTGGTAAGCGCTTTCGCTAAAAGCTTTGTCAAACCACAAACATACAAAATGAACAACTATTTATACATATTTGATAT
The DNA here is from genome assembly GCF_019279795.1 of Protopterus annectens. NCBI lineage: Eukaryota > Metazoa > Chordata > Ceratodontiformes > Protopteridae > Protopterus > Protopterus annectens. The sequence goes on along the minus strand of NC_056733.1, from coordinate 115,652,837 downwards.
CAATTAACTAATTAAATTAATCAATTAAGTTTTTAAAGGTATACTTTCATTCCTTATAAAACATCAAATTAAACAAAATACAACTTTAAAACATAGAGTTGTAAATGTTGTATAAATGTTTGTTCCCTTACAATGTAATGGAACATATAATAAAAACTGCAACTCTACTTAAATAGTCTTTGAAAAGTCATCCTAATAGTGACTTTAAAATTAATAAAAATGGATAAAAATAGTACACAAAATAGTAATGAAAATAAAAATGAAAACTTAATAAATACATAAGATAATACTTCACATTCATGGACTAATAAATCCAACGGGTCATTAAGGGTTGCTTGAAAAGCCTATAGATTCTATTATTTTACGACCCTCAGAAAAGCTAAAACATAACTCAACATTATACAGTTATAAGAATATGCATAAAACTAAGAACAAGTGTTAGTTTTTGTGTCTTTTTTTCTTCAGAGCTGGTTTTAATGGGACCCTATCATTAAGACCTGGAAAGTGATGTGCTTTGGTTTTAATGATCCATTCTGTTTCGATGGATTCTGTCAAGTTTCTAATGTCACCTCCTCTTGAATTAATTTTAGTCACTTGTAAAACGGAAAAAGTGAATGTATGTGTGTTTCCTGCACTAATAACATTTTTAGAAAGTGCATTGACTTCTGAATGAATGGGGATTTGATATAGATGCTCTCTTATTCTTTCTTTGAGCATTCTGTCTGTCTTACCTACATAGTAAGACGGACAAGTTAAACATCTAGCCAAATAGATCACATGTTTAGTATTGCAATTCGCATTCACTTTGACATTGATATAATCACCTGTTAAAGGATGTATGAAGGCATTAATGTTAGATATATACTGACAATAATTGCACTGCTTGCAAGATAATGTGCCTTCAAAATTCTTATCACTCATGCCCATGCAGGAATCATTGCCACACAACAATCTATGTAAATTATTCTTGTTTTTGTATGCAAAACTAGGTCTTTCTTGTATAAATTTGGATACTTCTGGATCCAAATTCAGAATGTCCCAGTACTTATATATACTATCTCTTATATACTGTACATCCCATGATAATATAGGGTATATCTTAAAACTTGACTGTTGTGTGTTGTCACTGTATGTTCTTCCATACTATACATGTCCTTGCCTAGGTCTGAAAAAATGGGACAAGCTCTACTGTAGCGTAAATCTCTGACGCTTGCACTGGCATCTGCTATTTCTGTTGATATATATGATCTCTGATCAAATCTATTCTCAAGTGCTGCTAACTCTTGGTTAAACATGGTGTTTGAGGCATTTAACCTGGAGACTCTCATGCATTGGCCTTTTAATACATTTTTAAATACATGAGGTGGATGCATACTGTCTCTATTCAACAGGTTTTTTTTATAACATGTTTTTCTGTGCACACCTGTATTAAAGTGTCCACTAGGTAGACGCATAATACTGACATCTAAAAATGAAATGGTATCATTTGAATGGGCCAAAGTAAACTTCAGGAACTCAGTTAGTTCATTAACCTCATTGTAAAAGGTAACGAGTTCTTCCAATGGACCCTGCCATAGGAAAAAAAGGTCATCCACAAAACGTTTGTGTCTTCTTAGTTTGCCTCCATTTGTGAGGAGGAGTAGGGAGTTTTACAGAGTTCTACAACCTAAAGGAGTTTTTGCCCTGGAGAAGTTCCTAAAGGCTGTTTCATTTGTTGGTGTGGTGGTACCACTATGCATGAAAGAGAGGACAACTGATTTGTGGTCAGATTTAACCAGGGCTGAGAAGATGTGGGGTTGGGGTACAGCCAGGCGCCTGTACTTGACACACGAGTCAAGGATCATGCATGTCCATTCAGACACAGAACTACTGTATGCTATATCATATGTACTATCCATCCATAATGAATACAGTGTAGTAGTATGAATTTGTATTTCTTATGCGATGCTAACCATATAATGCTGATGAGCCTTATAAATGCATTTTGTAACCCTGTTAAGAACTTATGGATCAAACCGTTTCACTGACTTGCAAGAGTGGTCCTTAACTGCTGTGCAGCATGTGTATTTCAACAAGGTGACAGTGCACTGGTTAATTTGATTTACTTACCTTTCATTTTATTATTATTTTTTTGTAGGCATCAAGATAAATAATGCTTTTCATACTACATCTTATAAGTGAAGTCCTGCAAAGGTTCTGATGTTCGTGTTTCACTGTTGCAGTCCTTACAAAATGGGTTATCTGGTCCCTGGTAGCCCACAGTCGGCCAGAATACCAAAGTCCTTGGTATATGACATCTGTTGGCTTCGGATTAGGCTTGACATCAGGATGTCCTGTACAAAAGAAGGCAGCCGATGCCATTTCCTCAGTCTTTCTTGCCACGGAGCCCGAAGCAGAAGCTTTTTGCACGAGTGCCGGTCAAAAGAGTACCACCTTTTTTGTATTCCGATTGCTTAGTTGAAGACATCCTCGGATAAGTGTTGGGGACCCTCTTTTCTTGCTTTAAAGAATGTCAGAGAAAGTTAATAACTGTCTTGCCTGTGGAAAACAGATTCCGCACCATGATTTTCACTCCTATTGTATTACTTGTTTGGGCCTTGAGCACAACGTCCCTAATTGTATTCTCTGTGCTTCTTTCAACTCGCGGACCATACACCATAGATCTAGGATCTTATTCAAGCATTTCAGAGTTTGGCCTAAGTTCATTGGTATGGCGTCTTCTGGTCTCCTGACTTCAGATGTTCCTAAGAAGTGCAAGGATAAGGACTGCGACAGGCTTAGGGTCAAATTAGCCAACGACGTCCCTGTTAAGTTGGTTGTCGGCCCAGCAGTAGTCACTGAGGCACTTTCTTTGCCCCTACAGTCCGTGGATGTTCAGCAGGCGTCTGCAGAGACATTTTCTGAGTCCTCAATATCACAGGCTTTCACTTTGTCTTCTGATCCTCTGCTGGTTGCTGCCTGTGATGGATCCAGAGCTGCTAAGCAGGAGCCACTTCTGAGGCCTCTCTGTTCCGCCCGGAGACCAGATCCAGACTGAATACCTTAATTCAGACTTCTGTAGTGGCTAGGCCCCCCCGAGTCCCTCCAGCTTTCTAGCAGGCTATCCAGCCGAAAATCTACTCCTAAGCAGGTGTTTGCTTCCCCTCTAATGCCTCAAGCCCAGATGTTTAAAATGGCTAGTGATCTCTTGACCCTTATCAAAGGCACTCAGCCTCCTCCTAAAAGGATTAGGGAATTGTCCCCAGAAGTTTTCTCTGCCTCAGATTCTGAGGTTTCCAGCAACTCTGCTAATGAAGAGGGAAACTCTCCACTTTTTTCTGGTTTTGAGGATACTGATGCAGAAGACTCCATCCCTTCTGCCTCTCCTCCAGAAGATTTTTCTTTTGGAGATGATCTGAATACTCTTAGGGAGCATTTCAAATGGGAAAGTCAGGACTACCCTCAGTCTAAGAAATGGATTAGGGAATTCTTGGATTTGCCACAACATAATCCTTTGGGTATCCCTCCGGTTTTGGAAGTTGTTGTTTTCATGGAGAATTCTTTGACTCCTAATTCTGTTCCTCCTGCTCCCAGAAAGCCTGACCTGTATTATAGGGTTTCTGATTCTCATCACTTCCTTTTCAAGAATCCTACTGCAGATCCAGAGATTATTTCTCAGGGCCCTAAAGGTGTTAAAGCCACGGTTGCTAAAAATCCTATTCCTTCTGACAGGGGATCTAGGACCATGGATAGGTGGGGTAAAAGGTCTACACCTCTTCCACCCTTGCTATCTATTCGGTCTGTTAATTGTCTTTTTCATATGCTTACGTATCAGCAGCATACTTTGGCGGCTATTAAGGCTAAAATTCCTGGTGTTCCTTCCCTGGTGGAGAGTAAGGACTTGCATGATTTACTGAATTCTGCCACTCTTGTCACTAAACATTCTTTACATTGTGGCTTTGACACTTTGGAGGCTTTGTGCAGGGCAGCAGCCACTGGTTCTGTCATTAGAAGACATGCTTGGCTCAGGAAACATCCCCTTTCTGAGCCTGTCAAATCTAAATTACTGGATGCACCTTTGCACAAGGACAATCTTTTTGGTAGAAAAGCAGAAGAGGTGTTGAAAAAGTTGGAGGATAAGGCCACATCTATGCAAACTGTTAAGGACTTTCTACAAGTTCAGCTTCCTCGTTTTAGTAGACATTACTTTTCTAAGAATTGGACTTTTCCTGACCCTAGTAAGCAAAGTCACACTAAGTCTAGGGGTTACAGGTCTTCTAGGGGACAGACTTCCACCCCTCAAAAGGCAAAGCACTGCCAGGCTTCCTCTTCAAAATCGGGCAGTTCGAAGCAAACTTCCCAAAGCAAGCATTCCCAATGGACTCTGACCTAACCCCTACCTGCCTCTGTGGGCCCAGGGTTTCCTTTGGGGGGGGGGGGGAGGTTAGCCATTTTTGCAGATGTCTGGTCCACCATCACAGATGACAAATGGGTGCTCAAGATAGTATCCCAGGGCTGCAAGTTTTCCTTTCACACCTTCCCTGCCCACCAATGGTACCCAGATATCCCCCCAAATCAAAGGGCAGAAGCAGAAAAACAAGTTTCCTCTTTGCTAAACCTGGGAGCAATAGAGCCAATTCCTGAACTGCATATAGGCCAGGGTTTCTACTCAAGACTTTTCCTGGTTCCCAAAAAAGGGGGCACTTGGTGCCCTATTCAGGATTTGTCCATTCTAAAAACTTTTCTGGTGATTCCCAAGTTCAAAATGCTCATTCTTCAGCAGTTGCTGCCAATGCTGGCCAAGGATTCCTGGCTGGTGACTTTGGATCTCAAAAAAGCTTATCTGCACATTCGAATAAGGGAAAGCTGCAGGCAGTTCCTTCACTTCAGGGCAGGGATCAGGCACTCCCAATCCTCTGCACTGCCCTTTGGCTTATGTACTGCTCCCAGAGTTTTTACAAAATGCCTGGCTCCAGTCATTGCTTTTTGGAGGCAAAGAAACATTCAAATTTACCCTTACTTGGACGGTTGTCTTACACAGGCAAACTCTCCAGAGAATCTTCTGAAGGATTTGGACTTTGTAAAGAATCTTCTCACCTCTTTGGAAAAGAAGTCAAAATTGGTACCCACAAGGGAGATTGTATTCCTGGGAGTGAGCCTGAACACAGCCACCCAGATGGTATTCCTCCCTCAAGAGAAACAAATGAATTTTTTTAATTACTTCAAGAATTTGGCAAGCCTGACCCAGCTCTCTGCAAGGCAATTCCTGCAAGCCCTGGGATTCATGGCTTCATGTATTCTGATGATTCCATATGCCAGACTGCATATGAGGAAAATACAATGGTACCTCAAAAACCTTTGGTGTCAGCACACTCAGGATTTAGACTTGATATTTCCTTTCATTTCCTGCCTACAGACAGAGTTCCTTTAGTGGGCGACAGCCTGTGCACAGAACAAAGACATGCCTTTCTGTCCACCTCTTGCCAGCCAGTCTCTCACCACAGATGCCTCGGACTACGCTTGTGGAGCACATCTAGAGAGCAGATGAATTCAGGGGACTTGGAACATTCAACAGGTGCATTTGCATGTAAATCTGAAGGAATTGATGGCAGTCCAGCAGGCCTTAATGGCTTAAAAGCATCTTCTATCTCCTAGTACTCTTCTGGTCAGGACAGACACCACAATCATGTGGTACATCAACAAGCAGGGAGGGACTCTCACTTACCCCCTGTGCAGACAAAGCATGATACTATGGGCCATAGCAGCTTCCATGGGTATTCATCTGATAGCTCAGTTTCTTCCAGAAGACTCAACACCTTGGCAGATTGGTTGAGCAGGCAGGTCCTGGATCCTTACGAGTGGCAATAAACAAGACCATCTTCTATTGCATCATTCAGTGTTGGGGCACTCCCCAGGTGGTTCTCTTCTCATCTCCAACCAACCACCTTCTTCCAACCTTTTGCACCAGGGATCATCACAACAGAGCTTGGAAAGTTGATGCTCTGTCTTTCCCCTGGACACAGCTCTCTATCTATGCATTCCCGCCTCTGCCTCTTCTTCCCAGGGTGTTGTTAAAGATGAGGGACGAAAAACCAAGGGCCATCATCATAACTCCAGACTGGCCCAGGCAACATTGGTATCTACTACTTTGTAATCTCTCCCAGTTTCAGCCTTGGCATTTGCCCCTGATACCAGATCTCTTGGTTCAGGAAGGGGGAACAATTCTGCATCTTCATCTTCAGACTCTGCATTTGTCAGCCTGGCTCATAATTTGAACCTATGCCAACAGGTGGTTGAAGTCCTTCATGTGGCCCGGAGGCCTAGCACTAGGAAATCTTACACAGGTAAGTGGAAAAGATTCTACATTTGGATGCAGACTAGAGGGGAAGACCCTTCTCTTCCTCTTATTCCCGACTATCTGGCAGGCTTGCTTAATGGTGGACTTTCCTTTTCTTCTATCAAGATCCATGCTTCAGCTATTTCTGCTCATCGTTCTCTTGAGCAGCCCATTTTCTCTCATCCCTTGATGAAACAGTTCTTCAGGGGAGCTAGCAATTTAAAGCCTCCCAGAAGGGCACCTACTCCTGCTTGGGGTCTTAATTTTGTACTTGAGAAACATACTCTGCCTCCTTTTGAACCAGCTGCCTCCGCAGATTTGAAGTTTCTCTCCTGGAAAACTGCCTTTCTCTTGGCTATTATTTCAGCTAGAAGAGTTTCTGAGCTGCAGGCCTTAATGGTGGGTAGAGCCTTTTATCATCGTCCATGTGGATCTGGTTTCTCTTCGAACTAATCTCTCCTTTATGCCTAAGGTAGTTTCTAGCCCGACTCTTAACCAGTCTATACATCTGCCTACCTTCTTTTCTAATCCTCAGAATAAAGGGGAAAGGTTACTGCATTCCCTGGATGTGCATAGACAGCTTAGATTTTACTTGGACAGGACTAAACCTTTTCGAAAGTCGGATCAGTTGTTGGTCAGTTTTGTTCCTGGAGCTCAGGGCAAAGCTATTTCTACAGACCAGACCGTATCCAAGTGGATTGCTCATTGTATTCACTTTTATTACTTACAGCATGGCAAGGTTCCTCCATAGAGTATTATGACCCATTCTACTAGAGCAGACTCTATCTCAGTAGCTTTTTTAAGAGGTGTACCTACTTAGGGACATCCTGGAAGCAGCTACCTGGTCTTCTGTATACACTTTTACTAAACATTACAATTTACCTTTGTTTTCTTAATCCAGGGCTGGTTTGCCACTGCAGTGTTGCAGGGCATCCTCACCAACCCTTAAACAGTGGGGGTCCCTCATCCCTTTTGTTTTTTTCCTGGGCTTTGGGAATCAAACCATTTTGTAAAGACTGCAGCAGTGAAACACAGTGAACATAGCACAGTTGTGTACACTTACCATAAATGTAGATGTTCGAGAGTATTCACTGTTGCAGTCCTGGTTTCCCCCCTTCCACCCCCCTTTTTTCCTAGGGCACAGACTGAATTTTTCTTTTCTTGGTCTAACCCATTTTGGGGGCTCCTGACAGTTAAGGTAAGAAAAACTGAGGAAATGGCGTCAGCTGCCTTCTTTTATACCTGACGTCAGGCCTAATCCGAAGGCAGCCGATGTCATATATCAAGGACTTGTGTATTCTGGCCGACTGTGGGCTACCGGGGACCGGATAACCCATTTTGTAAGGACTGCAACAGTGAATACACTCGAACATCTACATTTATGGTAAGTGTACACAACTGTACTTTGTTGCTGGTCGGCAACCTACTTTGCTGTCAGTGCTTTTTATATTTGTTGCTGGTACTCTATTGTAATGATTTTATTAAACTATATTTGTGTTGATTTTATGTCATTGACTGAAACGATTTAGTACGCCAGCCAGCATCCAAGGTTAAGAAATAGAAAAATAAATTTCACGCTGATATTTAATGAATGCACATGATGTACCAGGTTTGGTTGCATCTTGTTCAGTAGTACAGATTTTAAATTGAGCAAGAATCTGCTGTTCTTATTCTCTATCCATAGATGATGAAGAGGAGGAGGAACAGGTCAAGTTTGAGCTTGCAGCTGAAGTAAAAGATTCAAGTCACCCTGTCATCAAAATGGAAAAGGTTGACGAGGAGCCTTCAGTTGAAATAAAGCCAGAGGAAGTACAGGAGAAGAGCATTGTTAAATCAGAGACAGAGCTAGAACTCGGTGATACTTGCACTGAACGAGAGTCCTTCTGTAGAGCAGTTGTGGAGAAAATCAGGTTTGTTTTTTGGGGGTTTTCTTTTCTTTTAACTGTAGCATGCTGCATGCCCTGTATTGAAAAATTATAGCATACCTTTATTAATTTAGCTGATGGGATAGGTTTGGAAAAGGAATTGTAGAACATTGTGTTATCCTTCTGGTTTGCCTATCTTTCTTAATAACAAGAGTATCATCTTCCAAAGCATCTGGTTATTTTTCCTCCACAGAACCTTTGTATTTCAAGATTTCTTGAACAGTTTAACTGATGATTGACAAGTAGTTGTTTATGTAATTAAAGAAAATGTGATTGTCATTATATTGAGTTTTTTTGTATTTTATTTCCACCACCTTTATTGTTTCATCATAATGTCTCCAGCTGGTGGTGTTAAAACATGTCTGTGTATTATATGTTTAAGTAATAAAGTTAATAGAATCATTGAAAACCACAGTATTGTCACAAACACAATTGAATGGCTTGGCTGAAGCAAATAGGTTCTATATGTATAGGCAGGTGCTGGTTGGTTGTATTCTGACTGCCCTAACTCGATTTTATTTTTCCATGCATATCTTGTTTTGAGCAGTATGCACTAAGAGGTTGTATCCTTTGCAAGACTGCCATTCACTGTTTAAGGGAATTACACCTTTTCTTATTGCTGTGTGATTAATATGTATAAGTTAAGGGATGTACAGGGCATGAGGACCTCAAAAATCATTAATTTTGATCTTTGTGGTCTCATGTAAGTAAGCTGATTTCTTGCAGTTCTGATCAGGCATTCAGATTTTGAGTGATTATGTACTGATTGTAGGGGAAACTATATACATGTATGTACATGTCATAAAGCAATAGAGTGAGCTGATCCGAGTAAATCTACAGAGGTTTCAAATAACCTTTTATGTTTACAATGTAGCATCCTTACTGTACCAAAATTGAGAAACCATATATATTGTTAATAGTAATTTTACTAGCAATTATTTATTATTAAGTTGTAATTCTGCTAGTATCATTATTAATAAAAAAGTCTGTTTTTAGAAGTTTTTCCTGTGTTTCTTCACTAAGCAGTTCCAGAAACCCTTTTAGCTTTAGAGGTTGTAGAGTTGACGTACTGGTGCAAAGTCCATGTTGCTTATGTTGGTGCCATCATGTAAACTTCAAGAGGATTGAGAGTACTGGCAGAAAGAAGCTCTCTGAAAGTTTGAGGAATGAGTCCTAGTCCAAGAAGATAGGCATGTACCTCAGCATATTTTGGGAAAGATCTGCTTGATCTGATATTGAGGATACTCCTTTTTGGGTCCTACACTTGAGGTTGTCCCCTCCACTGTACAGCATTTGGCTCACATGTATATTTTGACAGATTTCCTGTTGTATGTACACCCATGGTGATGTACTGTATGCTAAAACACATAAACCGCATAATTGTATTTATCTTTGGTGTCCCAAAGTTTTTTTCTGTTTCTCACACAAGGCATAGCTCAAGTCTTGCTGTCATCACTGAAAGTTCTGTGTTTGCGTGCTACTTCACTTTGTTTTATTCCTTGTCAATTTTTTGCCAGCTTCAAAAGGGTTAGTCAGTACTTGTTGAGGAGGATCAAATTGGATGAGCCCACACTAGTTTCTCCAACATAGGTGCATACTTGAATTTTTGTAGAAGGCTCATTTGTAGGTACAGCATTTCACCCTTAGGAATGACATAAAGATGTGCTGATGCCCGTTTCACTACAGGCCTTTCACTTTTGCTCACTTCTTACACCCAATGCATGCTTATTGTGTACTACTATAATCTTTTTGAGAACTGGTGGAAGAATCTAGCTCCTTCTCATTTAGGCTGCTCAGGAGAATCTGTAGGTGGTGAAGTTATTGTGAGTCTGAACCTTCAGTTCCTCATGTCATGGTGGGAAACAAGTAAAAGGAGGACGGGAGAGGTGGTGGTGTTACCTCCATGAGATTTTAGGATCATAGGTTGTTATTACGCCATTGATCAGTAAGATCTTCCGTAGTCTAGCCACTGAAGTTGCCACTACTTGCTACCCTTTTCCTTGGTGATTTATGGGATGAGACATTTAGTATATTTGAAGTCACCCATACATTCATCCAGGTTGCTTTGAAGTGGGTGAGGGAATTACTTTAATAAATATCGAGAGAGTCTGTTCCAGGGGAAAGGAATTCTGAATGAGGAATAAAACGATCAGGTGTTTTATTTTAGAAACTGTGTTCGTGGTAGTTTTGAAAATGTGCAGATCACTTAAGACAGTGTCATTTGAAGTCTTGTTGGCCAGGGAGAGAGAATCTGTAGAGAGTCTTTGAGACAGAGAAGGCTGAAGTTGTAAGGTATCCCGCTTAAGTAGTGGAACTTAGGCCATTTGTTATTTTTGAGGAAATGTTTGTGTCTTTCACTTGGGATCATATGTCTGGGCAGGAATATTGGAGCACCGTATTTTCAGTTTTAGGCCAAAAAAGCAGAGATATGATAACATTCTAACAGCTGTGAATAAGTTGTGGTCTGTGTATATATATATATATATATATATATATATATATATATATATATATGTGTGTGTATGTCTATATATATATATATATATATATATATATATATATATATGTGTGTGTGTGTATAAATATATATATATATATATATATATGTGTGTGTGTATATATTATTTTTATAT